>NC_136954.1:61677061-61694561 GCF_032717465.1 Coenobita brevimanus | reverse complement strand
CACCCAACCTACACTGCCCATCTTCAATTTTACTGCCCTGACTCTGTGCTACCATCATCCCAGTCCGTCCCACCTACACTCCTCCGCCCACTCCACCCTTTTCCCATCCCTCCCTCACCAGCATTTTCACTCTTGCAGATCTTAACAATATACCAAGTTCACTAGGCAGTTGCTCTTTAATGATATGATTCAGCTAAACGAATAGACTCTGACATGGATAGCAATGCAGTCTATCCTCAAACCACCAAACCCTTCAACCGCAACTGGCAGGAAAAAGTGAGAAACATCTTGCAGAATAAGGGACTCCATGAAATTTATAAAGGAATGGTTGAGGGAAGAACATACAACTGCGCTGGAACCCATTACAAAAGAAGAAGAAAAAACACACACACATAAAGTCCCTGTTTTAAGGACGGGTATTTTAGGGAGGGGAACAAGACTTAAACACCTACTCCCTCCCGCCATATGCATGCCCAGTCTAGTCTTGAAACTCTCTCTCGAATTAGCAACAATTACAGAGCAAGGTAATTTGTAATACTTGTTCACCACTGCTCCATTTCTAAACCGGGACTTTGATATGCATGGTTGGCAAGGTGGTGGGGCTAGGTAGGTGGTGAGAATAGTGAAGCTGTGAATTTAGGAAAGCACTGAAATTAGGAAGATGATGAAATTAGTAAGGTGGTGAAATCAACAAGGTAGTGACGTTTGGAAGGTTGTGAAATTATGTGAAATGTGAAATAATTAAGGTTATGAAATTTGAAAGGCGATGAAATTAGGAAGGTGGCGAGGTCAAAAAGGTGGTGAGTTCAGGAATTGCAAGGAGGTGTAGCTAGACAGGTTGAGAAGCTAGGAAAGTGAGGTTAGAATGATTGCAAGGCTAAGCTGTGGATGAGCTTTAGTTAGGAAGAATGTATAGTATTTTGATGGGTAGGAAGGTGTCAGTGTGGAGAGGAAGCATGTTAAGTATTCTGAAGGTTAGACAGGAGGCAATGTGGTGCTGGTATGGAGGAGGGCGGCGTGGAGTGGCTTGGGGTGAGGCAGGTACGCACGCACCCTTCCTTTAATTGACAAACTTTCACGTCTCTTAATGCCAGACTAATTTCGCCTCTCTCTCTCTCTCTCTCCTCCTTCCCGTCTGACCTGTTACCCTGCTCTCCCTGTGACTTGCACACTTTAAAGAGAGTGAGTTTTCTTTCACTAATAGAGATGTATATTGCCTGGCCGACCTATCACGAAATGCAGGGAAGAGTTGGGCCTGATTTCGTAAAGACCATTGTGTTGAAAACTGTTTGTGAGTGAGTGAGATAATTGGGGAATCATTCCTTTGTCGCTGCCTCTCTCTTTCGTTTCTCTTTTCTCCTCTCTCTCTCTCCCTCTCTCTCTCTCTCCCTCTCTCTCTCTCTCTCTCTCTCTCTCTCTCTCTCATCAGCGTAGCAATTTGCATCTACCTGCGTTCTTTCCAGCGGGAGGTATGAAGTTACTGGCGAGAGAGAGAGAGAGAGAGAGAGAGAGAGAGAGAGAGAGAGAGAGAGAGAGAAATACAACAACAAAAATTACTGCTACTACTACTGCTGCTATACTACTACTACTGCTACTATACTGCTACTACTATTACGACAACTACTACAGTTCCATTTGCCTACTAACACCACCAAAACGAAAACCACCACCACTACCAACATCACCACCATCACCACCACCACCATCATCATCATCATCATCATCACCCCCCCTATTACTACTTCTATAGAGTCATTAGGGGTAATTTAGGGGGTCCTTAATTAACTCTATAGGTGTGTCCATTTGTCACCGGGGGCCTGGGGTGTGAGAGAGAGAGAGAGAGAGAGAGAGAGAGAGAGAGAGAGAGAGAGAGAGAGAGAGAGAGAGAGGAGGTAAAGAGGGTGAGACGGAGAAAAGAAGGACATGTAGGACGGGAAGGAGGGAGGGGGGAGGGAGCAGAGTGAGGGGAGACACGGTAGAATGAAATGGAGGGAAAAAAAAATAGTAGAGGGGGAGGGGAGAGTAGGAGCAGAAGATTGAAGGGAAGGGAGGCGAGGGGAGGAGGGGGACGGGGGAAGAGGGTGGTTGAAGGAGGAGGGGAAGGGAGCTGAAGATTGTAGGGAGGGGAGGAGGGGAGGGGAAGGGAGGGGAGGCGTAGAGTATGGGAGAGGGGAGGGAGGGAACAGGAACACGAAGGGAGAATGAAAGGCATGCAGATGAAACTGAGGTAAGGGAGAAAAAGGGCATGGGATGGAAGGAAAGGAGGGAGGGATGAGGGAAGGAAAGAAAAGAGGGATTAGGAAAGGTTTGAAGGAAAAGGAGAATATATGTGAAGAAAAGGAAAGGACTGAAAGGAAGGAAAGACTGGATGAAGCCAAGTGTGAAGGAGGAATATAATTAATGAGGAAGGAAGGAAGGAGGAAAAAGGGAAAGGAGGGAAGGAGAGGGTAAGGCATGAAGGAAATACATGAGGAAATGAAGGCTGCTCGGAAGAAAACATAACGGGAAGAGAATACACACACATAGATGGATAGATAAAATGACACAGATAGATATTTAAGTTCATGGAGAGAGAGAGAGAGAGAGAGAGAGAGAGAGAGAGAGAGAGAGAGAGTATGCAGAGGTACTCTCTTCCAAATTAAAAAGGTCAGTCTGGTATTCACATAAGCCACTACCCTTTGTGGTGTGTGTGTGTGTGTGTGTGTGTGTGTGTGTGTGTGTGTGTGTGTGTGTGTGTGTGTGTGTGTGTGTGTGTGTGTGTGTGTGTGTGTGTGTGTGTGTGTGTGTGTGTGTGTGTGTGTGTGTGTGTGTGTGTGTGTGTGTGTGTGTGTGTGTGTGTGTGTGTGTGTGTGTGTGTGTGTGTGTGTGTGTGTGTGTGTGTGTGTGTGTGTGTGTGTGTGTGTGTGTGTGTGTGTGTGTGTGTGTGTGTGTGTGTGTGTGTGTGTGTGTGTGTGTGTGTGTGTGTGTGTGTGTGTGTGTGTGTGTGTGTGTGTGTGTGTGTGTGTGTGTGTGTGTGTGTGTGTGTGTGTGTGTGTGTGTGTGTGTGTGTGTGTGTGTGTGTGTGTGTGTGTGTGTGTGTGTGTGTGTGTGTGTGTGTGTGTTTTCTCCTGTTGGCTCCGGCACTTTCTCTCACACTACAAAGAAGAAAATGATGATAAGGAGGAGAAGGAGGACGAGAAGGAGGTATGCAGGATATTAGAGCAGTAGGAAGGTAGTAAGGATGGATTGAAGGGAGGCTGGCAGGCAGGGTCGGAGAAGTAATTCAAGACAGGATCGTAGAAACAGACTAACCAAACAGAGCAGAGAGATAGCTGACTAGACAGACAGACAGAGAGATAGTTAGACAGACAGATAAACAGACAGAGAGACAGCCTGACCCGTAGATGAAGTGACAGAGCATACATATACACACACACACACACATATATAGATAGATAGATAGACAGATAGATGTGGATAAAATGATGGATGGGCACAGATAAATAAGTAAGCACATAGTTTGAGGAGGAAAAATATTCAAATAACAAGAAGATGGACGAACCAGGGAGAGATAATAAAAAGGAAGGGAGGAAGACAGGGAGAGAAGAAGAAGAAGAAGGCCAGGAGGCAGGGAGGATACTTGTTTAGGAACCAGGAGAGAGAGAGAGAGAGAGAGAGAGAGAGAGAATTATGAAGGACGGTGGGAGAAAGAAAAAGGAAGGATGAAAAGAATGACATAATAATAATAAAATAACGAGAAGAATTATTGTAAAGAGAGAATGAAAATAAAGAGGATGGAAGGAAGGCTGGTGAGCGGGGAAGGAAAGGAAGGGAGGAGGGAATGACAGAAGAATGATGGAAGGAAGTGAAGGGGGGAGAATGATGGGGGAAGGGAAGGGAAGGGAGGAGAGAATGACAGAAGGATGGAATTTTGAATTTGAATTTGATACATTTATTGAGATACACAATACTGTACATATAAAAATAGTAGTTGTACAATATCTCAAAAGGAAGATGATACTTAGGTAGTCATCTTCCCGAGCCTATTAATGTATTATATTAGATTACAATATACTGTACGTGTGATTGGTCAATAATTTTAAAGTGGACTAATTAGTAATCTTATATACAGTAATACATGTATTAAACTGTACAGTGAGTATAAAGAGTGCTGTTGTATGTAGTTACATGGAATTTGTTTGAGCATACTGATATATACCATATGTATATACATATTCACGTACACAAGATCGGTGAATGGAATAGGAAACAGAGGTCACAAACAGTAATACATTTGTACACACATAAAACTTATACATAGTGATCTACATATACATCCAAGAAGGATGGAAGGAGAGAGGCGGCGAGGAGGAGGGGTGGGAGGGTGACAGGAGAGGGAAGGGTGATGATGAAGACAGAGTTAGAGAAATAGGAAGAGATAGAAGAGAGAAGAGAGGAGAGGAGTGGGGACGAAAGGAGTGGAGATAAGATAACATGAGATGAGGTGAGATGAGATGATGAGATTGGATGAGATGCGATGATGAGAGGAGAGGAAAGGATGAGAAAAGAGAGGAAAGAAGGAGAATGGAGAGAAAAGGAAGGGAAAGGGGAGGAGAGGTGGGTAGACGTGAGGGAATGGGACGGAAATAAACGGTGGCAGGGAATGTGAAAGGAAGTTACGGGATGACGAAGGGAAGGGAGAAGGGAAGGGAAGGGAAGTGGTGGGAAAGTGGGAGGAAAGTGAGGCGAACAGAGTAGAGAAGAGAGGAGGAGAAGGGAGAGGAGGGGTGGTGAAGGAAGGGGAAGGGTGGGGAGGGGAAGGGAGAGAAGGGTGATGATGAGGGTAGCCGGCGGCCAAGGAATATAATTATAGGCTGCATAGCTGGCTTTTATGACTGACTCTCTCTCTCTCTCTCTCTCTCTCTCTCTCTCATTTATTCCACTCCGCTGCAGAACGTCATTTTGTATTTAATTTTCGATACTACCAAATGAATTTATCGAGATTCAGTGAGAGCATGGCAGTAAAAGAGATGGTGAAGGCCGTACTATACCTAATCCCTCCAGTTGAAAAAGCTAACCCATGCTGGAAAAAATCGTCAGGAAGAAGGAAGCCTAAACTATAAAGACGTCCTCGGGCTACAGGGGTTCAAGGAAAAAAGTGATTCAATATTTGCAAAGAGTATTATTATTTTCATTTTAACTTGACATAAAAATGCAATCTCACAATCTTCACTGCTGAGATGTAACAACAGATTAACACTAGAATATGGTGTTAACTCACGAAGATGTGCTATGAAAAGGATGTAGTGCCTTCCTGTTGTCTTATCCAGCCAGTGAGTTAAGGAAATAAGCTGCAAAAGGACGAAAATCTCCACTAAGTTAGAGTGAACAAACTATAGTATATATCACCCTCTTCAATCCGATTATTTATTTTTCATTCATGGTATCTTCAGTAAATTTTTGTGGGGGAAAAAATTGCAGTAGGGGGTTATAAACAATCTCCATTAAAATCCTACAGTCTCCCAAAAGCAAATAAAATCGTCTGGTGCTGCCAAGAAAATAAATGAGTTACGGGAATAAACGAGCGAGTAAAATTTCACTCTTTCCCTAAGCAGTCTCCCATCACGAGTTCCGCTATCAGTGTGGACGATCTTTTTTGCAGGTTTTCTATGGCGAGAGAGAGAGATATTACCCATCCTTTTTTTTTTTTTTTTTTTTTTTCTAAAATATTGTGTGGGTAGGATTTCTTTAATAATTAAGACATACTGGTACTCAGATTGCAAAGTCTGTGTAATCTCTCCCTCCCTCCCTCTCTCTCTCTCTCTCTCTCTCAGATCTGTAAGCACTCTTTTCAAGCCCTAACAAATGCCCTTTTCTGTGGCAAGGGAGATAAGGGAGAGATAAGGAGGGAGGGAGGAAGGGAGGGAAGTAAAGTAAGGAAGGAACAAAGGAAACATGGAAGGGAGGGAGGAATGAGAGGAGAGGGAAAAAAGGAAGGGAGGAGAAAGAATAACGTAATGAAATGAAGAGATTAGAAAGAAAGGAGAATGCAGTGAGATGTGACTGATTGATTATGTTAACGTGACTGAACAAAGACAGAAAATTAAGTTAAACATAAGTACAGGATCAACAAGAAAAGAATGTACAAGAGAGAGAGAGAGAGAGAGAGAGAGAGAGAGAGAGAGAGAGAGAGAGAGAGAGAGAGAGAATAATGGAGATATGGTAGAAAGATTGCCTTCATATTTGGTGCCTGAAGAGTAAGGTATAGGCATGTGTGGGTAGTATCAGACAGGTATGGACAGGTGTGGGTAGGTCAGGACAGGTGTGGGTAGGAGTGTGTAGGTTAAGAAAGATGTGGGCAGGTGTATGTAAATCAACACAGGTGAAGATAGGTGTGTGTGTGTGTGTGTGTGTGTGTGTGTGTGTGTGTGTGTGTGTTTCCTCCCTCTCCCACTTTCACATTACCTCCCTTCCTCAGAGCCTCCCTCCCTCCCTTTCATCTTGCTTCTCCTCATCCTTTTCATCATGTTTCATCTTTCGTCTCCTCCCTCCCTTCACCTTGCTTCTCCTCCCTCCCTTTCATCATACATCCCTCCCTCCCTCTCTCCCTTCTCCAAAACCTCCTCGCTCCCTCTCCCTCCCTTTCATCTTTTCTCTACGTAACCTCCTTCCTTCCCTTTCATATTACCTCCCTTCCTCATAATCTCTCCTCTCTCTCTCTCTCTCTCTCTCTCTCTCTCTCTCTCTCTCTCTCTCTTTCAACATACCTCCATGCCTTCCCTCTCTCCCTTTCATCTTACCTCCTCGTCATCCCCCCTTCCTTCATCTCTCCCTTTCATCTTGCCTCCCTCCCGCGTAACCTCCCTGTTTTTCTCCCTCGCCTCCCTCCTGTGACCATAACCCTTCCCAATATAGCCCACATATGTATACAATTATGTTAATCACGGGAGGTGTGTGTGTGTGTGTGTGTGTGTGTGTGTGTGTGTGTGCAACAGGGCATAAACATGTGTACCTCCATGTAAGTGTGGATGAGGATGACAGAAATTGTAAGCGTGGAATGTATGCTGATCAAAGGAACCATCCCAACTCTTAAAGCGCCTTACACTACGACACGAGCAACCCACGTGAAAATTACCCTCTGAATCAGCAAATACAAACTATCTTGGTGTTTTAGAATTGCAAATACTATAAGGACGAGCCCTATAGAGTACACGGAATTAATGTGAGAGACACTTCATAACCAGATACACGAATTAGGATTAAAACTGTGCTCATTAAGAATTCAATAGTTTTCACCTGTTAGTCTTTTCTTTTTTCTTGCCGAGTGTCTGTTAGTGTACTGCAAGTGTGGATTTAGGGGGTGTAGGTGGGTGGAGATGTAGGTGTAGGTTGGAATAGGCGTTAAATGGGTGTACTGTAGGTGGGTTGGGTTGCAGGTGTGAGTTTAGGCGAGTATAAGTGATGAAGGTGAGGGTGTACTGTGCATGGGTGCAGATGGGTGTAGGTGTATTAAAATAGAAGATGTAAGAGTACGATAGGTGGATGAGGTGTTGGGGTGGGTGTAGGTGGGTGTAAGTGGGTCCAGGTCGGTGTGGGTATAAAACAAAACAAAAAAAGTGGAGATGGGTATATGTGGGCGAGGCGTATGTGGAAGGATGACGACATATGGAAGTGTAGGTGTATAAAAATAGCCGACATAGGTAGAGGTGGGTATGGGTGGGAGTGAGTGAGCTTAAGGGGTTGAGGAAATGAGTCGGTGGGTGTAGTGGGCGGGGTGTAGGTGGGGCGGAAGTGGGCGTGACGCAAGTGTGGTTGGCTGACGCGAGCAGGGTGGGTAGGATGTGGGTGGGATGGCTGCACTGTGGGTGGGATGGATAGACTGTGGGTGGGATGGCTGCACTGTGGGTGGGATGGATGGATTGTGGGTGGGATGGATGGACTGTGGGTGGGATGGATGGACTGTGAGTGGGATGGGTGGATTGTGGGTGGGATGGATGGACTGTGGGTGGGATGGATGGACTGTGGGTGGGATGGATGGACTGTGGGTGGGATGGCTGCACTGTGGGTGGGATGGATGGACAGTGGGTGGAATGGATGGACTGTGGGTGTGATCGGTTGACTGTGGGTGGAATGGGAACAGATAACGTACTGGGCGGGATGAAGGAAGTGCACGGAGTGAGCGGGAGTAGGTGGTTTAAATGGGTGTATGCACGTGATGGAGGGTATAATCGAGTGTTTGTAGGTGTAGGTGGTCTAGATGGGTGCGAAAGAGAAGTGGGTGGTGCAAGGCAATGGAAATGGGTGTAAATTATATAAACAGGTATAAAGATGTAGGTGGGTGTACGTGGGTGTGGGAGGGACATTACTGATGCAGGTGGGAGAAAATCATGCAGAGCTGGTGGCGTATATGGATGTAAGTAGCGTATCGTGAGTGGGTGTTGATGGGTGTGAAAGAGGTGTAGGTGGGTGTAGGTGAAAACAGACGATGCATTTGCGTGTGAGAAAGGTGTTGGTGGTGGTGTGGGTGGATGTGTGGGTGTTGATGGGTATGAAAGTGATGTAGGTGGGTGTAGGTGAAAACAGACGATGCATAAGTGTGTGAGAAAGGTGTTGGTGGTGGTGTGGGTGGATGTGGGTGAGTGTTGGGTGGAAAATTAACAAGGTGGGCGTGGTGTGGGCGTGCTGGGGGTAATAGGGGACCCCCACCCACATTATAGCACTCTAATGATGTCTCTTCAATGGAACCGACGCGCAATGGAAGTGAATATACGCACGTTTCTCTCTCTCTCTCTCTCTCTCTCATGTTTATGCACATGTTATTTATTCAGCTTTTACTTATCTATATATCTATCTATATATGTATATGTATCTATTTGTCCGTAAGCGTCCTTTTTTTTATTATAAGGTTTAGAAGATGGAAAAGTGAAGCCGTGGAGAGAGAGAGAGAGAGAGAGAGAGAGAGAACAAAGGCGATCCGATGTCTACTCCTGACGTGTGGGATAACAGAGGGAACATTAGGAGGAGCAGCCGGAGAAAAACAATGGCCCATTTTTTGTGCTTTCCCGTCAAATCTTACGGATTCGGGGTGGATTACCCCGCTGGACACTTTGGGGGGCAGGGAGGGAGGCAGGGAGAGAGAGAGAGAGAATTTAAGGCCACACACATAATCGTAACTACCCCATTAAAAACTTATCTATTGTCATGAATCCGTCGGTCACATTCTTTATCTATCTGCATCTTGGCCTCCGTCATTGTTTGGTCTATCTGTCTGTCTGTATGCATATTTTATCTATCGCTGTCTATTTCACCACTCCGTCTAGATATGTATCACTTAACATCCTCAGGTATTTCTCGATCTTTCCTGTCTTTTCATCTTTTTTTTCGGTCTGTCTCTGTCAGTCTCTTTATCCCTCTATAGCTCTGTCCCTTGGCGTCTGTCTGCCTGTCTACCTATCAATCGACACAATCTATTTCTGTCTAGGCATAATTCCTCACTTCCTCTCCCCCTCCCCCCTCTCTCTCTCTCTCACGCCCCACCCGCGGAGAATTTCACGTTCTCCTCGTAAAAATATCTCAATTGTGTCGGGGGCAGCGAGTGGGGTTTACCATACCGAATACGGGAGGGGAATGGCAGGAGGGGAGGCGAGGGAAGGAAATGGGAGGGGAGGGGGAAGGGGAAGGGATGGAAGGGGAAAAAAATGGGACAAGGAAGTATGGAGGAAGGCGCGGCAGAGAGGAGGAAGAGGAGGAAGAGGGGGAAAGGAGGATAGCAAAGTACGGAGGAAGATGGAGATAATAAGGGAGGGGAGGAAAGGGTGAGGGTGAGGGAGAGGGAGGGAAAGGGAGAGGTGGGGACAACGAGGACAGAGATGAGAAAGTGATGGAGGGATGGATGAGTAGGGAAGAAGGGGGGGTACTGAAAAGGGAGAGAGGAGGAGGGGGAAGGAAGGATAAGAAAGGGGAGTGTTAGAGTGGGGTGGTGAAGGTGTGGGGGAGGGAGAGAGAAGAGAAGTATGAAGGTATGGAGGAAGTAAAGGGGACTACTGAGGAGGCTGGGAAGGGGGACGGAAAGGGAGTGTGGAAGAGTATGCAATGAAAGAAAAAATAAGTGAGAGAGAGAGAGAGAGAGAGAGAGAGAGGGAGGAGTACAACTGCAAGGTATTTTTAGTAAAGGAATGCATGGAATTATTTGTCCAAAAATATTATCCTTGTAACTCTCTCTCTCTCTCTCTCTCTCTCTCTCTCTCTCTCTCTCTCTCTCTGTACACTGTTTCTGAACTCTGCATTCTCTCTTTAAGGCGGGCATGCAGTACCTGCTTTCCACACCTCCACATTCTTATGGTGTGCAGGTTTCCACCAAAAGTCTTTACGTCTTGCCACCTGCCACTTGGTTATCGCTAGGACACTTTTTCGAGATCTATCTTTCCTTTTTCACCACCTCCTCAAAACAAGGTGCCCAAGCATCCCTGATTAGGCGGATTTACACAATAAAGCTTTCTTTCCCTCCCCCCCCCCTTTCGCCTTAAAAGGTGCAAGCACCTTTCTATAAATACATACATACAGAGAGAGAGAGAGAGAGAGAGAGAGAGAGAGAATTATAACTCAGTACCGGCACCTGAAATAATAATAGCTGGCCGAAATACCCGACACTAAAAGGCTGTAATAACAAAAAGTTAAATATACGAGACAAAGACAAAAGAAAGAGAGAAACTAAACATACCAGCGCGCCGCCCCCCAGCTGCTGAAACCACGGCCCCGTCCAACCGGCCGAACACACCACAAAAACACTCCGGCTCCCACAAGCGTAAAAGAAATAGGACATTATCTCCCCCGGACTCCATGTTTAAACTGTTCCTGGTGTCCATTTTTATTACGGTGCCGGGGAGGGTAATACGGGGGCCGGGAGAAACGAGGAGGAAAGGTGGAAGGAGGAGAGAGAAAGGATTTGAACTCTCTGTGAGATAGGCGAAATTTCCCACACAAAACCGCTACCAACAACACCGCGTTCGAATCCTTGCTCCGACCTCCACCATCTCACTCCCCCCCTATCCCCACCACCACCACTACTCTGACCCCGTACTTCGAAACACAGTAATTGTACAGGCCATTACAGTGATAGAGTACAAGGCATTACATTCACTTAAGCACACGACTCGTCCATAGAGGTAGGTTCTGTACAGCAATACGCTCCGAGTTTGCATACATTTAAATACGTATTGGCGGGAGGGTTTGAGACACGACCGGGTCAGGGCGGGCATCTGCCACACACATTGTTGACTTTGTGATTGTTTATGTTGGCTCGGGAGAGGCACTGGCGGCGCTAATGAGTAAGGAATGAGGGACGATGAGAGGAGGCAAATGTGAAGGGAATGAGAGGGGGGAGAATGGGAAAGCGATGAGAGAGAGAGAGAGAGAGAGAGAGAGAGAGAGAGAGAGAGAGAGAGAGAGAGAGAGAGAGAGAGAGAGAGAAATAAAAACATATTCAACAAGACACAAGAAAAGAAAATGGGAATTGACAAAAAAATGAAGGGAAGAAAGGAAAGCTCCACGATTTTACAATTAAGAGAGAGAGAGAGAGAGAGAGAGAATCAGACACAGACGACAGAGAAAGCGAGACATAAAAGAGAAATCTCTGGGACACTTGAAAAGAAAAAAAAAAGTGACAAAGACAAAGCGAGGACAGGAGGAGAAATCGTGCGAAGGAAAAAAAATATATATATATATATATATATATATATATATATATATGCAGTAAGAGTGACAGTGGAGAGGAGGGAGGAAGGTCGGGAAAAGGTGGATGGGTGTGGAGAGAGACTGGATGGGTGAGGCAGGTGGGTAAGTAGGTCGGTTAGTAGTTTTGTAAGTATATAATATGTAAACAGCCAAGGAGATGGGAAGGCAACACTATTAAAGAAATAAGACGTACGTAGGTGGGTAAATGTATAGGTAGGCAGGCAGTTAAGCAGGTAGGGAGGTAGGTAGGTAGGAGGGTAAGTGGGTTGACAGGTAAGTAGATAAGCAGACGGCAAAGACATAAGTAAGTAATCAAAGGATGGTAGGCAGGTAAGCAGGCAGGAAGGGAGATGGGTAGGTGGGTGGGTAGATGGTAGATTTTATACTGTTAAGCAGGCACTAGGCAGGCACCTAGTGGAAGACTCTCGAAGGTAGGTGGATAAGGTGGGAGGAAATGAGTAAGCAGAGAGGGACACACACACACACACACACACACACACACACACACACACACACACACACACACACAGAATATAAACCCGTGAGTATTCTCCCCGTTAAGAGATTGTAAATCCCCTTGCCTGTCTGGTAACTCCACTCCTGCGTGCCTGTGCCTGCTGCTGGGCTTACGATAAACAACACTAACAAACAACAACAATAACAACAACTACTACTGCAACAACAACTCCTACAACTGCTAATACTGACACTAATATTGTAAATATTACATTACAACATGATAACTGTAACAATTAATAGCAATGACTACTACCAATAATAACATCACCACCACCACCAATAATAATAATAATAATAATAATAATAATAATAGTAATAATAATAATAATAATAATAACAACAACAACAACAACAACAACAACAGCAGCAACGTCAACAACAGAAATTTAGTAAGGAAAGAAGTAAAGCCTAACCAAGATTCTCACTTGTGCCAACCGTATGTCCAAATATTAGTAACCATTTTCCATTACACGAATAAGCTATCATCTCTCCCTCTCTCTCTCTCTCAAAGATGAAAATAGGTCCCTGAATTTGTTTGCCAGGCTAGAAATACCCCATATCCCCAGCTCTGGCCTTAATCTGGAGTAAACACAAACTAATATTTCTATGGGTAGGTTCTCAGTCCTTTCTCTACCCCAGGTCTCTTCCCCATCACTAAGGGCGGTATTCCCTAACATCTCTTCCTTAGCGGTTTATTTCTGGATATGGGTGGTTAATATCCTTTTGTACGTTATTATGGCGATATTAGAATGATTTATGTCACACAGAAAAGAACAGTAAGTAATAAGGAAAATAAGTTGCTCTGGAAAAGGTAATAGGGAGCCACGTTAACCAAAGAGAATGCGGGCTCAAGAGGTCTACCCTACGCTGAATAAAACCGTCTGGCTGTGGTAAATAATAATAATCGTACTGAAGGGTTTAAAGGACATTATTTCCAAACCCTTCACCATCAGAGTCCGCAGAGGGGTGGACGCTACGAAATTAATCTTTACAAAAAATATAACACACATTTTACTTATTAGTGTATTCATTTTCCTTTGCATTCTTTGTGTGTGTGTGTGTGTGTGTGTGTGTGTGTGTGTGTGTGTTTAAAGACAGACAATATCAACACATGGCATCTCCAAAATACACGACATTTATAAGTGTACGATAATAATTTTCGTCAGCCACTCAGCAAATATTTAACACACGTTACATATACACAGAGAGGCCGACAAAAACTTACAGAAGTACATACGACCCCATCCACTCAACAAAATAACAGCAATAAAAATATGACCTAAATAAACAAGCAACATATACATAAACATAGAAAAACATACAACATCACAGAAAACAACTTCATTAACAAGAACATAAATAACAGCAAAAATCTACCAGCTCTCTCTCTCTCTCTCTCTCCAGAAAAAGTGACATACGGTACACATACTGCAGTCATAAATGTATTTCTCTCTCTCTCTCTCCCTCTCTCTCTCTCTCCAGACCCACAAGAGCGCAAACAACAGTAAGCAAGTGTCAGGAACAACAAGCAATAAAAAGTTAGAGTCATGGCAGATTCCTCGACACACACTCTCCCCTCCCGTTCTCTCTCTCTCTCTCTCTTTCCAGACCCACAAAAGCGTAAACATTAATAAGCAAATGTAAACAACAACAAGCAATAAATCGCTATAGTCATGACAGATTTCTTGACACGTACCCTCCCCCCTTCTCTCTCTCTCTCTCTCATAAACACAGACACACACACACACACACACACAGGGAGAAAAGCGGACACTTAGCCTGACACATAAAACAGATAAGTCACGAATACAAAGACGCGCACAGACAGACAGCTGAGAGAGAGAGAGAGAGAGAGAGAGAGAGAAATATGTGTTACCTATCATTTTACACTATCTATCTATGTACCTGTCTATCGATCTTTAAAAATATCTACCTTTCCACCTGACTATCTATCTATCAAACTCTCCCTATCTACATGCTTACCTGTATCTCCATATACCTGTCAACGAATCCTCCTTTTAATCAATCAATCTATCTATCTATCTATCTACCTACCTGCCTGCCTATCAGCCTGTTTATCTATCTCTAAACCTACTTATCCATCTATCCATATACCTAACTAAAAATCTACCTACGTATCCCTCTCCCTGCCTAGCTACTTCTTGTCTATATATCTATATATCTACCTATCCAATTACCTATCTATCTATTTACTTATCTCTATCTCTGCCTACCTGCCTTCTTAATTGTCTATAAACAAATCTATCTGCCAGTCTACCTACATCTCTCTTTATCTATCTATCTGTCTACCTATCTGTTTCGGTGTGGTATGGTGGGTGTGCAGTACGATGAAGCCAGTACTACCATGGGAGCGAACACTGGTCATAAAACTCGGGTATGGTTATGGTTTATCCTCACAGCCTTCCTACACATACACACACACAATCCTAATGTGTACTGTACCTCTTTAAACATACACACACATACATAACCCACCTATCCATACATACATACTCTACAAACATTTGCACACACACACACACACACACACACACACACACACACACACACACACACACACACACTCCCTATCCTACCTACATTATTTTCGCCTCACCTTACATACCGATTGCATCCCAAGCTGTAACTTCATAAATACGTATCCTACCCACACTTCTTCATTATTTTTATCTTGTCCTCTCTCTCTCTCTCTCTCTCTCATTCCCAGTTTACCCTTCATATATTGTTATTTACACGTCACTAATCTCACCTTGAGCACTGTGAATGGGTTATTTTGATTGGCTAGAGTCTCCAGCTTGCAAGAAAAATGAGCGAGAGAGAGAGAGAGAGAGAGAGAGAGAGAGAGAGAGCATCCGCATCATGTAACAAGGTCCGGGCATCACAAAGGTCACCTCGCTTGACCTCTTCCCTCTCCTCACACGCCGGATTATAAACTTTTTTTTTTTTACGAGAATTTTTTTTTTTTCGAATCTATATTTTCTTTCCTGCCTTTTTTTCTGCTTCTTTTCTCTCTTCTTTTCCCTTCCTCTTTTCTTTATTTTTTTTTTTATCTGGTTCGTTTATCTCCTCCCCCCCCTCTCTCCCCAGTCGCTCCCTCTCTCATTCTTTTACTATCTTTATTTTTTCATCCAGCGGTTCAAGAGTCATATTTTTCCCATTTCTCTCTCTCTCTCTCTCTCTCTCTCTCTCATCTTAATTTTGCCATCTCATTTTTCATCCAACAACTCACCAGTCATGTTATCTTTATCCCACCTCTCTCTCTCTCTCTCTCTCTCTCTCTCTCATTTTCTTCCTCGCTTTCTCACTTACGAGTACTTCACGTGTTTCATTTTTCTCTCTTTCTGCTCACTCTTTCTCCTCTCATAATTTCTCTCTCATTTCTCACCCCGCCACTTAACTATCTGTCCTATCTTTCATCTCTCTCTCTCTCTCTCTCCGCACCCCCTATCGCTTCCAAACCACCAAAAAGCCGAAACGAAGAGAAAATAAATATCCACGAATATCTTTAAACAAAATTTGAATATTAAAGCCCAAGATTCTCCCAACACTTCCTTTATATATTTATTTATCTATTTATTTATCGACTCGAACATTTTTGAGCTTGGTTGAAACTTAATAATTCAAAAAATCTGCGAATTTTTACGAAAACGATCGCTTGCCTTTAAAAATTATGAAGTTTGGAAAATATACGTTCACTGAGGGGGAACCTAAACTCTCTCTCTCTCCCTCTCTCTCTCTCTCTCTCTCTGCCTGCGCCTGTTGTTTTTTCTCGGCTGAATAAAATCGCGTGGTGTTTGTCAAAAATTGATAACAATCGTGTAGCGTTAAGGTAAACACACACACACACACACACACACACACACACACTAGCTGGTGCAGTGGTAACGTTCCCGCTTGCCAACTGGTGGACGGGAGTTCGCGCCTCGATCGGGTTGCGAAAAGTTTCACTGACGAAGTGGGTGGTTACTGTCCCCCTTGAGCAAGGGGACGGGTGTGTGCGTGTGTGAAGGTCACAGCCTTGCCCTTAGATCGGACTATATGAGCTCTCAGCTCCCTTCCGGGAGGGTAAAAAGCTGACGATCACGACCATCAAGTGATCCTGACCGACCCGGTGAATTACACACACACATACACACATTATCTAGTGTTACAGAAATCAAAACCAACATAAAATAATGCATTGTTAGCCAAGAGAAAATCGATAAAAGGAATCTTAAAGTTAGAATTAAATCTGCCTTTGGTCTGAACAAAAACACCTTCCACGAGTCAAAATAAAGTCCACGGGAATAATCGCTACTCAACGCACCTTAAATCTCTCAACAAGGTGACGTCTCTTTCCTATTTAGCTTTCGATATTCCTCACAGTGAAATGGTTAGATCAATATTAACTCCTTCGGTACCACAACGTTAACCTCTTCCGTACGATGACTTTTATCACATCCTGCATACCGGAAGACAGTGTTATTCGGCTACGTACGAGTGGTAGTCTTGATAAATTAAAGCTCTTAGGCAGAATCCAACAACTTTTCACTGTATTCAACATCCTTTATCAAAATTCAATACCCCTTTTCAGGATTCAATACCCTTACAAATAACCAGATTCCACTAACACTTTAATGGGCAATGCTATTTGAGTTTCTTTAATTTCACTGCCTTACGTTCGTCCAAATCAAACCTCAAAGTGTAATCCACCACCTCTAAAGGACTACCAGAATCCAATCTCACTTAACAGCATCCGAAACCCTTCACACCACCAAATCCCCATTACAATAGGAACACAGCTTTCTATAAACCCATAAGAAACCGCTGGAGTGTGTGTGGAGGGGGAGACGGTAGGGGTAGAGGGGAAGAGAGAATGGGGAGGGGGAGAGGGGGAGGGAGAAACTGAGCTGGGTTGGCGTGGCGTATCCAGAACCCTTTTACC
Source organism: Coenobita brevimanus (assembly GCF_032717465.1). Classification (NCBI taxonomy): domain Eukaryota; kingdom Metazoa; phylum Arthropoda; class Malacostraca; order Decapoda; family Coenobitidae; genus Coenobita; species Coenobita brevimanus. The sequence continues at coordinate 61,677,385 of NC_136954.1, read as the reverse complement.
GAGAATTGGAACCCCTTTACGCGATGCTGGAGTCCCCCATAAAACTGGAGGGATGGGGAGGCTGCAGGTGGGGGGTGGGTCGGGTCGATGTGGGTGAGTGGGTTTGGGGGGGTAGAGGGGAGTGAAAAAAGCAGGGTAGGGGAAGGCGGAGGGTTGGAGAGAGGGAAGAGAAAGGGATGATGGTTATGACAAGTAGGAAACGAAGAGAAATGAAGAACGAAAGTTGTGGAAAAAACCTAATGATCACGTTGATGATAATGAAGAACACAGTAATATTCATCAACACCATCTGGATTGTTCCCACCTTACGAAGGTGAGAAATAC
>NC_136954.1:61662061-61672061 GCF_032717465.1 Coenobita brevimanus | reverse complement strand
CATTTTTGTTATATTATTCCTAACAGTAAATGCAGAGGAAAATATAATATGAACTGAAGTGAAGCATTAAAAATTATGAATATCTTTAATAGGATAACTACACGACGCATGAGTGCAGAGAGAGAGAGAGAGAGAGAGAGAGAGTCAATTTTCTCATAGTTCTCAGACTTTCTCCCCATGATGCCCCACAGCTCCTTGGGGTACTCTCTCTCTCTCTCTCTCTCTCTCTCTCTCTCTCTTAACACACCGCTTGTGACGCTGGGGAGGCTGTGACGTTGTGGATATTGTGATGAATAATTTTGTGAAGGATGTGTCGGGTAAAACTGTTGTGACGCGTGGATAATGTGACGGTTAATTAAGAATGCTGTGACGCTAGGGAGACTGTGAATGTTGTGACGCTGTGAAAGTTGTAAGGTTAAATTAAGAATGGTGTGATGCTGTGGAGGCTGTGACGTTTGTAAATGCTGTGACGCTTAATTAATAATGTTGTGACGCTCTGGATGTTGTACTGCTGTGGATAATGGGGTGTGACGCAGTGCCGCGATACTAAGGTGTGACGGTATGGAAGTTACGATGAGTGAATTGTGACTTTAAGGCTGTGACGACGCGGTATGACGGTATGCATGCTGTGACGCTCTGTGATGTGCAGATGTCTGGTGCAAAGGTACGTTGTGACGCTCCAATTTTACCGTGTAAGTGCTGTAACGCCGGGGCATTAAGGTACTGATGTTGTGACGGTATGCTGTGACGATTAATAATGCTGTTACGCAATGCTGTGACGGAATGGTAAAATGTGAATGTATTTGTGCTGTAATACGAACTTAATATATAAATGTTGTGACGCTGTGATGTGACGGTATGGATTTTGTGACGGGTGGAGCTGTGATGCAAACGTGTGTATACTGTGACGCTCTAGTGTAGTGTGACGGTAGGTTGTGATGGACAGTGTGATATAAATTAGGTTGTGACGCTGTTGGGTGAGGACATAGCCGTTGTGAAGTTAATGTGATGCCTTGAATTTTGTGACGCTCTTGTGACGTGTGCAGCTGCTATGTCACAGTATGTATATTGTGACGCTCTGGGGTACTGTAACGGTATGTTGTGACGGACAGAGCCGAGATGTGACGGTATGATGACGCTATGCATGGTGTGACGCCATGTTGTGACGGGAAGCTGTGGTGTGACGGTCTAAATTTTACGACGGTGTGCTGTGACAGATGTAAATACTTCCTTCTTCTCAACTCTCTCTCTCTCTCTCTCTCTCTCTCACTTTCTCCGTGTGAAAGCACAGATTCCTAGGAAGCACATACACAAATAAACCCTTTCATAACATTCCTTTCTTTCATCCTTTCTCTTTCTTATTTTCTTTCACTCCATCTCAATCCTGTTCTGTAAAATCTCCCCTCTCTCTCTCTCTCGCTTAACCCGCCAGGTGACCTATTATGTATGTTGATGACAGGCTAGGAGTGACAGCGAGGGAGAGGGAGGGAGGGGGAAGAAGAAGAGAGAGGAAAGGGGGAGGGGGAGGGAAGGAGGAGGAGGGGAAAGAAGGGAAGGAGGAAAAGAAGACGAGAGAGATTGAAGAGAAACGTGAGGGAGAGGGAACGACAAAGGAAAAAAGGAGACGGGGGGAGAGGAATGAAGAGTCAGATGAATTTAGCTGGAAAGGGAAAATGATTCAGGGATGGATAAAGATAGATAGATATAGATAAATAGATACACACAGATTGGCAAAAAAAGATAGATCGATATGCACACCCAGAGAGAGAGAGAGAGAGAGAGAGTAGGGAGAAATGCCGTGCCTCTCCTGTTTAGTCTCTGGTCCGGCTAATGGTAGGGAGGTACACAATGGAGAGAGAGAGAGAGAGAGAGAGAGAGTGTGTGTGTGTGTGTGTGTGTGTGTGTGTGTGTGTGTGTGTGTGTGTGTGTGTGTGTGTGTGTGTGTGTGTGTGTGTGTGTGTGTGTGTGTGTTACAGTATGACATCAAAAACCCCAGCCTTTCCTATAGATGACACTCACAGAACGATACAAATGGTCCAGATTGGGTGGCTCGCATTCCCGGTAACCATTATCCTGTAGTTAATGGGCTCTCTTAATGTACCCTCCTTCCACCCATTAAGTGACCATTAGTTAGTGTTAGGTCGGGATTAAGGGCGACTCATTTGCGATGGCACTTCTTCATATTTCTTTTGGCGGGTTGTGACTGTGTGTGTGTGGGGGGGGTAGTCTTTCTCTCTCTCTCTCTCTCTCTCAATATCCACAAAAGTAACATGGCACTAATCATTCATAACCCTTCACACTACACAAGAACTGCCAAAACAACACTGCCCTTTTATATGAACGGGGAGAACAGCATCTACAAACAACAAAATAAAACCACAAAGCTAGGAGAACTATCACCAGGGCGTCCAATGAAAAGACATGTAAATCCCAACACGTATAATCCAGGCTTTATAAATCCTGTGGTCCACCCGTGAAGCCGGGGTCCAGTACAGGAGGGTAATACTATTGAGAGTGGTGCATAGGACGTGATTAAGGCGCTGCATAACTTACCTCTTACATCTCACTTCCCTCTGCTGCCAAGGCTGCCCAGTACAGAACGTTGACTAATATTCGAGAAACGGTTGTATCGCCTTAATAATTCTTTTTTTGTGTGTGGTATATTAAGTCTAGAATTTCAATACCTTACTTTTTTTTTTTTTTAATACTGCAGGTGTAATTACAAAACTGAAGATTAGGAGCTGATATAAACTATTCGAAATTATTTTTCACTCCGATGACGTATTCTTCATTTTGTTCAAGCTAACCATACAAATATAATACGCGTATGCATTTAAGGCCCCCATTTGGTGAATTAATGAAGGCTATTATTTCTCACCTCGATGTCTCCAAATCAACATAAAATCGATTGTAAGGCAAGAACCAAGTACAGAACACATTAATGTCGTGAAGGGGTTAACGCATTTTAGTATAAGCTTCGTCGCAGCTGGAAGAATGTCAGTTCGATAAGGACGTACAGCTTCAACTCGACCTGTGATCTCATTAGGTACACCTGAAGACAACCAAAGTCAGGCTGAGGTTGCTGAATCCGCACAACAAATATAATTTCAGTTATGTTGGCACAGTGTTACACTCTTCTCAGATCATTACTGCCAATCTGTACACAAATCTCTGTGAACTCCGTCTTTGTGTGTGTGTGTGTGTGTGTGTGTGTGTGTGTGTGTGTGTGTGTGTGTGTGTGTGTGTGTGTGTGTGTGTGTGTGTGTGTGTGTGTAAAATTGATGGACGTAATTAGTGATTAATATCCAGTCATTACAATGGTGCCTCCTGTATTTTATTCTAGCTAGTGTCAGACGACTACACACTGCTATGGAAAGTCCTATCGTAGTGATGGGAATAATGGCGTACGTCTCCAACCCTTTCACTGCAAGAGGTCTCCCTTAAGTTATATAAAACTGTCTGCTGCGTAGCCAAAATAGGGGAAAAGGTTAAAACACTGGCAAAGCGTGAAAAGGCAGGAAGAAATCTTTTGCGGACACCTTACACACGTAGCATAGTTGAGTACAAAAGATATAATATTCAACTACATTTAATAAAGACATTTACCCTTCGATACAATATAGCTTTTTAAATTTTTTTTTATTTACTTTTATAAACTTTTCGCTGCGTCTAAATTATCAGAAACAGCTTAAGTAACACATCTTCAAGTACTCAAAAGTGTATAAAAAAATCCTTCAGCACGAGATATTCTCCTCTAAACTGCATACATCAGGTGGCATAAGGTATATATATAAAGGTGTACTCGTAGTGATGGGGTTAATTTATTAGGTAAAAATATTCCTGGGTATACTGGAGAGAAAGTACTGCCCCTCGTACTCCATGCATGTCGTAAAAATATAAAATGTAAAACGTGTGTGTGTGTGTGTGTGTGTGTGTGTGTGTGTGTGTGTGTGTGTGTGTGTGTGTGTGTGTGTGTGTTAACCAAAAACTTCTCATCCTAACCCCGTTCCAGTACTACTACTACTACAATAATAATAATAATAATAATAATAATAATAATAATAAAAATAATAATTAGTAGCAGTACCGGATAGTAGTAGCAATAGTAGTAGTACAGTATAGTAGTAGTAGTATAGCAGTAGAAGAAGTGATTACAAAAAATTAAAATAATAATAATAATAATCTTGGCTGTACCCTAACGTGCCCTCAACGTACCATCCCGAGCGGTACCCCTCTCACTGTACCTCACTCAATACGGACCATGCGGTTTTCGTTTTTTTATTTTTTTGTGGGGGGGTGACGCAGGGAGAGAGGTATGAAGGGAGGGGGAAAGGGAGAAGGGGGGGAAGGGGAAGGAAAGGAAAAATATAACTGAGAAGAAAGGGGACGCGGAGGAGAAAGGGAATAGAGAGGAAAGAACACGGTTAAAGGCAGGGTAAAAATGAGGGTAAGGAAAGAGGAAAAAAAAAATGGGGGAGGAGGAAAGAGTGAAGAGAGAAACAAGGCAAGGAATGGGAAAGGACAACTGGAAGTGGGAAAGGGAAGGGGATGGAGAATGGTGCGTGAAAAGGGGTAAAGGGGGTGCAATGAGTAGGGGATTGTAGGGGGAAGAAAAGGAGAAGAAAATGAAGCTGGGAAGAGGAAGAGATAATGAGAGGCAAATGGAGAACGAGAGGAGTGAAGAGGGAGGAGGAGAGGATGAGGGAAGGGAGACGAAAAATAAAGCCTGTGGATGGGAAGAAGGAAGAAGAGGGAGCGATGAAGAGAAAGGGAAGGTAAAGGAAAATGATGCCGGGATAGGAGAGGAAGCATCAGGATGGGGAGGGGGAGGGAGAGGAAATGAAAAGAATGGGGATGTAAAGATGGGGAGGGAATGGTAGGAAGGAATAAGAGGGGAGGAAAAGGAAAGGAAAATAAAGGTGGGAAAGAGGGAAGGGTTGAAAAAAATATGGAAGTAAAGGAACGAAAGAGAAGAGAGATGAAGAGGGTCAGGGTGAGGAGGGGGAGAGAGTCAGGGAGAGGGAGAGGAGTGGGAGAGGGGGAGAGGGGGGGTGGAGGAGGGCAGGTTAAGGGGGTTATTGTACCTAGCCTACCTGACCTCAATACACACACTTGCTTGATTAATTCCACACCATCATCATTATCTTTACCACCTTCATCTTTCCTAGCCATCATCATCATCATCATTACCATCTGCATTTTCTCTCATCATAGGCTTTCTTTTTCCATTATTTTTATCATCATCTTCGCCACCTTTGCTTTCAAAACTCATTATTATCATCATTACCATCACGGACTCTGACTACCATCATTAGCATCATCATCATCCCATCTACCACCACCACCACACCTTCATTTGTTTCTCTTCTTTCACGTGCATGATTAATATGATTCTCACTGTCATCATTAACATCATCTCCACATAGCTTCACATGATCTCTCTCTCTCTCTCTCTCTCTCTCTAATATCTACATTCACTTGCATGACTAATTTGATACCGTCCATCATCACCATCAATCATCAACTTTATCCCCCTTCTTTTGCTCTTCTTTCTCTCCCTTCCTCCCTCTTTCTTCCTTGCATAACTTCTTCCTCCATCTCCTCTCCTTACCTTCCCTTCTTTCATCCTTTATCCTTCCTTGCTTACTTCTCCCTTCTTCCTTTTATTTTGCCCTCTCTCTCTCTCTCTCTCTCTTCCACCCTACATCTTCCCTCCTTCCTTTCCTCTCTTAATCTTGATTGCCTCCTTCCCTATCCTTCCTCCTTCTATCTATCTCTTAATCATACCTTCCCTCCTTCCTTCCTTTTTTTCTTCCTTCCATCTTTCCTTGCTTTCTTTCCTCTCTTTTCTTTCTTTAACCTCTTACCTTCTCTTCCTTCTTCACTCTCTCCCTCCTCCTCTCCCTTCCCTTCCAATTCTCGTCGTCTCTCCACCTCGCGCTCCATATATTTCCCTTCTCTCTCTCTCTCTCTCTCTCTCTCTCTCTCTCTCTCTCTCCTCCCTCCCGTCATCCCTTCCCTTCCCTCCCCCCCCCTCTCTGCCTCGCTGCAACTCCCAGTCTCTCATTAGCCAAAGGAAAGTTTATAACAGTGATCACACGACCTGCCTCACCTCTGCCTAACCCATGCGTTACCCTCACCTCTGCCTCACTCATGTCTCATCCATTCACGCTGCTTCACCCTTTGTACTCCTCACCCCCTGCCTCACCCATCATCCTACCTTACCTCTACTTGACCCTCACTCACCTCTGCCTGATCCTACTTCGCCCCTGCCTTACCTCTCCTCATCCTTTCACCGTACCACACACGCTCTTTGCCTCTCCCTCACCCCTGCCTAATACACCCCTGCCTGACCTAATAAGCCACCTCCACTTCACCCTAATTTACCTCTGCTGCACCTTACCTCATCCCCGTCTGACCCTGGCTTATCTGAGCTCTCCCTCTCTCTCTCTAGTTCTCTCCCTTCCTCCAATTTCTTCTCTCCCTTCTCTTTCCTCCTCACCATTTTTAATCTCGCCTTTCCTCCTCCTTCTCCTCCTATTCCTCCTCCTCCTCCTTCTTCTTCTTCCCCCTCCTCCTCCTACTTATTCTTCATCTTCCTCTTCCTCTTCCTCCTCCTCTTTTGCACCCTCTTCCTCCTCCTCCTCCCTTTCATCTCCTTCCTCCATCTCCACCTCCTTATCACAGTCGTGAGAAAAGTGTTACCATAAGTACTGATGCACTTGGCAAATACTGGGGGAGAGAGAGAGAGAGAGAGAGAGAGAGAGAGAGAGAGAGAGAGAGAGAGAGAGAGAGAGAGAGAGAGAGAGAGAGAGAGAGACTTTATATCAGAACAGTGAAAGAACTGTAAAGAGGGAAAAGATCTGAGGAAACAGAGATAGAGACAGAGATAAGAGAGACAGAGATTGTGGCTTTGAGTGAGATAATAAAGCGAGGTAATGGAAAGCAGTGTGAGGCAGGGGTAGGGAAGGTGTGAGGCAGAGTGAGTGGTCATGACAAAAAAAAAAATTGCACAGGGTGAGGCAAGGGTGAGAGAGGGTTTGGCAGAGGTGAGGCAGGGGTGAGGCAGGTCAGGATTATGAAGTTACCAGAGAAAGGTCAAGGAGACGTCACATGGAGAGGGTGAGGCAGGGTCAGGCAGGGTGAGGCAGGGGTGAGCAGGGTTAGGTAGGGTAAGGCAGGGGTGAGGCAGGGTAAGGCAGGGATGAGGAAATGTCAGGAAGGGTGAATGGTCATGATAACAGCTACCAGAAAGGGGATAAGGAGAGGTCATACGCAGAGGGTGAGGCAGGGGTAAGGCAGAGTGAGGCAGGGGTAAGGCGGGGTAAGAGTAGGGTAGGCAGGGGTGAGTGGTCATGATAATAAATTTGGCAGAAAGAGGCTAAGAAAGGTGATACGCAGAGGGTGAGGCAAGGGTAGACAGGAGTGAGGCAGGGTTAGGCAGAGAGAGGCAGGGTGAGGCAGGGGTGAGATAATAAAGTTACCAGAGAGGGGCTAAGGAGAGGTCATATGCAGGGGGGCAGTGAGGAATGAGGGGGAGGGGTTACGAGGGAGAGAAGGAAGGATGAAAAGGAAGAGAGAAGGGAAAGTAGGGTGAAAGGATTGCTGCTTGGATGATCTGACAGAAGGAAGAAAGGAAGAATGGAAGAAAGGAAGGATGAACGGGATGAGGGAGGACGAATGAGGGGAGGGGAAGAAAGATGGATAGGTGAATGGATGGATGGATGGATGGATGGATGGATGGTCGGATGGAAGAAGGAAGGAGGGAAGGGAAAGGGGAAAAGGACGGCCGGGAAGAAGGAAGGATGGAAGGACGAAGAGATAATTACAGAAGAACGATATGGGGGAAGTGAAGTAAGCATTAAAAAGATGGAAGGGAGGAAGGAAGGAAATAGAGGAGAGATCTGTAGGGAAAGGAAAGAAGTGGAATGGGGATATGAGATGGAAAATAAAGGAAGTGGAGGAAGGAAGGAAAGAAGGACAAAAGCTGAGAGAGGAAAAGACACGGAAGGAGACAGAAAGAAAGATGGACGGAGGGGAAAATATAGGTGAACGAAAAGAAAAAAAGAAGGAATGAAGGAAGGAAGGACAGCGAAGGAAGGCGGTCAATAAGAAAGAAGAAAGTATGAAAAAAAAAAATAAGGAAGGATACAAAAAGAAAAATATGGGTGAACTTGAGAAAATAAATGAACGAAAGAAATAAAGCAAGAAATGAGAGAAAGCGGTCAAGGATAAAGGAGACAAGAGTAATAGGGAGAAAAACAAGAGAGGGAGGAAGTGGGAGGAGGCGAGAAGAAATGAGGGAGGGAAGGGGGAGACAGGGAGGGAGGGGGAGGGGAGGGAACAGAAGAAGAAATGCAGGGGGGAGTGGGAGGAGGAGGAAACAGGGAAGGAGGGGAAGAAGAGGTGCATGGGAGAGGGAGGGAAGGAAACAGAAGGAGAAAAGGAGGGGTGGGGGAGGGAAATAGAAGGAGGGGGGAAAAGACGCAGGAAGGGGAAGAGAGAAAGCAGAAGAGAAGGAACAGGAAGGATGAAGGGGAGGGGGAGAATGGAGGGGAAGAGAAAGAGGGGAGGGGGAAAGGGGCGGGAACGGGTGGAAGGAAGAGAAGAGAAGGAGTGAGAGAGAAGGAAAATGCATGGAAGAAAAAGGGAAGAAAAGGAATAAGAGAGAGAGAGAGAGAGAGAGAGAGAGAGAGAGAGAGAGAGAGAGAGACCAATAAATGTATGTAATGAACTTTCGCCTTAACTACACCTTATACAGATACGAATATGTATGAATGTGCTACAGTTACATGTACGCATATAACGGGTCTGTGTGTACATTTTATATGAACTAGAAAGTGTACAGCACAGCAAGATTATAAAGTGAGTTGCTACATCGTCGAGGAATGTGTGTGTGTGTGTGTGTGTGTGTGTGTGTGTGTGTGTGTGTGTGTGTGTGTGTGTGTGTGTGTGTGTGTGTGTGTGTACTGTTTTGCTTTTGTTTTTGCACGCGCATTTGTGTGTGTGTGTGTGTGTGTGTGTGTGTGTGTGTGTGTGTGTGTGTGTGTGTGTGTGTGTGTGTGTGTGTGTGTGTGTGTGTGTGTGTGTGTGTGTGTGTGTGTAGTAAGAGCTAGAACCTTTTGCTTCCTGTTCAGCGAGGTGTGACGGGAGGGGGGGGGGTTCAACCACCTCACCTCCATTATCACCACCACCAACATTATCACCATCACTGCCATTATCACCATCACTCATCATCACCACCACCAACATTATCACCATCACTGCCATTATCACCATCACTCATCATCACCACCACCAACATTATCACCATCACCGCCATTATCACCATCACTCATCATCACCACCACCAACATTATCACCATCACTGCCATTATCACCATCACTCATCATCACCACCACCAACATTATCACCATCACTGCCATTATCACCATCACTCATCATCACCACCACCAACATTATCACCATGACTACCATTATCACCATCACCCACCACCACCACCGTTATCACCATCACCACCATTTTCACCACCACCATTATTTTCATCACTGTCATTATCACCACCACCAGCATCATTATCATCTCGTCATTACCATCATCACCATTATCATCACTGTCACCATCACAATCACTACTATCACCACCACAAACAATATTATCACCACCAACAACATCAGTACCACTACTGTCACCATTATCATCACCACCACCATCATTATCAAAACTGCCACCATAATCATCATCACTACCATTATCACCACCACCACCAATATCACCATCACCACCAATATCACCATTATTATTATTATTATCATCACCACCACCACCACCACCACCACAGTCATCATCACCACCACCACAATTATCATTATCACAATTATCACCACTATCACCCTCACCACCACCACCACCACAATTAATAATGGCATAACAATCCCCCAGTGCTAACACCACTCTCACCACCACCTATCATCATTATCTCCACTATCCCCATCCCT
>NC_136954.1:61637061-61657061 GCF_032717465.1 Coenobita brevimanus | reverse complement strand
CTCCTCTTCCTCCTGAACCCCTCCGCCCTCCCTTCCCTCTCCTCTCCTCTCCTCTCCAGCTGAACCAAACCCCGGAATGAGTGGCTTCGAATCAAGGCGCCTCCCGGAAACACAGGCTTCATAATGGCTGTGGTTCACCGCCCAGGCCTCGGGGTGAAGATGGAGGGGAGGGAGTAGATACGAGAGGGGGAGGAGGAGGTAGAGAGAAGAGGGAGGGGAGGAGGGAGGGAGAAGAGGGAGGGGAGGAGGTAGGGAGAAAAGGGAGGGGAAGGAGATATAGAAAGAAGAGGGAGGGGAGAAGGTAGAGAGAAGTGGGAAGGAGAGGAGGTTGAGAGGGACGAGGCAGTGAGCAGACCGAGGAGGAAGGAGGGAGAAGAGATAGACAGATATAGACAGGCTAGACAGATATACAGATGAAGACAGGACAGACAGGTAGATACTTAGCAATACTGACATGCAGACCGATAGATACTGCTGGACAGAACGGCAGACGGCACAAATACTTTTTTTTTTTTTTTATATATATATATAAATAACAGAACGGAGGAAGGGAAAACAAATGGGTAAAAAAAAAAATAATCCATACACCAGATTACTGGTGTCCTCTGTTCATAAAATATCTATAACAGTTAGACTTGAACAGTTGTGGGTTGAAATTTGGCGGAAAACAACTCTGGGGAAGCGAGTTCTGATTAATGGATAAATACATATACGGAAATTACGTGTTTGGGTACTGACAGAGGCAAATGTGAATAATAAAAAAAATAAATAGAGAGAGAGAGAGAGAGAGAGAGAGAGAGAGAGAGAGAGAGAAGGGTGAACAAAAGAAAGAACAAGGTAAGAGAAAGACACAGTTTTAACTCACTTTCTCACACACAAAGTTAATCATTTTTTCCTCTCATTTCTTTTTCCCATCAGGATTGTCCCCCCCCCCTCTCTGTGTCCTGTCTGTCTGTCTGTCTGTCTCTCTCTCTCTCTCTCTCTCTCTCACACACACATACTTTCCATCCATACATTCCCCTGGATCACCATTCCCCATAATCTCACCTCTCTCTCTCTCTTCCTTTTTACATTCCCCTGGATCACCATTCCCCATAATTTCTCCTTTGACACTCCCCCCCCCTCTCTCTCTCTCTCAGGTGAAGGGAAAACTCAAGCCAATTTCATAATCCCGCGGTGCAAGAGGTCAGATCGAAACGGCCCACTGTAATTTCCCACTCCTAAGTTTATCGGCCATCGGGGGAGGAAGGAGGTTGGGATGGAAGGAAGAAACGCTGAGGTAAAATTAGGTTGGGGAATGTATGTGGGAAAGTGGGGTACATGTGGGAGGGTGGCGGGGGACGGAATGAGAGTGTGGAGTTGATACAGAGGGTGGAGTTGAAAGGAGGGTGGGATGGGAGGAAGAAATATTGAGTTAAAATGGAAGGAAGAAATGCTGAGGTAAAATTAGGTTGAGGAGTGTATGTGGGAGGGTGGCGTGGCATGGAATGAGAGTGTGGAGTTGAGATAGACTGAATAAGGAAAGGAGGGTGGCATGGAAGGAAGAAACGCTAGGTTAAAAGCAGGTTGAGTGTATGTGGGAGGGTGGCGTGGAATGGAGTGGGAGAATGTTGCAGAGTTAAAATAAGCTGCAGCATGTTATGCAGGAGGATGACGTAGGGTGGAATGAGGGTATGCAGTTGACATAAATTGGTGGTGTAGGATAGAATGAAGGTCTGTTCTTGAGTTCTAATTAACAACACAAAGAGAAGTGGGATGGAATGAAAGAATGTTGCTAAAATAAGGTTGGGGTGTATATATAGCAGGGTGGCGTGGGGTGGAATGAGGGCAGGCGGCCGAGATGGATTTACCGAGGAAAGGAGAAAGGTGGGATGGAGCGAAGAAATGAACTTGTGCTAAAATACGGCTGTGGAGTACTTGCAAGAAGGTGGCGTGGGGTGAAATGGGGGTTGGCAGCTGAGATGGACTTACTGAGGAAAGCAAGGGACCACGGAGTGAAGAAATGCAATGAAGTTAAATGAGACGAAAAGAATAAGCGGTTATCAAGAAGGTTGATGTGCGATGGAATGAATGACTAAAGTTGAGGTAATTCTATTGAGGAATGACACGGGATGAAATATAGAGTAGGTGTAGGTGTTATTGAAGAGATGTGCTTGAGTGCAGTACGCATTACAGGTGGGCGAAATGAGGGAAAAGGGAGAGACAGGATGGAATAAAGGAATGCTGTGTTAGGAAAATTATTCGGAAAAATATGCAGGTGCGTGATATGAGACGGAATGAAGGAATGCAGTTAGTTAGATGCTCCACTGGGCATAGAGAAACGGTATAAAAAATACTGGGGAGAGAGAGAGTATACACAGATATATATAAAATTATATTCACAAACAGATATACTGTACATATATGTATACGTATATAAATTATTCTATATACACAGACTTATATATACAAATATATATACACATATACAAAATACTCGTGTGTGTGTGTGTGTGTGTGTGTGTGTGTTTGTAGACAACTACAACATAAAACGACAGACACAGAAATATAGCTCTAAACCCAATACAGAGAAATGAGAACACAACGATGCACACAGACAGACAAAACTCCAGATAGACAGACATACTTCCACAGCCCTGGGGTTCACCGGGAGGCGGGGCGGTACAGTACATAACTCAAAATGCAATACCCTGACTTTAAGACGGGGGAATGTCTTACGGTTATTTGCTACACTTATGGTGGTACGGTCTTTGTTTCTCTCTCTCTCTCTCTCTCTCTAGCTACAGTAGTTTTTCGACGTGGATGGGTTGGATACAGCCATTATGAATCCGTTTAGTACAAAAAAAAATCTTCCAGAAATAAAATACACTCTACTATAGGCATGAAAAAAATACAAACAGGATCCACGAGACACAGGGAAAAAAATAAAATAGTAACTAAAAGAATGTCAAGAGAAAAGTGCGGTACCGAGCGTTTAAACTTACGAATATTTAAGCCTGGGCCAGTACAGACGGGAAGTGTCTTTGTGTTATTAGCTAGATTTATGAGGGTGGGTCTTTGTCTCAGAGAGAGAGAGAGAGAGAGAGAGAGTAGGAGAAACTGGTCAACTACAGCCACTGATTACAGGCACAACACAGCTTCCCTCTCTCTCTCTCTCTCTCTCTCACACACACACACACACACACACACACACAAACAGACTGGAGGAATCCGAAGAGGTAATGCGGATCTTGGTAATGTAACTTTCTATTTAGCCTCATCCACTGCCTTCCGCATCCCGTGCACCCCCTCCCTAACATCTTGATCATTAGCTGCTACTGATGATGATGATGATGATGATGACGACGGGGTGGAGGAGGAGGAGGAAAACTAGAAGAGACAAGAAGGATGAGTAAAGGAAGAAGAATCAGGAAAGGGAATAGGAGGAAGGGAAGAGGACGGGGAGAGGAAGAAGAATCAGGAAAGGGAAGAGGAGGAAGTGAGGAAGAAGAATTACGAAAAGGAAGAGGGGCGACTGAGTGCTTCATTTAACAATTTAATCACGTCGTCGGCGTATCAGCAAAGGTCACTGTCGTCATTTGGCAACAAGAACAGTAAAAGCAAATAGAAATACATAAGAAAGAACATGAAGAGAACGAAGAAGGAGTAAGAAAAGGGGTACTAGGAACAAATGGAGCAAGAATAAGAGCAAAACCAAATACACAAAGAGGAAGAGGAAGAGAGAGTAAGAAAAGTTGTGGGAGTAAAGAATGGGGCAAGAATATAGGTAAAAACAAAGATATGTATAAAACGAAGAAGACGACGACGGAGAAATAGTAAGGAGAAGCAGTGGGAATGAATGGAGAAAGAATAATGGCAAAAACAAAGACGAATACAAAAGAAAGAAGGCGAGGAAGACGAAAGAAAGAGTGAAGAAAGAGAGAAGCGGAAGGATTTAGGAGTGAAGAAAAAGAAGCATTAGGACTGAGAGTAACCTCTGACCCATGACATTCACTTCTTACCCTCACGCTCTCTAGGCCGGACAGCCATCGTGACCAAACTCTCCTCACGAAATACCCTACTTTTTTTTTTTTTTTTTTTTTTTTTTTTTTAACATCCTTTACACTCACCAGGAGAAAGTAAAAAAAAAAAAAGGGAAATACCTAATGTTCTTTCTGAGTTCCATTCATGTGTAAGCAGCGTCCTCCATCATTACGGCTATGGGAACCGAATTCTGACGTATGAGCTTGGCTACTAAAAGCTGGTAGGCGAAGGGCAGTGCGTCTAGTACTTCCCGAGCAAAATCCCACGCACAGCCAATTCCAGCAGTCATGGATTAATTTTACACTACAAAACAAAAAGAAAAAAAATCGCAAATATTTCTGTTCTCCAATCACGCCCTTTACAAAATCATCATTTTTACCCTCTAAGATTACACCGTTTCCTGATTTTTTTTCCCCACCGTAGGAAACTGCTGGAAAATTAAATTGTCACGAAACACCAAATACTTTTCCTGGGATCACGCCCTTCATGCATTATGGATCCGGTATGAAAAAGGAAGAAAGAGGAAGAAGAATTACGAAATACATGTTGGTTATTTACACCAGGGAAGGAACAGGAATAAAGAAGAGAAGAAAAAGCAAAAGAAAAGAAAAGGCCACCCAAAACAGTGTTTAATTTGTGTCTTAAAGGGTGTCAGGATGTGATATTTCCCTAAAGGTCAATCGGCGGGTGTAAGTCAGGCGACAAGATGTAGACACACACACACACACACACACACACACACACACACACACACACACACACACACACACACACATCCGGGCCATAGCTGTAAAGAATGTGCAGCTGCCTGATGTATAGACAGGATGCACACAAACACACACACACACACACACACACACAAAGAATACATTACACATCCTCACCCTGAATCCTACTCGAACCAAACCTGACAGAGTGCGCGCGCAGGCAGTGATTCATCAGAGCGGGGTGACCACTGACACATATCACCAATTACACCACCACTCCTCCTACCCCCCTACAACCACCTCCCCAGTCCACCCCAATAACTCATCTTCCGCCCCGCTAATCCTGAGTAATGGGTCAGTTATCCATTTATCTTCCCATCTGACGCCGGTTTACTCATTTATCGCTTTATCTGTCATTAGGGGCCAATGTGGGTTATTGTTTTGCCTGTTAAATGGACTGGTGTGATGGCCTGTTCATTGTGGTTATTTGTCTTAGAGAGATTCGGATTGATCTGACTCTCTCTCTCTCTCTCACACACACACACACACACACACACACACACAAGGGAAGGACAAGAGGGTGTGGTCAAGCCCTTATCTTCTTCCTCTTCCTCCCTACTTTCCTCCCTATCAACCCCCCCCCTCCCTCACACACACACACACACACACACAAACACACACAAAGAAAAAATAACTAAAGTACCATCAACAAGAAGGCATAACAAACAGAGGAATGCCTGGATCTCATCATCATCTGAACCGTAATTATGATACAATGCACGTGCTGCTGTCCAGTAACTGATCCGCCGCACACAATGATACTGCCTCACCATCATCATAATCATCATCATAACCCTACTGTATATATAATCAGGATGGGTAGAATCCAGAGTCAGCAATAGGAAAGATAAACAATAGCAACAACAACTATCATCACAGTGACTAGGAAAAAAGAGCCAAACTTCTATTTACTTTTCATTCAAGCCTTAAAAACTCTCACCTCCATCTACAGGTGAAATAATGAACACTAATTGCCTCAACATCACTGCAAATATCATGTAAGCGATACTGTTCCGTGCAATCACCAATTATCTCCACTTGGACTTATACCTGTTGTAATGGCAACGGCTGATGATAATACTAGCCATACCTACTAGGCAAGTGTGAGTCACCCCGGCCAGAATAGGTAGGTATATTATTTATATAAAAGAGTTATCAAAAAAAAAAAAGTTTGGTCGACTTAAGGTGGTACAATGTAAATAAAAAATAAGACCATCATTACTTGCTCGTGTCATTTCTTTACTTAATACAGGCTCCCATGACTCACACAGGTGAATAAAATCGTGTAGTTTTACGTCAATAAGTACTAGTTCCGCAACTACGGTACAGTTAATGGTGACAGTATTATCAAACTCCTCCTCCTGTGACTCAATAAAATAAATAAATAAAAATATAAAATATGAATAATTATCCCGACAAGATAATTAATAATTTTTTTTTTCTAAGCATACAACATTTCCTGCAGATATTCTACGTCTTGAAGTGATGCCAACTATATCTCTGTTTTCCTGTACGGCTTAGTAAACATGGAGAGTAACTGTGAGGAGGGAGGAAAGAGACTTCTGCTGTGCTATCTGCTTCCTTAACTTCAGTGAGTAGAAATATATAAAGTTTATCATCCGTTAGCATTAAAGCCGAACTAACTTATCCACCTCTCTCTCTCTCTCTCTCTCTCTCTCTGTCCACTAGGTGAGATAAGAAATGGCTCTCTGAAGCAAGATTTATGGATCTAATTTGTTGCCCCCCCCCCCGCGCGCGCGCGCGCGCGAGAGAGAGAGAGAGAGAGAGAGAGAGAGAGAGAGAGAGGGGGGGAGACGGGACAATAAGTAGTGAAAGGATTAGAGAAACTGCGTGTGTGTGTGTGTGTGTGTGTGTGAGAGAGAGAGAGAGAGAGAGAGAGAGAGAGAGAGAGAGAGAGAGAGAGAGAGTGATGGATGATGGTGTGATAAAAAGACTGGCTGATCGACCCGTGTACAATTACTAAGATAACACGCAGTCCACATTAGCCATTTTTTTTCCCTTTAGTTTTTGCAGTTACAGACATTAATAATACTTGAAGATTTGGTGAGAGGTTTTACTGGTGTCATTTTATTATTATTATTATTATTATTAACATTGAAGTGGATTATTGAGAGAGAGAGAGAGAGAGAGAGAGTAGAGCTAGCTTTAATACCACAGCCTCCTGCAATCACTCACTTGAGACTTTCTAGCCAGTTGACACAAGCTGCCATATTTGGGAGATACGCCTGGCTTCTCTCTCTCTCTCTCTCTCTCAACCCTTCCCACTCATCACTAACTGTCTACTCACCAAATCACATGCAAACCTACTTACCCACATATCTACCTACTTACCTACCTACCCACGCTGTCCCACCAAACTACACTTTTTCTCCTTACCTACTTACCAATTTTTCCTACTGACATACCTACTTACCATCCACTCCTACCAACCTACTACTACTCATTTACCTTCTCTAATCTACCTACCACCATTCCTTCCTACCTAGCCACCCATCTACTTACCTACCCACTTATCTCCTCATCTACCAACCACCCCTTTCTCGCCCAAGTACCTATCTACCCGCCTTTCAAACTACTTAACTACTCCATCTGCATGCCACTTTTCTCATCTACCTACCCACTTACCAACCCACTTACATCCTCCACCTACTTACGACATTTTTATCTACCTACTTACAGACCTACCTACCTACCTACCTACTTATCACCTTTCTGCAACTGCTTACCTACTTCCCCATGTACCTGCCCTCCTACCTACTTTCTACAGCGTCCACTTTTAACACATAAATAGTACGAATAAATATACGATAAATAATGACTATAACATTTGTCTAATTAAATGTTTGGCGGGAAGAAATGAATGAGATTTTAACTGCCGCATACACACACACACACACACACACACACACACACACACACACACACACACACACACACACAGAGAGTCCTTGAATTTCTCACTTAAAAATATTATCATGCAAGACAGACAGGTAGATACAGACAGACAAACAGATACACACAGACAGGCGGATATACACACAGACAGACAAGTAGACAGACAAACAGATATACATATACAGACAGACAAACATACAGTCAGGCAAAGAGACAGCATACAAACATGGATATGGACAAATGGATGTTTGGACAGACAGATAGACAGACAGACAGCTAGATTGATGGACAGATAGACAGACAGAAGGGTATATACAGATAACCTCCTTGTATTTCCCACTTTAAAATATTGTCCTCTTTGGCTTGAGAGATATTGACGAAAAACGATACGCCAGTGGAGGTGAGAGAGAGAGAGAGAGAGAGAGAGAGAGAGAGAGAGAGAGAGAGAGAGAGAGAGAGAATCTCTGTTGCTGGCAATTCTCAGGGTAACCATAGACTACGTAATCTCTTTCTCTCTCTCTCTCTCTCTGCCACACACTCTAAACAACTGTCAGAGTGTGATGTTAACAGCAGTGTGAAGAAGAAGACAACAGAGGAGGAGGAGGAGTTGAAAGAAGAAAATGGTATAAAATGGATAATGAAAAGGTGAATATGATAATGAAAGAAGAAAGGTATCAAGAAAGACAAACGATAATAACAAAAAGAATGAATGAACGAAGGAGCAAAAGAAGTAGAGAAAAAGAAGAAAGGATCACTGAAGAATAAAACAGGGAGGGCATTGGAGGAGGAGAAAGGAGAGGGGAGGAGGAGATGGCGATGGAGGACGAGGAAAAGAAGAAGAGGAGGAGATCAGGATGAGGGTCAAATGTCGCATGTGAGAGAACAGAGGTGACGGTTAGTGGCTAGAGGAGAAGGAGGAGGAGGAAAACAGAGAGAGAGAGAGAGAGAGAGAGAGAGAGAGAGAGTGTGTGTGTGTGTGTGTGTGTGTGTGTGTGTGTGTGTGTGTGTGTGTGTGTGTGTGTGTGTGTGTGAGGACCCATTCACTTCAACATGCCTGGACACAATGCATTTTAAAAGACTGAAAGACTGGAGGTTGTAGGCAAAGGGAAACACAGACTGGGTAAGACAATGCCATCGTGAACCATCTGTGTATTCATTTAAGCGACTGGGGATGCCGGACTAACTCTTAACCACTTCAGTACACTCACTTTTTTTTCTCTCTCTCTTCCTACCTTCAGGCGATTTCATTCAGCTATGGTCAAAAGATATGTGTGTATTTATGAATGTACTGTATGTACGTATGTGCAGTACTGTAATGGTCGGTTTGTACACTCCTGGCACACATTTTACGGATCTTGAAGAGCAACTCGTACAAGGCCCATGGAACAGTACTTCGCTGGAGAAATGGTCCGCTCCCACCCAGTGCTTCATGCATGGGTATAAGTGTGCAAGGCTTTGGGAGTGCAGGGCCACGTGGTAATTTGGTGCTGGGGTGGCTGCATCTGTGGGTGGCTTCATCTGTATATGTCATCAATGGACTGGGTGCAAACATGTGCGAACATAAGAGAAATATTGTAGTAACTCACAGTTATTTTTTCAGGACCAAGTGGAAAGGATCGTATGAACAAGAGTGAGTGTGACGGAGAACAGTACTGCGAGGTGAGGTGGTAAGATGGTGTGTATTAACACTTTTAGTGCGCTGATGACTTTTTACTTCATATTCAACAGACAATTTCATTCCGGTGAAGACAGCAACCCCACAATACTCTTTTTACTTTAACCTGGCCTAAAATGACCATCTATCCATCTTGATTACTTTGCCGTAATAACAGCTTAACACCAGAATATGATGTTAGTCACGAAAAAGTGCTATGGAAACGATGTAGAGCCGTAATATTATCTTTCCCTGCCAGTAACCTACGTGAAATGAGCTGCAAAATGAAGAAAATCTGGGCCAAGCTAAGGTGAAAGAACTATAGAGAAGGTATTACAGGATTTCATACTAATCCACAATTGACTTAAATGAGTTCCAGAGATCCTTTCGAATTTGCATTTACTAGTTTGCCGGTAGGATTAAATAAAAGAAATGCAATCGTAGTGAAGGGAAAGCATGTGGTGAAAGAATGTGGTGACGTGTGGTGAAAGTATGGTGATGTGTGGTGAAGTAGAGTATGGTGACGTGTGGTGAAATAGAGTGTGGTGACGTGAGGTGAAAAAAAGTGTGGTAATGCCTGGTGAGTAAAGTGACGTGTGGTGAGATGGGTAGTGCAGTAACGCGTAGTGCCATAATGTGAGTGACAGTGCCTTCACGCTCAATTACTGACACACAGTTCACCCTCACGGATTCCCTTGCCCTCATACCCCTCCTCCCCTCATACACTTCTGATTCTCTCTCTCTCTCTCTCTCTCTCTCTCTCTCTCACACACACACACACACACACACACACACACACACACACATTAAGCAGTTATCATGTTACTTTCCCTCGAACTCAGCTACCTGCACTATTAAAAACATTACACACCTACAACATAAACAATATTTTAATCAAACCTTAAATTTCGGCTACACCACACTTGCTATTTCTCGTTTAGAATGAACAGTACTTACAGATTAATGCAATAAAGTTGTACCAAATCAAAATCTTAATAATGTTAACCTCTCTACAACGTTGTCCCTCCTTCACACAACTGCAGAATTAACATCAGTGTGGCCAGGGCTAATGGGCCACACCTCCACTCACTCATCAGCCCTCCAAATTCAAGGTTAAAACTAGAAAGCATAAACTACGAGCCTGAATAATTACAACATAGCTAAATAAGTGAACTACTAAGTGAAAACTAAAAATACATGGTCTCATAAAAAAAAAAAAAAAAGCTAATAACAGCTATGTAAAACAACTGAATAATTAAAATGGCCATAAATAAGACAGCTAAAAATTACATAAAATTCGTAAGCACACAAAATAGGTAAGTATAGAATAGCTAAGCAAATAAAATACCCAAGTCTGTACTTCTCATTGCCTGTAATAAATAAATAAATAAATATATATATATATATATATATATATATATATATATATATATAAAGAGTCCAGGCATCTCGAAATGAACGAACCTTGAATGTGACTTTATATGTTTTATTCCACGATCTTGATTTTTATTTCCAACATTATTTGGACGAGACTAGTTCTGCAAGCCCCCAGCCTTGTTTTTTTTTTTCTTGTTTCCATAAGAGTAGAGTAGATAAAACAGCTATATACACAAGGTATCTCAATTAAATGTCAATAAAACTAAGTGGTTGGCCTGGCGTGGGAAGGGGCAGGACCATTTGCCTGATGACGTCATATCACGTGACACCACTCCACAAAAAAAAAAGGGAGGGAAGGGCAAGGTTGGATTTAATACTCTTCAACACGATGACGCCTTTACTTTTTTTTCTTTCCTTTTTTTTAATACCGCCAGCTATCTTATTTAGTTTGGAAAATATATTGTGAACTACAGGGGTGAGACACAGCCTTCACTGATCCCTCCACTACTAAGGTACCCTCCTAAGCTGAGTAAAATATTTAGTAATAACAAGAATAAATTAAGTCGTCACCGCATCGAAAAGGACAGAGGGGACTGGGGGAAGAGTTTATATTTTCAGTACGATGACGTCTTTTTTCTATCTATTCTTATTTCTACCAATGATAATATTAAACTCAGTAAAATGCTCTCCTACTGAAGGCGTTAGTGAAGGCTATAATCTAACCACTCCGGTTCGGAAAGTCTATCCTAGAATAAAATCGCTTTGGATATGGTAATAATAAATGTACCAGACGCCCTCGTGACAAGTGAGTTGGAGGGGAGTGAGGTGATATTAAAAAGAGCCAAATGGGGTGGATTAAAAAGGGGGTTAACTGTAACTTTTAAGGGTTAAGGGTGAATTTAAAAGGGGTGAAAAGACTGATTTAAATGGGCTGTTAAGGCTGACTTAAAACGGGTGTTAAGGGTTTATTTAAAAGGCGTTCAGGGTTCACTTAAACAGGAATAATGGATGATTTACAAGGGGGATAAGTTGATTTGAAAAGGGATTAAGGGTAGACTTAAAAGAAGGGACAAAGGTTAATATAAAAGGCGGTTAAAGGGTGATTATATCTTAAATTAAGGTTAACGGTTGATTTAAAAGAAAGAGAAAGGTAGATTTAACAGGGAGATCAGAGGTGGATTTAAAAGAGGAAGTAGGAATTAATTTCAAAGGGGGATAATGATAAAAATAAAATGAGGCTAAGGGTGGATATAAGAGGAAGCTAAGGGATGGATAGGATGACGCCTTCTCATTATATTCTTGCTAACTCCAGACAATTTATTCAGCTTAAGAGAGACTTCAGACTGAAAGGATTAGGTACGGCTCTCCTTAACCCCCTTCCATACGACAGATCTCTCCCGTCAGTAGCAATATTAACGCGTCCTGATACTGTGAATGTTTTGCTGTTTTTCTTAACGCACTTTTAGCTCCTCTTTTTTATGCTGCTTATAGTTCTCTCTGACTACTAGCTTTCCTTCTTTCTTCATTTTCTCTCGCCCTCCCTTTTGACTTTCCCTCTTTCCTCCCTTCCTCTCTCACTCCCTTTTGATATTCCTTCATTCCTCTTTTCCTCCCTCCTTCCTCTTTGATTTTCCTTCATTTCTCCGTTCCTTTTGACTTTCCTTCTCTCCTCCCTTCCTCCCTCCCTCCTTCCCTGCCGGATTTCCAGCTTTCCTCCCAGTTGGTGATAAGATCATCAGTTAATTAAAAGTAACAAGCCTAGGACACTCCTCCCCTCCTCTCACTTCCCTCCCTCCCTCCCTCCCTCTCTCCCTCCCTTCCTCTCTCTCTCTCTCTCTCTCTCCAGCAAGAAACAAGCTACAATGAAGATAAACTGAAGAAAAAAAATATATATATAGCCTACAAGGAGACTTCGATCATACCCACTAAATAAACCCGCTTCAGAACTGCGCACGACTCTTTAAACATCTGTCAAGCGCGCATTCCGTGTGACAGCTGCGGCGAATCGTGCAGAATTTCGATTCGAGTACGGTTAAAATCATGAATGAAGAGGTGACTGGACGGAGAGGCAGACCATGAACCAGGTGAGAGAGAGAGAGGGGGGGGGGTGAGGGAGATCAGTGTGTCGTGAAATAGGTCGTTGCTTAGTAGGGATATTTATTAGTTTGCATGCTTTATGAATGAGATGGTTGGAAGAAGGGGAGGTAAACTAAGAGCGAGAGGGAGAGTCATGGTGAGGACAGGGGGGTACGGATGAATGATTTAGTGTGTCACTGTAGGAGGGGGTCGTTGCTTAGTAGAGACATTTCTTAGTTCTCAGAGGGTTAAAGTAAGGTTGAATAAGTGGCTGGAAGAAGAGACAGACCAAGAACAAAGAGAAGAGACAAGGTGGTGGTGTTATGTCGAACGAGATGGAGAGAGAATATGCTGAAGGGGGGGGGTGAGCGGGGTTGTTGCTGAATAGGGACATTCCGTGTGGCAAAAGAGAGGAACACTTGTTTTATAAGGGGTTAAAATATTAGCATGGTGGTTGGAAGAGAAAGAAGTAGACGATAAACGAAGTGGAGAGATAATGTGGTGGTGGGGAGGGATGCTGTATAAGGAGAGGCCGTTGTTAAACAGGGATATTCCGGGTGGTAATGAAAGGCGTTATGTGTTTCATATACGGTTAAAAAAAAAAACAGCAAGGTTAGCAGAAGAACTAGGCCAAGACCGAGTCGCAGAAATGAACTGGTGAGAGGAAGGGGAAGAGGGGATCCCGTAGGAGGAGGTCGTTGCTGAATCTGAACATTCTCTGGAGGTAAGTGAAAGGCGTATCGGTATTTGTTTCGTACAGAGTTATCATGCGCGGGATGGCTGGAAGAAGAGGCCGCGAACGGGATGATAATTATGATGAAAAATGAATGAGGAGGAGGGCGTGTGTTTTGAAAGAAGGGGAAAAGGAATACGCTGAGATATGTGGTTCGGTTGGTCTCGCACCTATGAAGGGGGTTCGAGCCATACCGACTTTGTTGAGATGGATGCTCATGTTAATAGTTCCTTAACACTCGAACAACCGATACCCATAACATACCACTACTCTATACCTAATACCAAAATTTGTTTCACAGTCCATGACTATGCACCACATCTGTACCACACCAATGTATACCACCACTAACTGCCATTTTCTGTTCCCCTGTCTATGCACTGTATGTCCTATCATCCTCTTAACCTCCCAAAAATTAATATCTAATTCTTCTTTTAGGTCAGAACAGAATTACAGCAGATCTACTCTAGCCTGATAAAGAGTCTTACCTCCTTTCTGCTCGGTTGATGGCCAAATGTAGTCAGACTGAAAGATTGACTAGTAACCAAGGAGTCCCAATTTTACCTCACAGCAAAGGCTTATTGAATTTCAAGGAGCCTCAACTTAGTACTAAATTTGTAGGAGTGGCCCAGTCCCGTCGGGTGAAAATAAATCGACTATCGTGTAAGGAGGGAGTCTGGTACTAACCCCCCTCCACCCTAACACACCTTGCCATCCCTCCCCTGCCCCTTCCCACTTTCCTGTTCTTCCCCCTTCCCCCTCCCCGGTTACCATCCCACCCCCTTCCCTCTCCCCGGTTACCATCCCACCCCCTTCCCCCTCCCCTCCCACGGGTGGAAAGAGATACAAGGTGTGTTAAGGAGAAGGTGGCTAATATGGGCAGATGGAGGCTGAGTGGGATGGTTCCATGGCCCTACCTATGTAAATATTATTCACCCCATTTATACCTGTGGACTTTACCTTCTTCATCCCACCCTTCATTCACTCTCTCTCTCTCTCTTATTTATCATTCGCTTATTATTCATGAAATTTTACTTACGATCCATGGTTTTCATCCCCATAAACTTTTAATCATCCCCCCACCCCCACACTGCCTTCTCTCAGTTCTTCCTTCTCTCCTTTCTAACATCCATCTCCTTCCAGTACCTTTTCCTTTCCCACACCCTTCCTCCTTCTTCTCCCCACTTACCCTCCCTTTCCTTACCCCTCTCCCTTGCTAATCTTCATCCCTTTCCTCACTACCTCCTCAAGTACCCACTTTCCTTCCCCTTACCTCTCCCTCTCTCACTCCTCTCCCTATCCCCTTTCCCAATCTCTTCCCTCCCCTTCCAGTAACCATTTCTCCCTTCCAAACCATTGCCAGTTCCCATTTCTCACATCTTCCCCTCCTAGCCCTCTCCTATACGAACCTTCTCCCTCATTCCTTGTAGTATCCCTTTATCTTTCCCTCACGTCTCTCCCCTTCCTAGCTCTCTCCCCCTTTTGCACACTTTTTTCTTCTTCCACCACTCTCACCTGCTTTTACTCTTCATCCCTCTCCTACCCATTTCTTTCTCCCTCACTCTTTCCCCTCCCCCTCCTACCAACTGCTCACTTCCTCTTCTCCCTCACCCACTTCCCCCTCCTCCTATCTCTCCTCCCCCCCCCTTCTCCTTCATTCCTTTTCCCACATTCTACCCATTTTCCCAGCTCTAACCCGCTTCCCCCTCCCAGTCCTCTTCCCTCCTGCCTTTTCCATTCCCATCTCCACATACCCTCCACCTCCCCCTTTCTTTATTCCCTTCCCCCTTACCTCTTCCTCCCCTTCTTTTCCATTCCCTCCCTCTTTTCCATCCCTTCTCCCCTCACCTCTTCTATCTCCCCCATTATCTCCCCCTTAACCTCTTCCCCCACTCTTTTCCATTCCTTCCCCCCATTTCCATTTCCTCACCTTCTCCCCTCACCTCTCCCATCTCCACTTTTCTCCATCCCCTCCCCCATACCTTTTCCATACCTCCCTTTCTCCATTCCGTTTCCTCTTTACCTCTTCATCCCCCTTTTCCATTCCCTCCCTCTCTTCCCTTGCCCTCCATGCACCCTTCCAGCAGTCAGTGTGTGTGTAATAAAGGGTGGCTACGGACCACTCGTGACCTTAACTGCCACGACGCCGCTTACCTGTATACTGCTTTAATTGTGACCCACCTGCCAGCGCAAGGGTAGGAGGACGCCAGGGAGACGAAGAGGTAGGAAGGACGAGAAGGGTGAGTGGGAAGGGAGAAGGAAGCGTTGGAGGACGATGGGAGGAAGGGAAAGAAAGGGAAGACAAGGAGGAGGAAGGACGGGGGAAAGATGAGAAACAGGTAAGGAGGAAGGGAGTAAGAGAAGAAATAAAAAGGAATATAATGTGTGTGTGTGTGTGTGTGTGTGTGTGTGTGTGTGTGTGTGTGTGTGTGTGTGTGTGTGTGTGTGTGTGTGTGTGTGTGAGAGAGAGAGAGAGAAGAGAGAAGAAAAAAGGAGAAAGCGAGCCATTCTGTTTCTCCTCCACTTTTTGTCTTTTTTCTCTCCGCCTTCCAATTTGGCCCTGATCCCATCTGGACACTTCCTTCCTCGTTTACGCTCTGCCTCCCTCCTCTTCCACCTGCCTGTTTCTCTCCCCACCTGCCTGCTTCTTCTCTCTCCGCCTGCCTAAGTGCCCCGGGGTTTTATTTCTTCTTGCCTGCCTGCCTGTCTGCCTGCTTGATTTGTTATATCTTTGTGCCTGCCTGCCTGCCTCAGCGCTCGTTTTTTTTTTTTTTTTTTTTTTTTTGGTGCCTGCCTGCTTGCCTGCCTAAGTGCCTGAGCTTTTGTTTCTTTGTGCTTGCTTGCCTGCCTGCCTACCTAAGTGACTGAGCTTTTATTTCTTTGCGTCTGCCTGCCTACCTGTCTGCCTGCTTAAGTGCTTGATTTTATTTCATTGTGTCTGCCTGCCTAAGAGTGTGAGTTTTTATTTCTTCGTGCTTGCCTGCCTGCCCGTCTGCCTAAGAGCTTGAGTTTTTATTTTTCTGTGCTTGCCTTCCTGCCTCCCTGTCTGCCTGCCTAAGTGCCTGGGAATTTTTGTTTCTTCGTGCCTGCCTGTCTACCTACCTTTATACTGATGTGCCTGTCTAAATTTGTGAGTGCCTGCATTACGTTTGTATACCTGCTTTCATGCCTATGCGTCTGCCTGCGTGCCTGCCTGCCCATCTCATTTTATGCCTACGTGCCTGCCTGCCTATCTTCCTGTCCGACTGTCCAATTTTCTGCCTCCCTGCCTCCCTGCTCGTCACATCAACTGTCCGGATACGTCAGCCTGCCTAACTCCCTGCCTGAATCTCAGTCAACTTGCCTGCCCATGTTATTGCCTACTTCCATTACTCTGCCTGTCTTTCTGTCTGCCCGAATATCTGCCTACCCTCCTGTCTCAATATCAGCCTGTCTTCCTGAATACCTGTCTGCCTTTCTAATTCCTTACCTGAATATCTTCTTGCCTAGCTTTGACATTCACCTGCCTGCTTGTGTCTGCCTCAATATCTGCCTGTTACACGATTTGCTGCATTCCTTTTTGAGTCCTTGCTTAGATATCTAGCTGTCTATTTGTCTGCCTGTCTGACTGAATACCTACCAATTCTACCTGAACATCTGTCATCCTGTCTGAATAACTGTCTATCTCTTGCTTACCTGTGTGCCTCAGTATCTACCTGCCTGCCTGCCTGCCTGCCTAAGTCTCTACCTGATGATTTGTCTACTTTCCTAAGTCCTTGCCTAAATATCTACCTATCTTCCTGTCTGACTAAATCATAACGTGGATGACTGGACACCTTCTTGCCTGCCTAAATATCTGTCTGTCTGCCTACCTTCCTGCTTATCTGCCTGCCTGCCTGTCTGTTTGCCTGCCTACCTGCCTCTCTGCCTGCTTCACCGTCTGCCTACCGCCTGCCTATCTGCTTTCCTGCCTGCCTGCATGAAGACTCCACAACAGCCGCTCTGGTATCAATTGCTGGCTTGTTCTGTAACTCGATATGCCAGCCAGCAGATTGTGGTAGCTGTGGTTGTTGCCCGCGGAATCTGAGTAGTTCTGGTAGATTTGGTGTGATGGTGGTGGTTGTGGTAGGTGTGGTGGAAGATGTTCTTGTTATGGTGGTGGTGATAACTGTAGTATCTTGTTGTTGTTGTTGTTGTTGTTGTTGTTGGTGGTGGTGGTGGTAAGCTGTAGTGCTGGTGGTGGTAGTGCAGGTGCTGGATATGTAGTGACTGTAGTTGTAGTGGATATGGTGACGCTAGTGCTGGCAGTGGAGGCGGTTGTGGTGAGGGTGTTGGTAACTGTCGTGGCAGGTGGGGAAGACGCGACTTAACCAGGTACGATACGAGTATAATGGTAAGTGTGACTGTTGCAATAAGTGTGGTGAGCGTGGAAGGCGTGATAGTTATAGATCTGGCAGTTGTAGTCCCTGTTACGGCGTGGTATGTCTGGTAGGTGTGGTAGTTGTGACCATTCAGCCAGTTGTAGAGGGAGTGGTAGTTAACGTAAGTCATGATAGATTATGTAGTGTGGCAGATGTAGTTAACAGGGTAGTAGCTGTACTAAATGTGGTAAGGTGGTATTGTGTGGTACAAGTTGTGTGGTAGGTGAGGTGGAAGTGGTAGTTATGGTTTCTCCGGCGACTGTGATATGTCTGGTAGCTGAAGTAGGCGAAGTAACTCTGTAAGTGAGGTAAGTGTGGTATGTCTGGCCATTTTGTGCAGGTCTAGTAGCTTCGGAGGGTGTGGTATGTGTGGTAATTGTGGTAGGTCTGGTAGTTGTGGCAGTCAAGCAGGTTTGGAGGGTAAGGTAGCTGTGGTGATTGTGGCAGGTCTGGTAGTTGCAGTAGTCAAGTAGTTGTGGTTACTGAGGTGGTCTAGTAAATTCCGAGAACGTGGTAGTTGTGGTAGGGTAATGAAGGGTGTGGTGGTGTTGTGAAGTGTGGTGGCAGTGGTGGTAACGCAGGTAATGGTGGTAGTTGCTAAAAGTAATGATGGTGGTTGGGATGATACATGACACTGGTAATGGTGGTGGCAGTTGTGGTTAAGGGGGTGATTATACAACACCTATACCCACAAACACCCACCTACAATCCTCTACACCCACCTACACCTTTACACTCATCTTCGTATCAAACTATAACCACCTACATTCATCTACACCCACTGACACCTCTACGTTCACTTATACATCAAGTCACAACGACCTACACCCTCCTACACCCTTCCAGATCCATCTATATTCTAATCAGTGTCCATCTACACCCATCAGCACCCACCTACATCCTCTCAAACCCAACTATACCCAACCACCACCCACTTACATTGTTATATAACCTCCTACAATTACCAATTTTTTTTTTACATACACTTATACCCACCTACACCCACCTACACCCTTCCAGCGCCACGTATATTCATCTACACATTCTTACGCCCATCTATACCCACCTACATCCAAACAACACCCATCAACACCCTACACTCCTACCCTGTCCACCTAATTGAACAAACTCACACCCACTTACACCCACTGTCCAGTCAAAGGGCATAATGTCCACTCTCTACACCCATATACACCCACCCAGATCCATCCACACCCACCTGCAACTTGTAAATACGACCTAGGCCTATCTTCCCCCATGTCCTTTATCTGCGACACTCATTTCATAGTTTCACACACTCGCCCTCACCTACCTACACCCACCTATCTACACACAAACACACCTATCTACACCTAACCACTACCATCTAAGCTCACATACATCCACCCACACTCACTGCAATCACCTATACCCATCTAAACTAACATATACACACGCACGACCACGTACACCCATCCACACCTACTCATGACCACCTACACCCTACATACACTCATCCATGACCACCTACACCCTACATACACTCATCCATGACCACCTACACCCTACATACACTCATCCATGACCACCTACACCCTACATACACTCATCCATGACCACCTACACCCTACATACACTCATCCATGACCACCTACACCCTACATCCATTCATCCACACCCACTCATGACCACCTACACCCTACATACACCCATCCACACTCACTCATGACCACCTACACCCTACATACACCCATCCACACTCACTCATGACCACCTACAACCCACATGCACCCATCCACACCCACTCATGACCACCTACAACCCAAATACACCCATCCATACCCACTCATAACCACCTACACCCCACATACACCCACTCATAACCACTTACGCCCCACGTAAACCCCTGCACACCCACTCATGGCCACTTTCGCCTCACATACACCCAATCTACACACGCCTAATCGTGACCATGCACATCTACCTACACCCAGTCACGTTCATGTACACTATCCACACCCACAAGTACACCTACCCTCACCCATGTACTTCCACCCAGAGACCGCTAACGGCCC
>NC_136954.1:61627061-61632061 GCF_032717465.1 Coenobita brevimanus | reverse complement strand
TTTTCTTCCCCATTTCTTCCCTACCCCGTCCCCCTCTCTTCTATTTTTCATTCCCTTTCCTCTCTCCTCTTCTCCACTTCCTTTCAATTTTTTCTTATTTCTCGTCTTCCTTTCTCCTTCTCCTCACATCCCTCTCACTCATGCTTCCTCAGTTTCCCTCCTTTCTTCTCTTCTTCATCCCCCTCCCTCCTCTCCCTCTCTTTCCCTCTCCCTGCTTCCGTCTCTTCTCTCCCTTTCCCTCTCCCCCACCTCTACTCTGTCCCTCCCTTTCCCCCTCTCCTATCTCTTTCCCCTCTCTTCGCCCCTTCTCTCTTTCCTTGCCCCTCCCTCCCTCCCTCCCTCCCCCGTGTGGTGTGCCCCTAAAGTGCCACAGTGCCTGAGGGGAGCCACTTGGCACCTCTATATGGCACCCTCTCCCACCGCACCCACCCAACCCCTCTCTTTAACACAGCTTCACTCTCACCTTACAACACATCTTCCTTTTCTTCTGTTCACCTCCTTTATTCTATCTTATTTTCCCATTCCTTTATCTTCCTACTCTCTCTTTACTACCTGTTCATTTCTTACAACCTCCCTCCCTTCTCTATTTACACCTCCTCTTCCTTCTCATATTTATAATCTTTATTCTCTCTTATTTTCCTATTCCTTCATTTCCTTCCACTCTCTCTACATCTTACATTCTTACCTTCCAATTCCTCCACATTCTCTTATATTTACACCCTTTATTCTTTCTTTTTATCCTATACCTGTTCATTCTCATCTTACAACACCTCTTCCTACTCTTATACTTAGGTTCTTTATTCGCTCTCTTGTTTTCGTGTTCATTTAGTTCTTTACCCTTTTTTTTTTTTACCGCCTCTTTATTCTCGTCTGAACTCTTCCTTTTCTTATAGTCCTCTTTCTTCTTTCATAATTTCCTCTTCCTTCACTTCTCCTCACTCTCCCTACCATCTCACCATTTTCACGTTACAACTCTTCCTAAGTTCTCTTCCATTCGTCTTCTTTATCATATTTCTTTTCACCTAACACCCCTCTTCCTTCTCTTTTATTTATCCTCTTTTTTCTTCTTTCATTTCTTTTCCCTTATCATTCTCTTGTACTTTCCCTAACCCCTCTTCCTTCTCATATGTTTAACTTTTTTTTTTTTTTTCTTTCACCCCCTTCCTTCTCGTACTTTCCTTGACTTCCATCATTGCTACCCTCCTTCCATTTTCCTTCTTCCTTAATTCCTTCCCCTTTCACTCCCCTCTTTATAACCCCTCCGTCACCTCTTCATTTTTACCTTGCGACCCTCTTAATTCCTCTTCTCCTTCCCTCTTATCCTCCCTTTCCTTCTGCTCTGTTTCCCTCTTCCTTCTCACCTTAAATCCCTTCTTCCTTCTCCCCCATTTTCAATCCCTTTCCTTCTTTCAATTCTTCTATTCACACTGTATGTTTTCCATCTTCCTATTCTTTCCTCATTTTCTTCCCTCTTTCTTCCTTCCTCTCTCCCATCCCTTTCGCACTTTCTCCCCCTCATCTTATACGGTAACCCTTTTCCTTCTCTTATATGCGCCTCTTTTTTCATATCCCTCGTCCTTCTTTTTCTCTGCTCTATTTTCCTCCACGTCCTCTTTTCTTTCTCCTTCCTTTCCTTTCCTTTCTCCTCTTCTTCCCTCCCTTTCACAATCCTCTTATTTACCGCTTCATCTCTTTTTCACTTCACTCTCTTCGCATACTCTGTCTTCCTTCCTTCCTCTTTTTCTTCCTCTTCTTTCCCTCGTCCCTCTTCTTTATTTACCACCCCTGTCGCACCACATCCTTCTCGGCTTACAACCCTTCCTTCTTTCTCCTCATCAGTTTCCTCCCTCCTCTCACTACTTTCTATCTTCTCTTCCATTTCCTTTTTCATTCTCTGCTGTTTCTCTCTCTCCATTATCTCCTACGTTTCTTTCTCTTCTTTGTTACCTCTTCTTTCCTTCTCTCCCACCCTTCTCTGACACGCTTATACCTCATCCACTTTTCCCTCTTATATAATTTTTCATCTTGCCTTCTGTATTTTCCTCTTCCTTCCCCTTTTCCTTCTGTTGTATTTCTGTTTTCTTCTTCCCCTTTTTCATCCTTTTCCAAACATCATTTTTCTCTCCCTTCCTCTTCCTGCTCCCCTTTGTCTCTCCATTTCCCAGCTCTTCTGTTTTTCTTTTCCTTCCCTCTTTCTCATTTCCTCTGTCTGCTGCCCCATTTTCCTTTTCCTTCCTCTTTCCTTTCTCTTCCTTCTCCCTCTCTTTCTCTCTTCCTATTGTTTTACTTTCCCTTTTCTCCGTCTTTCCCAACTTTTCCTCTTCCTTCGTCTCTACCATCCCTTCCTCTTCGTTCATCCTTTCCCTTTCCTTTTCTTCTCCATACTGTCCTCTTCTCTTCTTCTCCTCTCCCCCACCCCCACTTTACCACTAATGTCCCACCTCACCCTTCTCATTTTACCTCCCCTCCTTCTCCCCTCTTCCTTTCCATACATATTCAGTCTTTTCTTCCTTTCCCTGGCCATCATTCTCATTCTTTTTCCTGCTTCTCCCATTTCTTCCTTTTCAGTTTCTTTTTGTCCTACCCTCTCTCTCTCTCTCTCTCTCTCTTCCCTTTCCTTCATCCTTTATCGTTCATTCCCTTCGTCTCCCCTACCTTCTCTCTAATTACCAACCTTTTCTCCTTTCTTCCCTCTCTCATCTTTTCCTTCTCTTCTTTCACCTTTCTTAACTGTTCTGTCGCCTCTCTTCTTTCTTTACCTTCTTCCTTCCTTTTCTTAATCTTCTTCCATTCTCTTCCTTCCCCTCTCTCTTTTTCCTTTTCCTTCACACTTCCCTCTCCTCTTTATTCTCGTCTGTCCTTCTTCCCTCCATCCCGCCTTACACTACTATTTCTATCTTTATTATTTATCTTTCTTCACTTCTCCCCTTCACCTTCCTTTTCTTGTGTTTGATTCTCCCTCCCTCCCTCTCTCTCACTCTCTCACACACATTTAATTTCGTCTTATCTCTTTTTATCTTTCATTTCTTCACCTTTTTCCTTCGTCCTCTCTGTCCTTTACCTTGCCTCTCTCTTCCCTCCCATCCTTTACTCCTTCCTCTTATTTGTTTCTCTTTCTGTTGTTCCCTTTCCCCAATTTTTATATTCTCTTCCTCCTTCCCGCTCCTACCTCTTCTTCCCTTATCCTTCCTACTCTCGTTGCTTTCTTTTGCCCTTCTTCCATCCCTTCTGTTGCCTATTTTCTCTTTTTCTTCTCTCCTTTCTTCCCTCGCTTCTATTTACATTCTTCTTTCCTCCCTTCATTCATTCTGTCATTCCACCACCTCCATCATTTCTCTCATCCTCACCCATGTTCTTTTCTTTCCAAACAAATAAAACCAAAACATTAACAAATATAACAAAAGGAAATTACAGAGGAGATGAAAGATAACAAGGCAACGGATAAACAGGATGCAAAGCGAAAACAGGAAGAGGCCATGTGAAAAGAAAGGCGACGAAAAATGGAAGAATTCTCAGATTACCTCACTCACACACACTCGAACATTTCCTCGTCTGTCTCTTACTTTCTCAATCTCTCTTTTCTCTCACGGCCTCTCACCTCAAACAAACCAAGGAACAGCTACAGCAACAACCAGGAATAACATTAAAACCCATCCAACTGATGCACAAATGAAACAGGCTCTTGTATTTTGTGAATGGACGGTGGCGGCCATGTTGTGACGTCATCTATTTACCTGTGACGTCACGTGACTTCCCGCGTAAAATACGCACCACGAATAAATATTTAAAGTGCGGTGGAAACGTAAATAATCAGAAGAAAATGAGTAATCCAGGAAACAGGGTACACGGAGGTGAATGACAACCAGATCATAAACTCATTTTTTCGCTAAGCTGATAGGTGCGAGGTACGCCTTCACGTGGTGGCACCGATATAACCAGGCGGCTCAACTACTGTACTTGGTTAAAGAAATCCCTCAACTAATTTCCTATCCCCCTAAAAGGATGATGGACTGTAGAAGGACAATTTAAGCTTGTAGTCCACTGGGTGCATATTTAAGATGAACCTGGGGCTATTCTACTACTAAGCTGACGTCCACTTCATGTAAGCTGATGCAGACGATTTTGTTCAGCTTAGGAACCTCTCGTACTAAAAGGATAACTTAGGACAATATATCTAACCCCTCCAGTTCCAAAAGCCTTACTTAAGATTAAGAAAATCGTCTGGAATTAACAAGAATAAATGAAACGTCCTTTACTAAAGATGCTGAAACAGGCAAAGTGAGGAAAAATAAAATGACTGAGAGAGAGAGAGAGAGAGAGAGAGAGAGAGAGAGAGAGAGAGAGAGAGAGAGAGAGAGAGAGAGAGAGAAAGAGAGAGGGGGAAGGTGACCACACATGACACCATTGAGGTCAGGTCACAATGGGAGGTCAGCTGGTCCATGGACTGACATCTGAAACTCTGACACACACGCGCGCACGCACGCACGCACACACACACACACACACACACACACACACACACACACACACACACACACACACACAGAAAACTACGACATACATGCCCACAAAATTAACCTACATGTCTTTCACTAACCTACACAGATTAACGCACATCCACAGACCCTCATACACAACTGTCACTTACTCTTCAACAAATAAACGAAACCTACGCCATTTATCTACCCAACACTCTATCTACTCACCTATCCCTTTATCTACCCAACACTCTATCTACTCACCTATCCCTTTATCTATCAAAGCTCCCACCTACCTGTCTATCGTCCCTCTCGTTTTATCCATCATCATAAATAAAGAGAATAAATATCCTACTCATAATCTCCCCTATAATAAATTCCCTCGAGAAGATCAATAAGGCTTAGTTTCCTTCCATGGGCTCAAAATAATAATAATAATAATAATAATAATAATAATAATAATAACAGATGGGTTTAACAGCGTGGATACAAACATGAACGGTGTAGGAGGGAGGGTAAACA
>NC_136954.1:61587061-61622061 GCF_032717465.1 Coenobita brevimanus | reverse complement strand
TAGGATGAGGGAGGAAGGTAAGGTGTGAGGGGATAGGATGGGGTGTGGAGGAAGGTGGGGGTAAGGGAGACAAGGATGAGGGAGGGAGGTATGAGGTAAGGGGTGAGTGGACTGAGGGATGAGAGGTAAGGGAGGCAGGGACAAGGGGGAGAGGTAGGGGGTGAAGGGGACGGAAGGATGAGGGAGACAAGGATGAGGAAAGGATGTTAGAGGTGAGGGGTGAGTGGGGTGGGGGTGAGTGGGGTGGGGGGTGAGGGGGTGAGAGGTGAGGAAGGAGGCAAAACGAGTGGCCGGGAACTTTAAACAGACTTGTAAACACTGGCAAAGCTGGCGCCACCCTTCAGCCCCCCCCCCCGCCTCTCTCTCTCTCTCTCTCTCGTAACCTTAGACGCCACCCAACCATAAAATTCGAGTTAAAATGTACAAATGACGCACGCAGAGAGAGAGAGAGAGAGAGAGAGAGAGAGAGAGAGAGAAATATTCAAAGCTAGTAAATACGTCAATGTGTACGATGCAAGGATAAAAGAAATTAGAGGAAAAAAAAAAATGACCGACAGAAAATAAAGAGAAATGAAAAACGAAACTGACAAGGTGGAGAACAAATTAATTAACTTGGCTATATAAAAAGGAAATGATAAAATGATATATACAAGGAATATAATCTTTTCAAACACAGGTAAAATGAAGATTGATGATCACACGAATAGACGGACAGATACATAAGCAAGCAAATAGACAGAATGATAGACAGTTTGATGGATTGACTAGATAGGCACAGGAGAGACTGGACGGTTTACGAGTACGTCCCAGGAAAATTCATGCTCTCTCTCTCTCTCTGCTACAACTTCCTCCTGTCGGCTGTAAACAGAGGGAGACATGGACTAAAGACAGAATAGTGATAACAGAAACTGTCTAAGGGACACCCAAACAGAAGGTAACACATACGAATACAAATGGGTATTATACTATCGTACGTATAGAGACAGATAGATAGATGGACTGGACAGACACTGACAGATATAAATGCATTTAGTAGCAACAGTAAGTGATCGTACTTTCCACTGAGTGCAGAGAACAAAAGGTAACACGGCGGTAGACAGGCAGCGACAGTGAGACGGACATGGGTGACAGTGGTGGGTGACAGTGAGGCGGGGTATGTGGGGCGAGACGGCAGGGGCAGGGCAGGTGGCAGGAGGACAGGCCGGCCCCACCGCCAAATAAAGACAACATGAGGAATGACTGATCAACCACAGACGGGGATGGCACAGGTGGAATAAACCGAGGCATGGAGGAAATACCTGACAACACACCTCACACATACCTGACAACATACCTCACTTATACCTAATAACGCTGGCTACCTCTAACACACCTCAGTTCAGTGACCTCTGCAATATTCTGTTCTTGTTACTACAGATCTGCCACCTTAACTTGGACTAGACTTCCGTCCTTTGTAGCTTATTTCACGAAGCTCAGTGGCAGAAGAAAGACAATGCTACAGCTCTACATCTTTTCCATAGCACCCTTCTTGACTAGCAATTTATTCGATGTTAACCTCTTGTTACAACTCAGAACTGAAGATGGTGGGATGCCGATCTTAAATCAAGTTGCAATATCTAACTCCTCCAGTTTAAAGTTTCCTTCAAACTGAATAAAACCGCTTATTGGTGGCAAGAACGAAGTGTAAGGAACGTCACCGTATTAAAGAAGTCACTGGAGACTAACTTTTAACATACTCGTATTTACGCGGTGTGGTATCTCCTAAAGCGTGTGAGATGGCAATAATAATACGAAACACGTCATCGCATTTGAGAAGCTGAAGAGTATTTATTTCACTCTTCAGTACGTCAGGGTCTATCCTGAACTAAACAAAGCTGTCTGGTGGTAGCACGAATATACAACAACAAAAGTCATCTTACAGAATGAGTTAATGGAGACTGGGTGGTTGGCTGATGAAAGCACCTGGTGTTGGCAAAATTACAAATAAGGTCACTGCCGCCGTAGAGCAAATGAGAATGCAATAAAGAGACAACACACACACACACACACACACACACACACACACACACACACACACATATATATATATATATATATATAGATATATATATATATATATATATATATATATATATAACGGAATTTACTTCTTAACCTTTTTCAACATAGTATATATATATATATATATATATATATATATATATAAATATATATATATATATATATATATATATAAAACGGAATTTACTTCTTAACCTTTTTCAACATAGTATATTTTAAGTACTGAATAAAATCGTCAGGCGGAAGCAAGATTAAAATCAAACATGACGTCGTATTAGAGGAGTTATTGGAAAGTGATTTTAATGTATTTATCTACAGGTACCTCTTATTCTGAAAGGGGTGGTCACTAGCCAATCGTCTCCACGTCACTCTGTCCTCCGCCATCACATCTCTCCAAGTCACACATCCCTCATTCATCTCATAAATCTCTCACCCTATCCCTCCATCTCATCCTTGGTTTCCCCCTTTCCCTCCTCCCCTCCACCTCAGCCATATACACCCCTCAATACGGTGGTCTTATTATATTCGGGGCATCTCCATACGATCTGATTCACGTTGGGAGAGACCTTCCAAACCTGAGGGGTAAGATATAGCCTCAAAACCTCATATCTTTTTTTTTTTTTTAACTTGTGAATATTCTCAAGTATTATTTCTTTAGCAGGATGAAAATGAAAAAAGACGTCATCATTGTGAAACGACTAAAAGGTAAAATGCACAGAATGATCCATATACTGCGCTCCCCTTGCCAAATCTCTTGTACAGAGGGAACGGTTCAATCAGCGATACCAGTGTCAACCCCGCATCATTCTCTACCTCCCATAACCCTTCTGATGTTCTATACTGTCTGCTTTTATACATCCACTCAGTGCATGGTTGGACAGAAACTTCACAACGCAGCCAAAACATCAGCACTCGACACACCACAAGACCGAGCCGTTCTCCCAACACACGAGGACAGGGATGCGTAATATATGGCTCACCCAGTATATCCATTAGGTAGAAAAGGCTATACAAGCATAAAAAGGATAGGACTGGCCTTTCTGCCTTTGTCGCATGCATAAAAGATGGGTGAGTGGGCTACTACAGTGGCTGGGTAGAGAGATGGAGTAGGAGGATGAGGTGGAGGAATACCAGGAGGGAAGGATGGCATGAGGTATATAACCGGGCTGGGATGGAAACTGATGGTATTGATGATGATGATAGTGGTGGTGGCGATAATGATGATGGCAGTGGATGTGATGATGATGATGATAATGATGAAATTTATTACTCTCTCTCTCTCTCAATGTTGTTTTGACATTGTGACAGGGGAGAGAGAGATACAGAGAGGGGGTAACCGTATATGGGTATGGTCCGTCTCACCATGGTCGCCTACTGTTCCAACTTACACACACACACACACACACACACACACACACACACACACACACACAAACTCAATCTCGGCTCACACACATAGGCAATCCATAAATCACACACATACATTTTCACACGTACATACACACGTACTAGCACGCACATACATATATCTGTACATGCTGGTAGGGTACACACGCCTGCACAATCTCTTACGTTCACAGAGGTTCATGCACTCCCACACGTACACGAATAGCCTAAAAAAAAAAAAATACATGCCGGGCAAACGAATACACACACTATTTGGAGAGAGAGAGAGAGAGAGAGAGAGAGAGAGATGGGGGGGTCCACTGCCACTAATAACCCTACTCAATAACAACCCTTCCTCCCAGTAGAAAGACCTTCCTTCATAATATTATACTTGCCTGTCCTGTTCCTCCATCTCGTTCTAGATCTACACCTCCGTCCATCCATCTCACTCTCATTTACTCCCACTCAGTCTCTCATTCTACCTTCGTTCCTTTCCTCCTCCCAGATTTAACGTACTTTCTCGCTTTTCCTTTTACCTCTCCTCCTTCAAACCTCCCTACTCTCATGCTCCTACTCAGTCGATCTTTTATTCAATATTCGATCTATTGCTACTACTACTCTCTCTCTCTCTCTTTCTCTCTCTCTCTCTCACACACACACACACACACACACACACACACACACACACACACACACACACTTCCCACACACAATTCATGGCCCAGCTCAGCTATCAAGCCCATGCATCTCATTTCGCTCCCTATTTGCACTGATTGGTTTGGCCGCACTGACCACCCCACTACCATGACGTCATCCCCTCCCCTTTTTATTCTTGCTATCTCCACATGACTTTATATCGGGTCATATTCTACGCTGCTTTGGAGATGGCCTAACACCTCTTCCTTAGCAAATTATTCTACACCTGAATATCCTCTTGTACTTTAATGATACACGCTATGCTGATACTAAAATTATGTAAATATACGATAGAATGTTGACGGAGATAAATACAAATTAAGACGCAAAGGGATTTCCAGTGCTACAAAGCCTCCTATGTCACTCTCAATACGGCCTATGGTCTTCATTAACACAACGAGGCGCCTCCCAAATATAATAAAATCCTTTAGCAGTAAAAAGGACAAATTATATGAACGTCATCTTAGTGAAGGAGTCGCCCTCTTCAATCCGATGGTGTATTTCTTATTTTATTCTTGCTATTTACAGGCGATTTTATTCACCTTAGGATACGCTTTCCGAGTTGATTATCGCCCGTCACTGCAAGACGTCCAACCCAAGTTGGATAAAATCGTTTCGTGCTAGCAGGAGTATCAGAAAAAATACATCTGAGTGAACGAGTTACGTTACACAAAGTCGTCAGGCAGTGGAATAAGTATAATCGAATGGAGTCACCGTAGCTACTTGAAAAGGCCTGAGCACTCCTCCAGCTGCCCTGAGGACGTGTGAGATTTTTACGCCATATTTCATTTGTTCTTGCAACCACCAGACGCCTTCATTTGTCTTAGGATGGCGACTTTATGCCTGGTTCTACTTTGCTCTCGTTGCCGCCTGACGATTTTTCCAGTTCAAGGACTCGTACAAATGAAAGGCTGAGAAATATTCACTTGCTAGGCCTCACGCTTATCACTACAAGAGATATTCCACATGCTGCATTTTACTGTCAGGATAATGCAAGGTGATTGTTAAAAAGACGCCATCGTACTGAAGTGGATAAAGTGTACGGGGTCTTGGGTCCGTCACAAGTAAACTGTTTCTAAAATTTGCCAATACACCTCTGGCCTTTATCACTAATATTTCCTGCGAACACCAGCCAATGGTTCTTAGCTTAGCAATATCTTGAAATGAGGTTTAAAAACCGAGTGTTAAATTCCTGCACAACCACAAGAGGCCTCTCCTTCTGACTAATAAAGCATGTTGCGGCAGTAAGAGTACCATGCGACGTCGTCGGACAAAAGGGCTACCACTCGCACTGAAGTGTGAAAAGTTTGAAGTGTGTACAATTTAGTGCGTCTTCCTATCAAACAGGTGTAAACTATTCATGTGCATGAATAACGCCCAGGTTTGGAAGAGTTGTTTAATGGGCAAATAAAAGATTTTCCGCTCGAAGTGGGTCCACGTCGCGTTGAAGTTACTGTATTCGTGCATCAAAATAAACCACTTACCCATATGTGAACAGCTAATATTCAGCTACAACACTGCACTGTGTTTAATGCTTTCATCCCCAGGTGGTCACTAGTATGCAGCACAAAACTCTGGTGCCAGCACAAAATTAATGTCATCCTAGTACTGTTTGTGACTTCTTTACTACGACACGACGTAATTCCACACAGCTGAAGACAAATGTGATGGTAGCGGAAAAAAAAAAAAAAATAAAAATAAAAATAGGTCCTCGCAGTGAACAGTTTAATAGACCTGCCGGGTCCTATCTCGTGTTGGGCCTGGGGCCATGGCCTTGTCGCGGCACCCCCCAACCGCTCCACCCCCCATTAAAAAAATACACACACACACACACCATATGTGGATCTGAAGTTAATGGGGAACTTTGAGGGAGATAATACATACACGAATATAATATTATTTACATACATAACACATACATATATACATACTTTCATACATTCATAACAAACATGCACTGATACATACGTAATAAACCGATGCATACGTAACACACACACAAACACACACACACACACACACACACACACACACACAGTATCTAACTCACAGCCTGTCCCCCCACTCCCACTCAGATAGCCCTACTTAAACCTACACAGGAAATCACACACACACACACACACACACACACACACACAACAAAGGCTTAGACGGGAATGGTGAGTGTGTGGGAGGGGGAGGAGGAAGGGAGATTGGGAGAGGAAAGGAAGAGGGAAGAGGAAAGAGGAAAATAGGGTAAAGGAAGGTGGGTGAGAGTGAGAAATATACAGGAAAGATAAATGACGAATAGAAATTGGTACGAAAGAAAAAAAAATAAAGGATGGAATAAGATCAACGAAAGGCAGAAATAGAAAGACTGAAAGAAAATGGGATATCAAGAAGAGGAAGATAAATGGAGGAATACAAGAAGGAAGGAAGAAGACCAAACGAAGAAAGTATGGAAGAAAGGGATAAATGGAAGAATATTCGGGAAAAAAAGATGAAGTTGAAAGAAAGAAGAAGGTAGAGAGATATAAATCCATGAATATAAGAGGAAGGGATTAAGGAGGGACGGGCAAAGAAGGGAGTGATATACGGCAGAGATAAGTGCAGAAACAAACCAGGGAGGAAAAAAATGCACGAAGAGGAAGGAGAAAAGCAGGAAATAAGAAGGAAGAGTGTAAGGAATGAAAAAGCGGGAAGAAAGGAAGCGAGGACAAAACAAAGGGAGGGACGGAAGAAAAAGGTACAATAGAAGGGTGGAAAAGGAAAAGGAAAAAAGTACACTAAAGAGGGGAGGAAAAGAGATGTAATGAATGAAGAGAAAGCTGAATGGAAGAATAAAGGAATAAAGAAATATGGAATGCAAAGAAATGAAAGAAGGAAGGAACGAAGGTGGAAATAAAGACGGAAGTATTTTATAATATATATATATATATATATATATATATATATATATATATATATATATATATATATATATGCAGATGGATACTTAGACAAAAGGTGGCATTGTGTAATAAAGTTAACTGCAGAATACTGGAAGAAAGGGAAGTAGAATAGATACAAGGGAAAGGAAGGAAGCAGCAACGAGAGGGAAGGATGGGAGAAGCAATTAGAGGAGGAAGGGAGGAAGGAAAGAATGGGGGGGGGGAAGCGAAGCTGAAAATGAATCAATAAAAATGGAAATAATAGCTACTAGAGAGAGAGAGAGAGAGAGAGAGACTCATATTTACTACGAACAAGAAGCAAAATTCGACTGGACAGCATTATGGACAAAACTATATGAACCAGAATGATGGAGAGGTGGGAGATGAAGGAGGAATGTGATAAAAATGGAGGAGGGGAGAAGGGATGGATGGGTACAAATACGGAGGATGGAATAAAGAAGAATGGAGGTAATGAAGATGAAGGAGGACAGAAGGATGGGACGGGAATAAGTATGGAGGAGGGAAAAAAGGGGGAATTTAGGAGGACAAGGGAAGGATGAAGGAGGTAGGAAGGATGGAAGGAAGGGGAAGGGTTTGGGGAGGAAAGTAAGAAGTGGTGGGAGGGAGGGAGAAGGGAACAGGGATGGAGAGGGATGGGAGCAGGGAGGGAGAGGGAGGTGGGCGAAGGGGTAGGGGGTAGGGGGTGAGGTGTTGGATAAGGCAAGGTAGAGATATGGGGAGGGAGTAGCGTGGGCAGAACAAGTCCACAACGGGTCACTCTCCTCACCTACACCTGTCACATACACCTGCCCACACATCACTGTTTATCATCGCCATCCACACCCACACACTCCTATTAACACTCTTAGCCTCCTGTGACTCACCCTCGGTTAAATATAATGGTCTGGTGTTTGCCAAAATAAAGAGCTTCTGCAGTAGATTTGACGGGACTATGAGAAAGTCAATGGAAACGGTGTTATCATTCTCAAGGCCCTCTGACCCACCCTTGTCTCTATAATACGGTCTGGTGTTACTCGAAATAAAATAGCAGTTGACGTCACCATGCCAGGGTTAGCTACCAAACTTTCTCTCTCTCTCTCTCTCTCTCTCTCTCTCTCTCTCTCCCTCTCTCTCTCTGATGTACAACTGTGGGAGGGGTGTTGT
The DNA here is from genome assembly GCF_032717465.1 of Coenobita brevimanus. Taxonomy (NCBI): domain Eukaryota; kingdom Metazoa; phylum Arthropoda; class Malacostraca; order Decapoda; family Coenobitidae; genus Coenobita; species Coenobita brevimanus. The sequence continues at coordinate 61,613,845 of NC_136954.1, read as the reverse complement.
GTAATGGACTGCAGTTGCGATCCAAAACATGATAAGCCCACATCTTCCTTATCCCTCCCTACACAGCCACAGCCACAACTGCTCATTACTCACACTTTATCTCAGCAATGCACTCCCATCCACACTTCCAACTCACGCCATTGCCATACTAATTCCTTTCCCTGCGATGATGTATTTTATTTATTTATGTATTTATTTATTTACTTCTAGTTTTAGAGGCTTTTGTTCCATTTACGAGAGACTCTTTGAAGTGGATGGGTTAAGAATAGTCCTTATGAACTTCTTCACTAATACGGTTTTATCCTAAACTGAATAAAATAATCCAACTGGAACAAAAATGAAATGAGTAATGTCACTGGAATGAAGTTAACTAACGAACTTACACTGTGGCAGGAAATTGAGCAATAACCCGCATTTGCAAGCGGAAATGTTATAAACCTACACTCACTCTATCCACCGCCATATAAACACACGTCTGTCCATTTATCACGCTATAACCCAGCCATCCATAACCATCCATACCTCCCACACCTGCACTCCATCCACGGACTCACAAACCCGCCCCTTCAGATGTGGTTGTGGTTGAAAGTTGCGTAATAAGCGGCGAATAAAAACCTAAATTATGAGAATGTTAGGCCCTTTCTCATCACGGGCCACACACAATCCTAAACTGTCCATTAATCTCAATATGTCTGAACCTTCCATCTTCATCTACACCTTCAGCTCACCTACCAACTCATACACTTAAACCAGCAATGTGTAACAGTGGGAAAATGTGAGAAGTAAAACACAGTAGTTCGCGGGTGTATAATGAAGGCTCTTTACCCCTGTCTACTTGCAATAAACACCCACGACTAACCATTAACCCGATATGTCCCGGCCTTGTCCTTCCGTAAGTGAAAAGCAGTATTATGCAAAGTGGGGGATCTTACCATGCCTGTCCACTTCACAATAAACACCCACGACTGACCATTAACCTAGACACATCCTGGCCTAGTCCTACTATAAGCACCGCCAACTCCCACGCCAACAGCTCACCCACATCCCACACTCGCGGATATGGAGATTAGGTGGAATCTCTCACGTGATCTAACATTCTGGGCCAAAATTAGACAATATGAAACATCTGCTTCACCCCACCATGCGATACCAACTAAAATTACCCACATCCTTTCATCACTCTTCGGGCCAATCTTTCGTGAGTCTTGGAGGTTACTGCAACACCTCTTCATCAACAGAAAATTCTTACCTGTCATTTGGTAATCTCAAGCATGTTACTTAAGCTTCATAAATACAGATACAGATTGAGCAGAGGATAAACAAGGGAACATTAACGTGCTAGATACGTAACATATTGGTTTTTTAAAAGTCTACAGAGCCTTCTAAGACCACGAGAATTCCATATCTAAAGTTATCCATAAGTCACAGAATATTATCGCCATCCACAGTATTCCATGTTAACCACTCTGCCTTCCCAACTGGCAAACAACAGGCTGCAACCACAAACGCAGCACTGAGGCGGAATGTTGCAATTACACACACACACACACACACACACACACACACACACACACACAAACACACACACACACACGGTTGCGATATGACAGATGAATACAATAAAACGTCACTTTATCATCCTTGCCATTACTCACACCCCAAAGCCAGACCATAAATCACGCTATACAGTGTCACAATCCAGGGGGATGCCAAGGATTATCATTAAGGGGAGGCAATGTGCTCTATACACATCATTTTAAGAACAAATATTATACAGAGGCATGATAACCACTTTTGCTTTGTCTGTACATTACCACCTTAACAATTTAAGCTCTGGACCACGCGAACACATTAATATATGCCCCAATATATTAATACGGGGTGCTGATTAACAAAAAAAAAGTATATACAGTACACTAAGAAACACTAAATATACTTTAAACTAATATAATACATAAAGGGAATGAAAACACAAAGATACTACTCTTGCTAAGAAAAGGGGGGGGAGGGTTGACTTCATGCACCCTCCCCTGACTACGCTACTGTCAAAATCAACCGCAGCTGTCACCCACACAATATCGTATACTTTAACTCTAAGCTACTCCTATGCTGAATGAAGCAGTATGACGGTGGTAAAAATATAATACTGGAGATTTCTCACGTCCTACAATGGTTAGGATATTAAATATGGAAGAATACAGGGCCATAACCTGGAGTCGCTTACGGAACTATTGCTATCTGGAAGTACCTTGTCTATCTACTGCCACCACACAACACCACCACACCTGCCCACAAACTGCCGAATATCTTAGCCATTTACTTCCATCAACGTCTCCAATAAGTTGTCATTTACTTCACAGACAACAGAGCTATCGCCATGGAAGTTACAATAAGGTGGAGTTTCACACAAAGAACCGCATTTGCAAGCTGAAATGTGAGAAATTCGAAATGCATCTTAGCCACTTGTTTCCTGCCATTCTCAGTGCCATATTTGCGTACAAATCGTCATATATCTCAACCATCTACACCCATGAATGTCTCCTAAGTCTGCCATGTACCTCCTAGTCAACACAACTACACCCCTAAAGGTAAGGATAATGTACACTTCCACATGAAAAACTGCACTCTAAATCTGAACACCGAGCAATTCGGAACATGCATTAGCTGTCATTTTAGTCATCCACAATGACACACCTGCTTTCTTATCACCACATATCTCAACTATCTACACTCATCCGTGTCTCCATATTCTTTACAAACAACACAGCTACAACAGTAACGGTGAGGACGAATAAGTTGCATAAAGAAATGAAACTACATAATGAAATGTGAGTAATGTGAAGTGTGCCTTGGTTGCCCTAATCATGTCAGTTACAAAGCCAGACTTACATAAAATCTCACTACATCACACCCTCTACACCCAACAACATTCTCCACGGAAATCATGCATTTCATATACCTTAAATTTACATCCCTTAAATACAACTGAGGCAGGAAGTTATACAGTGCCCTCCAGTTGCAGGCTGAAATGTGAGCAGATTGAAGAATGCATTAGTTAGTCAAATATCATGCCCACTTATATATCAACATATATACTCATCCACACCCACCAACATCTTTTGAGGAGCCCAGAAACCTTCCCAAATAATAAAGCAACACCCCTTTGAATGCAGGTGAGCTAAAGGGAATCACAGAGCTATGCAGCTGCAAGTTAAAAATGCATGCATTTAAAAATGTGCTTTAACTGTCAATCAGAATGTTACCCCTGCCAATATATTGCTATACTCGTATATTACAACTACCAACACATATTAACGTCCACCAAGGCAACCATATACCTCCCAAACAAACCTACACCTCTAGAAAGTAAATAAGTCAGGAGTTGCATAAACCCTGGAGAATTTCAAGTGCAGGCTAAAATCTTTGAAATCTGAAGTGTGCATAAATCAGTCACAACACTAAACCTGCTTACAAATTGCCATATATTACATCCATTCCCACCCATCAGCCTCCTCCAAGGCTCCTCACACAATATAACTACACCCTTGATAGGTAAAGAGATGCAGAGGGTTGTACAATGCCGGGCAGAGCAAGATGAAAAGTGAGCAATGTAAGAGACGCCCAGTTGCCTATATATAAACATGTAACTCATGCATCCTCACCCTTCAACCTCCTCCAAGGCTGCCATACACTTCCCATATGGTCAGACGACACCCTAATTGTAAAGGAGAGGCACTGGAAGCACTGGATTGCACATTGTCCTGCAGTTCCAAGCTGAATGGATGCAATATGAAGCGTGAATGCTTGTCAATCATGACGATAAACCTGCCTACAAATCACTAGAAAGCTTGACAATCTAAACCCCCTCACCTTCCTCCAAAGCCTCCATATATCTAACAGATGATAAGGAAACACCCCTAAAAGTAATGGAGAGGTAGTGGGATACACAATGCCTGGCAGTTGCAAGTTGAAATGTGAGCAATTTCAAGCTCACCTTAGCTGTCCATCCCCTGTCTCCTTTATCACCCGTGTGGGCTACGGAGTTTACCAGTAAGGCGTCAAGGGAGACTTATCTGTTGACGGGCAGAGCCACCATGGTAGAGAAGTTCTGCTGGACACAATAATAACAAAAAAAAAAAAAAAAAGAACAGGTGGCTTTGGCGTGTGGTCATATAATATAAACGAATTTTTTGGCTTGGACATCAGATAAAAGTGAACGTTAACTTTTAAAACACTGGCAATACAGAAGTTAGTGATACTAGACAATAACGACCACCATCACAACAACAAATCCTCAATTTCCACTATCATAATGGGATGGGTATGATCCAGGTATAGGAAAAAGAATACAGAAGGTATGAACGGTGACTCAATAAACATTAACGGCAGTAGCAGTTGTAGCAGTAGTAGTAGTACAAATGGTGGTGGTGGTGGTGGTGGTGGTGGTGGTGGTGGTGGTAGTAGTAGTAGTAGTAGTAGTAGTAGTAGTAGTAGTAGTAGTAGTAGTAGTAGTAGTAGTAGTAGTAGTAGTAGTAGTAGTAGTAGTAGTAGTAGGGTAATAACAATAACAACAACAATAATAATAATAATAATAATAATAATAATAATAATAATAATAATAATACATCCTTCACAAAACATAAATACCATGATTCCAAGCACCACATCATCATCATCATCATCCTATTTGCCACGAACAAATCTCACGTTCACATCAGCAAAATGAAAACAGACCCGACCCACACTACGAAGCTTTCTGAGACTGTCCACAATAATATGCTATGACAGCGTGCATTGTGGGAAGGATTGGAGGATCTGATACGAAAACAATGTGACTCCTTAAACAGTCCTCAGCTCCTGTTGTTTTCCAGTGTTGGCTCTCATATTTGGTTTATGGGGTCTCTCTCTCTCTCTCTCTCTCTCTCCATTCTTTTACTATCTGTAGAACCTCCTCTACTCCCTATACTTTTCCCTCTCACTTTTTCATTCTTCCTCTACTCCTTACATTCCTTTCCCTTACTACTTCCTTCACTCTTGGATTTTTTTTCCTCCATTCCTTCTCGCCTCCATTCCTTCCTCCCCCATCTCCTCTCTTATTTTTGTACCTGTTCTGGTGGTGGTCTTGTGTTGGATCCCCTCCTGTGGCCTCAACACGAACCCTGGCTACCAAGGATGGGTGTCTGGCAATGTATACACGGGTGTAGATAGATGGTACGTGGGTCCAGATGGGTGTAGATGGGTGTAGGTGGGTCCAGATGGGTGTAGATGGATGGACGTGGGTTCAGATGGGTGTAGATGGATGTATATGGGTCCAGGGGGTGTAGATGGATGTATATGATTGCAGAAGAGGTATACCTTGGACTAAACGGGTGCAAACAATAATTCAGACAGGTATAAATGGGTGCATTGTAACTGCAGCCATCCATATGTGGTTTACAGCAAGACCAAACCTTCTTCCTGGAGCGACGAGGTACGAATGAGTCAGGGATGTCAGAAAGGAGTGTAATGAGTGTCGCATGTGAAAGTCAAGGTGCTGGTTGTACATGCTATGCTTTAAGGCCTGTACAGAATATACACGGTCAGGGATGGCTAAAACCGGGCTCGCAAGCCGCATGTGGCTCTAACTTTTTCAAGCAAGGTTTGCGATGTGGCACTGGTTTACTTCCTATCATCTACCAGCTCATTAATTTCAAGTAAATGCTTTAAAATGGCATAAAAATAGCAAAACTGACAACCTGGCTATGTAAGGTTTATTATTTATGCAACACAGGCTGCAATATAACAGACAAGGGTAAAATCAGGGCTGCAATAATTTCTGTATGATTACGAGTACTCAGAGAGAAACAAATATGTACACTAAGAGGTGGGGTGTTTGTGGGTGTAAGTATGCACTGGAGAAGTATACGTGGGTGTAGGTGGAGGTAGATGAATGGAAGCAGATACAATTATACATATCAGTAATATTCACCTACCGGACACGCGATACAGTCAGGAGATACAGCTTGGAGGATATTAAATGAAGGGGAACAAGAGTTGTGATTGTAATTGTAGGTGGGGATAGGTGGGTGTAAGTGGGGATAGGTGGGTACAGATGGGTGTAAATGGGTATACGAGTAGGTGGATGTAAGTGAGCAGAGGTGGGTATACAGTATATGAATGTAGGTAGGTATAGGTGGGTGGGTGTGGGTGTAGGTGATAATGAGTGTGATAAGGGTGACACTTGGCTGGTGGGGTGTAGCACTTGGCCGAGGTGTATTTTGGGGGTGTTGAGAGCCGGTATATCCAAGCCTACTCTCTCTCTCTCTCTCTCTCTCTCTCCCTCTCCCTCTCACACACACACACACACACACACACACTTATACATCATCATCTTCATCATTCCGCTTCTTTGTCCTACCTACTTAGGAAAACTGATCTAAACTGAGAAGGAGAGCCAACCATAATTTCCACATAAGTGAGTAATTCTTTCACTCACCATAATATTACACATCAATATCCTCATTACTTTAACAAACCTACTCCCACACTCAACACCCACACTTCACAACACACCTGGCTTACACTTCCTGCTCTCCTCTTAAGCAAATCTCTCTCTCCCCCCCCCCTCTCTCTCTCTCTCTCTCTCTCTCTCTCATCGGTCACTGTCCCACTTCCCTTTCTAAACAAACCCATTCCTTTTTTTTTCAGTTCCCGTTTAGGTCCATCTCTTTCATTCCCTCTCCCTTCCTTCCTTTCTCTTATACCATGTTTCACCACTTCCTTTTCCTCTTCCTTCCTACCTTCCATCCTATCAGTTTTTTCTCTTTTCTTTTCACTTCCTCTCCCTCTCTCCATTTCCTCTTCTCCTTCCTCCATTTCCTTTCTCCCCGTCAGCAAACAAACTGATAGACTTTTAAGCAGAAATTTCACAGTTTACCCACGTTAATGGATACCCCTTTCCTCTTTTCACCACTTTCTACTTTCCTCCCTCCTCACCTCTCCCGCCCTTCCTCCTTCCTCCCTACTTACAAACAGTTAATTAAAAGTGATACTGACAAACTGTTTAACTACGATCTAACATGGCAAATGGGGGTTGTAAAGACCCAAACTTTGACAGTAAAAACTAAAAGTTATATTTTATGCCGTGGATAATATTCAAGTAGAGAACAGAAATGAAGACAAATATTTATGAACAGTAACAACAAATAACTCATAACCCAAAGCCGACAATGCAATGTAAGTGTAAAGACAAAATAAACTAAATGGAGCGATATATATCAGCATTTGAATTCAAATCGAAAAATATCATCCTTACTTTGTACAAATCCTGCTAACGAACATACCTGGAGAAGTATGTTCTGTTTCAGTCACAGTATATTTTATATATATATATATATATATATATATATATATATATATATATATATATATATATATATATATATATATATATATATATATATATATATATGGTGAAACTAAAGGATAATCACGCATTCAGCCTTCTCTCTCTCTTACATATTATACAGTATATATTGTGAAACTAAGGATCATCACACACTCAGCCTCGTGTGTGCTTTTTTATCTTACATATTAACTCTTTCAATCCCTTGGACCTCTCTTAATGAAGGGATGAATAAGGATCTATCTAGCCTATTCAGACGGATATGTCGTTGAAACACCAAATAAAATCGTCTGGTGGTGGTAACAACAGACTATACATGTCACTGAAGTGTACTGGATAAGATAGCCTAGTACCGAATACATTTTCCACCCATCCTTTCCTATGCAGTTTTCATGACCATTTCCCTCAATTGCACGGTGGTCCTTCTCACTAATTCCTGCCGGCTTCAACGAGAGGAACCGGAGGGTGTGAGGAGCCTTCTTGTTTTGCTGTCATTATCTTTGACTCATATAAAAGATACCAAAGTCACAGTCTACATGTGCACTTTCTACCCCTACCTCCACTCTTTTACGTCTCTCTCTCCATCCAACATCCTTCCTCCTTCCTCTCCTTCCATTTCCGCTTCTAAATTCCTTCTCTCCTCCATTTCTCTCTTCATAACTTTCCTAACCTCCACTTCTTCCTCTCCCCTTCTTCTTTCCTTATGCCACTCCCTACATTCCTTCCTTTCTCGCTTTCTCCTCCACTCCTCAAATTCCTTCCCTCCCGCTTATTATTTTATTTCATGCTTTCTCCATTCCTTGCAAGCCTTCATAGCTCTCTCCTTCCTTCGTTTCCTTCTCCATCTATTGTCTATCTCTCCTCTCTCTCTCTCTCTCTCTCTCTCTCTCTCCTTTCATTCTTCTTCAGCTATGGATGTCTCACTCTCTTCTCCCTTACTTAAATTTCTTCCTCTATTTCTTCCCTTTTCCTCCATTCACTAATCTCTCTCTCTCTCTCTCTCTCTCTCTCTCTCTCAGGTCAAAGAATCGATCAGTCCATTCCTTTGTTTGCTCCTTGATGTAACCCCAGATTCCATACCTTCACCTCTTATTATCCTCTCCTTTCCTCAGTCTTCCTCTCCTCTCTCTTCCTCCTTCCAACTTTCTCTCCCTCCTTCCTTCCCTTGCTCTTTTTTTTTCCCCTCCTCCTCCCCCATCCATCTTGCCTCCCTTTTTATCTTCTTCCTTTTCCCCTTTCTTCCTATCTTTTCCTATCCCCTTCTTCTCTCCTTTTCTCTTTATCCATTCTTTCTCATTTCTAGTCTTCCTTCTCTTTCTTTCCTGCTTCTCCTATTCCTTCTTCCCTTCCTCCATCCTTCCCTTCGCTTCCTCATTCTCTCCTATCTTTTCTTTTTCTTTTCCTCCTTTTCTCTCTTATATTCTTCCTTTCTTTCCTTCTCCTCTCCTTCTCCCTTCCCATCTTTCTTTTCCTTCTTCTTATCCTTCTCTCCTTCCTTCTTCATTAACTGCTACGCACTCTCATTCCTTTCCCTTCATCCTACCCTCTTCTTCTCTCTCCCTCCAGCCCTCTTCTCATTCCCATCTCCCTCCCCCTCCCCCCATTTTCTTCTCGTTCTACCTCCAGCCTTCTTCTCACCCCTATCTCCCTCCTCTCCCTTACTTCTTCTCTCGCTCTTTTCCGGCATCCACCCGTTCATCTCTCCTTCCCCCCTCCCTTTCTCTCTTCTTCCCTCTTCCCACTCCTTACCTCACTTAGTCTCCCTCCCTCCTTAATCTCGTATAATAAATTGACTCCTTCCTGATAGCTCCTCTCTCTCTCTCTCTCTCTCTCTCTCTCTCTCTCTCTCTCTCTCTCTCTCTCTCTCCACCAACAAAGGTATGGTAGGCTACTGCACACTGCACAATCGGTCAACAGTTCAACAGTCTCCACTTCTGCGCTCGAAGACAAACGTGGCATCAAAATGATGCTTAACACAGCAAGATTCCAACCTCTTTCACAATGACAGGCATCCATTTAACCAACTAGTGCCTTGGCCCTTTAAAAGGGAAGGAACTGGTCATTAGCAAAATTTAATAAAGGTGAAAATCTTAGAGTGTGCACTTATGAGGCTCGCGACTATGAGCCAAATGGTGGAGGGTGGTACGCTAGGTACCCTCTAAGCAAAATCCCTTACACAGGAACCCTGGGCACCAATGTGTAAGTAGCAAAAACATAACACTAATAACATCTTAGTACTGAATATACTTTGTTTTCCCACGGCCTCTTCAATTCCATGACGTATTTTTGTATTTCTTTCTTGTTATCCCAAAGACGATTTTATTCCACTACTACAACTACTACTGTACTATTAAAGGAGTTGATGGAAGCTGTATCCAGCCCCTTCAATTCGAAAAAGTCACTCCTGAAGTGAATGTAATCACAAACACAGTCATTCAAATAACAAATTTCCACATATACTTCTCACCGTACACTGCCAAACACCTTTCACACCTATACCCGTGCGTGAACCAGTGGCCAAGGGAAGGTCACTTCTCAAAGGTCAGAAAATGGTATTCCTGAGTCCGAAGGATAGACTGCCAATCAGTTGCCTTAAAACATGGCTTAAACGTATACACCTGAGCTGTTGGCTCATATCAGGCGTGTGCGTGCGGCCCGCTACAATACACACATCCATCCAACCATACATACATACATACATACAGTATATATATTTAAGTCCTTCAGTCAACCACACTCTGTATACCAACCTACCTACCAATTAAATAATCTGCATATCAATTTACTAACCAAAATAACTGGCATTAAAACGTAACGTTATGGAATACAACCAAATACACAGCTTTGGTTGGCAGAATATCACAGTGAGACAAAAACAGAGCTTCTTGGTTATGGGAACCCACGAAAGTACAGAATATAATTACTGCAGTTAAAGGTCGAAAATGGATGTAGGCAAGCCACTTTTTTGCAGAACAGATGGTATACCAAAAACAGTACAATTATACACATTCAAAGCAACGTCGTAGCAGGCAGAGGGAAAGTACGGTACTACTAGGAAGGCGGGTGCAGTGAGGCGGTAAGGGTTGGGCAGACCTGCATGATGTTAGCTGTGATTTAAGGCACCGGGGTGTGGGAACAGCACTGTCATGGTCATCATCATAATACACCTCTGGGCTATAAGCCGGTGGAGTGAGGTGGGTTGCTTGTTTTTGCGGTCTTTTCGGTGAAGAGTTGTTTGGGTCGGGTTGGGATAGGCTAGGCTGAGGTAGTTTTTTTTTTCCTTTCTTTCTTTTTTTTCCGGTTCGCTTGGCTGGGTACAATGAATTGATTGCACTGCCTTTCTGTGTGATGTGAACAGAGATAACCTGGGGTGTAGGTAGCTGTGTGTGCCTTAGGTTAACTTGGTTAGGCTTGATGAGGATGAAGTGGAGTCGGGGAGAATAGGCTGGGTTGTGTTTTGTTTCTTTATGTGTGGTGTGGGTTGGGTTGGGATGGAAGTGAATTGGTGTCATTCTTTCTTTGGGGGGGAGGGGGAGGTCTGTCGTGTTTGGGGTTGTGTGTGTGTGTTTGCTATCTTTTGGTGTGTTCTATGTTTCTTTGGTTTTACTGGGTCTGTGTGGCTAGGACTGGGTTGGGTGAGTTGGGTCGGATTGAGTCGGGTCGGGTCTGGTTTGACTGCGTTGGCTGATCTGATTGAACTGCGAGGTGAGTTTCAATGCTTTGTTTGTTTTCCCTTGGCTGAGACAAGTTGGCCTGGAGTCAGATTACGCTGGGTTTAATAAGATAAGGTAAGGTAGATCAAAACAAACAACGCACAGATCAGGTTATTCTTATTCGTGTTACGTCCGGGGAAAACCAACTCATAAGTAAAACCCACAGCACCCTATGCATGAAACTCGATTAAACTGTAATTTAGGGGTAATAAGGCAAACACGCAACACCCATCAATTGCAGACAGGTAACTCTCATTAGGATGCTCGTCAGCGCTGGAGTACACCTTGGAAATTCACTGCTCTAGTTAAGGTGATTTCATCCCCGGCTCTTGTCCAAGTACTCGCATTACCTGTCAGATTGTCTGGCTACCTACTGATGTCATGCCTACCAATTTCCCTGCCTCCTTGCCTTCCTACCTACCTACTTGCCTGTCCGCTTGCCATCTAATCTATTTTAATGCATGTGTGCCAGTATGCCTTGTTACCCACTGACTTTCCTGCTTAACTGCCTACCTAACTGCAGTCCTGCTTGCTTCTCTTCTAACCTCCCGACAGCCTGCCTTCCTGTCTACCGAAGCCTCTTTCTTGCTACCTTTTTTATCTATCTTCCTACCAATTTGCCTACTTACCTGCCCATATTGGGTAGTAACTCCTCCCTCTCTCTCTCAATTCACATTCCCCCTTCCCGCTGCCTCCCCTTCCCCTTCTCCCCCCCCCCTCTCTCTCTCAATTCACATTCCCCCTTCCCGCTGCTTCCCCTTCCCCTTCTCACCCCCCCCCTCTCTTTCTCTCAATTCACATTCCCCTACCCGCTACTACTTCTGTCCCTTCTCCTCTCTCTCTCTCTCTCTCTCTCTCTCTCTCTCTCTCTCTCTCTCTCTGCACATTCCTCTACCCGCGACTACTTCTTTCCCTCTCTCTCTCTCTCTCTCTCTCTCCCCGGTACAATACAAGTGGCTTTCACTGGAACAGGTTGGCGTTGTGGTCATTTCAGGGTTCCTTACGTATTCACAGGCAGTCTCCACCTCTCTCATTTTTCCTACCTACCTACTTACCTGCCTACCTACGTCCCGCCCCTTTCTACTTACCTGCATACCTACCTCTTTACCTACATGTCTTTCTTGTCTCACTACTTACCTGTCTACCTACTTACTTCGTTTACGTACCTACCTACCTCTTTAGCTAATTGCATATGCACCTACCTCTCTACCCATCTCCCTGCTTAGCTACCTGTGCCTATTAACCTCCTTACCTAACTACTTACCATCCACCTGGCTCTCTACTTACCAGCCTACCTACGACTTCACCTACTTACTTCATCTTCCTCCCTTACCAGCTTTGTTCCTCTTTTCCTGGTCTCACAGAAAAGATACCACAGTCACATCTTACTCTCTATTCACCAGATTTATTAAACGTTTGATACTGTTTGCCCTATTTTAAACTCCTCTGTTAGTCAGCCTATAAGTTTATCTACCTACTTACCTACCTACCTACCTTCCTACCTACCTATCTAACTACCTATTTCTATCTATTTACCGTTAATACATTCACCATTACTAACCAATTAATCCACCAATCAACCACAATCTCTATTGCAATCAACCACAATCTCTATTTATCTATCTATCATTAATATATTCACCTCTAATCTATTAATCTATCAGTCAACCACACTGTCTATCAATTTACCTATTCGTTTACTATCAATATACACCTAATTCCATCAGACCAACAGTCACCCACACTATCTATCTATCTACCTGTCTACCTATCTATCTATCAATTTATCTATCCTATCTGCCTAACAAGTCATTTAATACACACTACTTCTACCTCTGTTTCTCCTAAGCTGATAAAAACGCCAAGCACCTAACATACTATAATCATCAGCCAGTTGTCGGAATAAAAATAAATACATAAATAAATAAATAACTGAATAAATAAACTGATAAATAAAACGTTCTCTGTCTGATGGAATTACCTACATGCCAGCAGCTATCTGGTATGACTGCCTACCTACCAACATACCTACCTACCTACCTACCTACCCATTTAATTCTTTCCTTCCCATTCTTTCTCTCTCCATTCTCCTCTGCTGTGCTTCTCTTTCTCCGGCCCTCTCTCTCTCTCTCTCTCTCTCTCTCTCTCTCTCTGCCATAAAAAGGTAAGAAGACAAAGGGAGAATATTTTTAATGGCCAAGAGGAAGACTAATGTGGGGTTAAAAACAGAAAAGTGCATGTCATCCGTCTGTGTGTGTGTGTGTGTGTGTGTGTGTGTGTGTGTGTGTGTGTGTGTGTGTGTGTGTGTGTGTGTGTGTGTGTGTGTGTGTGTTGGCTTTCTGACTGTCTGTTTGTGTATGTGCAGAAAACATACGTTGATAAGAGAATACAGGAGAAAAGAAAGGAAAGCTACACTGCAAAAAAATTGTGAAGGAGAGAAGCAAAACTTAAAGCGAAAAGCATGTTAAAGATAAGATAAGAGATAACAGCAACGAAAAGAATGAAAGATACGAATATTACGGGATAAATGAAAGAGGAAAAAAGATAGAGACACAGAAACAAAGGAGATAAAATAAAGCAAGTACAAAGAAAAGAAACAGGTATGCAAATTAAACGAAAAATACAAGAGAAGACATAAATAAGAACGAAAACATAGGATAATATAAAACAAGCAGAGACAAGAATAAAGATGTGTTAGAGAAGAGAGAATTAAACGAGGACAAGAAAAATATTAAATGACAAAAAGGGAAAAGCAAAGACTACAAATATATAGCGGAAGATAACACCAAGACAACCAAAACAAGCAGACAGTCCCGCGAACAAAGACAGTACATCCGGTGGCGTGAGTCATCCCGGGCCTCGACCTGTCCCGGTATGTTGTGGATAAATAGCGGGACACTTGCTGTTACACACACACACACACACACACACACACACACACACACACACACACACACACACACACACACACACACTTTCTTATACGTTTACGGTGTGTTCTAAAATATTATAAATTTCTCTGGTGTTGCGAATCGGGGTAGTAGTCGCAACCCAGGCTCATCTGAAAGTACACCCGGTGGACTGCAGGCTGAAGTTACCATCCTCCTGCAGCTCACCATCATCCTTTTCGGGGCTAGCGAGGGTGTTGAGGGGCAACTGGCAGATCAGGTTCACAGGTAGAGATGTAACGAAAGACACTAATTAACATCAAATAATAACGTTAAATAAGATGACATGACGCACTGGCTTTATGTGTAGAACTTAAACTATTTAATACGGTGCTGTCTTTTACGAATATTTATTACTACGACCTTCAGACGATGGAATTCAGCTTAGGAGAGACTTTTAGTAATAGGAAGAGTTTGATACACCCTTCATTAACTCCTTCAATATCAGAGGTCCTTCTAAAGCTGAATGATGGAAGTGAAAGGACGATATAGGTAGAAATTACGGACGGGGGAGGGGGGGATTACTGCACAAATCAAAGGGATAATAATGTATGACAAGGATTTAACAGGATAATTTACGGATTTCATTATGTACTTCGTCTTGCCCCGGGATGTAGTGACGCAAGAACAGAATTAAACGGGAGGATTTAGGCCGGATTTGTTGATGGGATTTAAGTAGAATTAAAAGGAATAAGAAGGCTTGGACAGAATAATATAACAACATTTTAACGGGATGATCTACGTAGAATTTACAGGGACGATTTTGTAGCCTATAATCGAATGACTTAGAGAATTCAGTAGTGTCTCGGTATTTCAGTCGTAAATAATGTGAGGGTTGTGGACGAGGCTAACCACGTACAACTCTTTCCGACAGGGTGGGGACCAGAGATTTTCCTTCCTTCACGCTCACTCCCTTGTTTCTCCAACTTTCTACCACACTGTACATTCTCTCTCTCTCTCTCTCTCTCTCTCTCTCTCTCCACCTGACAGCAGACGACACCCACCCAGACCCCTCTATTATTTCCTCCCCTATTTTCATAAAGCCAAAAACCATCCCCGCCTGAGAGGATGAAAACAATGCCCAATATAATGGAGTGAGTCTGCATTTCCTCCACAAAGAAAAAAGAAAAAAAAGAGAAATAGAAAAAGCTCCATCATTCCGGCCCACCTACTGTCCCTGTACATATTAAGCTTTGGGTGGAGTTTCAGCTTAATAAAATCGTCTGTGTAAGGCTTAAAGATCAGGGTGATTTTTCTAGGCTTCATAATATTGCTTGGTGTCAGCTTGAACGGAACACCTACTGTAAATTAGGTCACAGTACTGAAAGGGTTAAATGAGACTGTGCTAATTTTCTGACCGCTAGATTTTCCATATTTCTATACCATCAAAGAATTAATAAAAACACATACATACAAAAACGTAAATATAAAGAAATATATAATCACGGTCATCATTACCATCTTTATAATCCTGGTTCCCAGTAATGCGTGAGGTGTGTGTGTGTGTGTGTGTGTGTGTGTGTGTGTGTGTGTGTGTGTGTGTGTGTGTGTGTGTGTGTGTGTGTGTGTGTGTGTGTGTGTGTGTGTGTGTAAATTGACAGGTAAATAGACAGATATACAGATACATAGGTAGATACATTGATAAATAGACAGATAAACCCAACAGAAGCGACGATAAAGGCATCAGAAGAGTGAGTGTAGATAAGCTAGCAGTCAAGTAAGGTGCACAGAGAGGTACTGGCAGACAGGTGTACACAAGTAAACCTGTTTGCTTCATCAACCAGACACCCTTAGAGTCTGCTTACGGTGACTGACTCCCTTATCTGATCTCCCTCAACCATCGCACCCTTTACCGGCCATCACCACTTGACTATCCTCACTACCGATGCGCGATTTTATTCAGGATGATGATGAGGGGGAGGAGAAGGATGATGGGTGATGATGAGGAGGAGGAGAAATGAGAGAGGAGAATGATGATGATGATGATGATGATGCATAACCCAGTGTGGTGATGATGAACTAACAAAGTGCCATTAAACTACACTTAAGGTGGGATCTTTACCCTAAATGGCACGACTAGTATAATCATCTTCAGAATAAGGACAACGAGGGAGGGGCAAGGGAGAGGACGAGAGGGACTAGGAGAGGTAAGAAGAACGGACGGAGTGGGAGGGAGAAAGGGGAGAGGAAAATGAAGAGGGAAAGAGAGAGGGGGAAGGACTGAGGAGGAGAAGGAATGTAGAAGCAAGAAACAAGGATCTGATACATTAAACAGAGAGAGAGAGTTGTGTGTGTGTGTGTGTGTGTGTGTGTGTGTGTGTGTGTGTGTGTGTGTGTGTGTGTGTGTGTGTGTGTGTGTGTGTGTGTGTGTGTGTGTGTGTGTGTGTGTGTGTGTGTGTGTGTGTGTGTGTGTGTGTGTGTGTTGAGTCAAATACACTATAAAAGGGCAAGCACCACTAATATGGACGCTCTCATTTAGATCGTTCCAAAGAAAGATGGCCTCAAACTATCGCCCAATTGCTTTAATCTCTTACAGTTTCAACGTCTTCCAGTCTAACCTAAATAGGAACACTCTGAAGCACCTGTTCTCTCGTAAATTTCTTGCTGACCGTCAATATGGGTACCGTTTGGGATATTACACTGGCGATCCTCTCACACTTCTATCAGCTTCAAGGTCATCATCCTTTCCGTACTTTAGGGGACTTTGCCACTGCACCTGACTGCTCAAAGTCTTGTAAAAAGTCCGGCACAAACCTTTATTTTCTCAACTGCCCTCTTCCGGTTTCTCTTTTTCTCTCTGCTCCTTCATCTCTAGCTTCCTCTCTGGCCACTATACAGATGGTGTTGCAGACGGCCAATGTTCGACTCCCAAAAATATCAATAGTGGTGTTCCTCAAGGGTTTGTCCTTTCACCCATTCTCTTCCTTGTTTTAATTATCCGAACTACACATTCACCCCTATCCACTCACTGCGCTGATGATGCCACTCGTCACTTCCCACCCGTTTCTCACAATGTCCATCACAGCAGTTGTTTCAATGGTCATGAGATCAGGATATGGTACACCGGGTTTCTGACTTGCCTATTATCTCTAACTGGGGCGAAATAAACCTTGTTACCATTGTTGCATCAAAAATCAACTCCTTCATCTCTCAAACCCCGAAAATCTTCTACATGAATATCTTTTAAAATACAATGGTATACAACTCAGTCCTTCTCTCAATATCCTTCGGGTATCTTCCTCTCCGGACCTATCATGGAAGCACACATTATGGCTATTGCAAAAATTCACTTCCTCGATACAGGGCGTATTAAATAGACGCCATACTGTCTTTAACCATGTGCAGCTGCTGACTTTGTACAGGGGTCCTATTCGCCCCTGTATGGAGTACGTAATGCGCTAGAGTGTGTGTGTTGGGGTGGGGTCACCACATTAAGCTCTTCTAAACAAGGTGGAGGCAAAGGCTTTTCATCTTATCCAATTTCTTCCTCTTATTCTTCTACTATCCATATTACATTGGTCAATGCTCTTCCGAAATGTCCGCTTGCATCCAACGCCGCGCACAGCACCCGTCTAGCAACACACACTATTTTCTTTGACCCCTTTTTTCTGTGCTACGGAATGTTGAGAAGGCAATGGGTTGCAGTGCATATAATATTTCATAACATGGATGGCTGTAACTGGACCCGCACGATGAGACGACTGAAAAAAAGTATTTGGCTGAACATCTAGAACTTGTCCAACTTTATGCTTGTTAATGTCAATGTGCACTACCTACTTATAAGTTTTACCTTTACTCCATACTTACAAATGTTATGATATATATACTGAACAACACTGGCGAAGATTTGAGGCAGCAATTATTTCACTGTATTGTAGTACAGCAGAGTAATGTTTCCATTGTGGTCATCTAACATCATGATGGGCTAAACAAAAAGTCACGATGATCTTGTCAGAACAACTGTACCCGTTTAATATGATACAAATGTATGCCGTATCCACCATCCTAGATTACCGTACTAAAGCGTGGTGGGTTTATAAAGTACGATTAGCAGTGTTTATTTTACTCGTATAGGTGAATAAAAAAGAATAAGTAAAGGCGAGAGAGTCAATCCTTCTAGATTATCGTAGGCTGCCTGTGACGTCACGTGCCAAAAGCCTTTACCATGCCAGCTATGTACACACTCTCCTCACTTGTTTATCTAGCTTTCCGGACCAGTACACAGGTAAGCACAGGGGGAGGGACAGGTGTGGGGGAAGAGGGGGATAAGAGGGGAGAGGAATGTGCTATCGAGTGAGGAGGAGGAGGGCTGATGGAATGGGGACAAAATATATAAACTTCTGTCTATATGCTCTGACAGGGGATAGGTCGGGGTAAACAGGGAGCGAATTAACGGTAGAGGATGTGTGTGTGTGTGTGTGTGTGTGTGTGTGTGTGTGTGTGTGTGTGTGTGTGTGTGTGTGTGTGTGTGTGTGTGTGTGTGTGTGTGTGTGTGTGTGTGTGTGAGGGGGGGTTAATGCATTTTTTTTGGGGGGAAGAGGGGGTGTATAGAGACGGGGGAGATTTATTGCCAGGAGACAGGGAAGTGGGTAGGAAAGGGATGTTGTAGGTGGGGAAGTGGGTGCGGGAAGAGAGGAGAGGGAAGGGGTGAATAAATATAGGGTGAGGACGACGGTGAAAGGGGAAGGCGAGCATAGGGACAGATGGAAGAAGGAAGAGGCGCTAAGTAAAGGGGGGAACCACGAGATTACGATATGAGAAGGAAAAGAATGGGAGAGAAGGAAAGACAATGGGTAAAGGAAAAGAGAAGAGACGAGGGAAGACGCTAGTGAAAGGAAAAGAAAGGAAAAAAAGGGGAAGACAATGGGAAAGGAAAGGCAGGCTAAAAGGGAAAGAAAGGGAAGAGGAAAAACAACGACAGGTGAAGGTACACAAGTCAGTAGGATAAGTTTAGGCTGGTTATATTTATGAAGTTTAGGTAGGTCAGGGTAAGGGATGAGACGAAGAGGAATGGAGAGCTGGGAGCACGGCAGGAGAAGGGTACGAAAGGGAAGGAACGGGGAAGGTTAGCGTAGGGCAGGGACAAGGAAAGAGAGGAGGCGAGCAGGGAACAGACAAGGAAGGAGAAGGAGGGGAGTTGGGGTAGCTTAGGTTTGGGCACGACAAGGCAGGTAGTGAGACAGGGGGGCAGGAGATTAGAGGAGAGGGGAGAGGATATAACAAGGCATGGGTAAGGGCATGGAAAGAGGGGAAAAGGGCAAGAAGGGAGTGGGGGTGAGGTGGGGAAGGGAGGAACGAGGAGAGAGAGCAGCGGAGGGTAAGGAAAGAGGGAACTGGGGCAGAGCAAAGCAAGGGCATAAAAGAGGGGACAGGGACAGAGGAAGGTAAGGGGAGAGGACAGAGGGCTAGAGTAAGACAGAGACAGAGGGGGAGGGGGAAGAGGTGCGACAGACAGAAATAGAGGTGGTGTGGTCGGTAGGGTAGCCACGGACCCGGTCGCCTCTCTGTCGCTCTCTATTATTTACACGCGCCCACACCACGTTTTCTTACACACTGCTCACATCTTCCGCTCTCTCTCTCTCTCTCTCTCTCTCTCTCTCTCCTGAATCTCGCTCTAATCTCATTTACTCTCAAAAGGATCAACAGTTCGGTTGCTGTTTGCTTTCCTTTGTACTCCGTTGCACTGCTTTCTTTCACTGCTTTCTCTACATCTCAAATCGCCATCTCTAACTAATGTCTTCTCAGTTTCTTTATTCCATTTATTTCACTTTTCATTATCGCTCTCTTCTCTCTTGTGGCTTTACTGCAGTTGTTTCCGATCATTTTCTCTCCCGTGTTGAGTTCTACTTTTCTTTTCGCCGTTTTCCTTCACTGTGTTAATCTCTCTCTCTCTCTCTCTCTCTCTCATAATGCTACAGCTGGCTGCCACCAGCTGAGTAATAAAGCAGTAATAAAGTTGCTTAACTAAAACCTCTCACTCTTAATGTAACCTTTCTTTACATTTTCTTTCTGATATTACTTAGAAACTTTCTGCAACACTTGATTAATATGTGCAACCATTTTCTTTAACGTACATATACACACGCGTACATAATTATGCACATTCCTACATGAACATACTTAGTACATACATACATAATAAGCCAGTACTCACCAGTCACCACCACTGTAGATTAGCCAGGCAGACTATTCAGTACTTACCTGAAAATAAAAAGAATATATTAATGAACTTCAAAATATTATAGGCGCGAATCCAATCACAACAAAACTCAGTAGCTAAAAACGAGAATTATATATCATTACAAAGTTCAGACATGGCTTGCATCAACGCCTACCGACAACACGTGAGTCATTACGGAACAGAATTAACTTTTGACAACCTTAACCTCCCCCCTGAATACGATATACGGTATACCCACGTTCCCTACTGTACTGCTGGGTGAACAAGGACAGGGGAAACCAAACTGAGGCCGACAGTCTGACCGGTCCAATACACACACACACACACACACACACACACACACACACACACACACACACACACACACACACACACACACACACACACACACTACCTACCCTGCCATTACTTGAGGATTCCCCACGATAAATAAAATCGCTTAATGTTGACGGGAATAAAGCATAAAGTTCTTAATTCTTGCTCAGGATGTTAAACAGGATTATTTTACGTATCTGCTGTGGTACGTTTGTTCTGAGATTAATAACATCGCCGGGAGTTGGCCAGGCAACAATGCAAAGCTTGTATTCCCCTGTCAAGGAGGTACAGTAGCTCACTTACCTACGCAAGAATTTATGAATCATACTATTACTACTAATACTAGCAGACTAATAATAATAATAATAATAATAATAATAATAATAATAATAATAACTGTAACGATTATACTCATCAACATAAAACCTTAATGATAATAATATCCCAGGAACAACAACAACAACAACAACAACAAAACTACTACTACTACTATTACTACAAGACCATCGTCCATTACTAACACCCGTTCCATACAACACAGCAATCCACATAACTCACACACGACCTAACTCCGGCCTAATACTTACGCAGTCTGGCCTCGCACAGGGTCAAGGCAGAACCCAACACTGCCCTACCGACAAAAGGTCACCTGTTCTCGCACAAAGATACATTTTTTTTTTCTCTCTCTCTCTCTCTCCCTCTCTCTCTCTCTCTCTCTCTCTCTCTCTCTCGTACATGTTCACTGTTACACACTATTGCAATGTGAGGTCTGAAAAGAGAAAGCAGCCTCATTCACAAAATATTCCCACTCTCTCAGTTATCATCCTCATTCACTCTTAATATTCTTCACTGCTTTAATTCTTGTATATACTGTACAGTATTACCACTTCAACATCGAACCCTCCATAAAACTGACAAACAAGGGAATTATTTACCATGGATCTTTACCATTTTCCACGATAAAAAATAAATAAACTAATGCCGGTGAACTTGAGTAAAAATTCAGTTTGTCTGCTCCTGTTTCTTCACCTTCATATATACTTTTACTTGGCTGTGAAATACACGGTAGCTGTAAGACTGAAAGCAAAAATATTCATACGCAATCAAAAACACAAGTTAAGCTCAAGAAAGGCGTCTCCGTTCAGTGAATGGATCATCATGAGTTAGTATGAATATAATACTTAAGATGACGTCGCACTGACTAATAATAATTAAAAAATTAATTATTATTATCATTTTCATTAGCATGATAAGCATAATCACGTGTATAACAATCAATACCAATCACTTCAATGTCATACACCATAAACAATATCTGATATCAACAATACTAACACTCACATCAGTACCATATAACAATATCACTTAAATATCACTAAAATAACTATAAAATAAAGGCGATAATAAAACTACGAGTACAACAAAAGCCAGACAAAAGAGCCAGCAAGCAATCTTCAACCTTATTACGGTGGCGCGGGGTTAATGGAGGTAATGTTGGTTCAGTAGTGGTATTAGAAAGACCTGGGCACGACTCACATGTACCCCAGCCCTGCCCCCTCCTCCCTCCCTCCCTCCCTCTCCCTCTCTCTCTCTCTCTCTCTCTCACACAAGCCTTTCCCTCCCCCTTTTACTCTTCTCTCCTTCACACACCTTTCTCTTATTTTTCTCCCCCCTTCCTCCCTCTCTCTCTCTCTCTCTCTCTCTCCTTCCTTCCCTCCGCCTCTTCTTCATTTTAAAATATAAAGCCTTGAGTATAGGTGTTTGGAGGAGGGTAGGAAACAATTATCTGTATTCTCATCGGTAAGGAAGCTCCCTGACACCACTACTTTGGCGATTTATTTTTGGTTACGGTTGGTTATTATCTTTAGCACGTTATATAAGCAGAGTATGGTAATATTAGAATCATTTAAGTAACACATTTAAGTAACACATTTAAGTAACACAGAAGAGGAGGGCAAGGTGTAATATGCAAAATGAATCGCTTAGGAAGAGGTGTTAAGGGAACTTCTTTAACCTACGGGAATACTAGCCATGGAACAGACAGTGAAATACAAGACATTGATATAGTTCTTTCACCTTAACATGGCCCTGATATTCGTCCTGAAGCGGCTTACTTCACATAACTCAATGGCCAAATAAAACAATACTACGGCTCTACATCCTTTTCACAGCACTTCTTCATGACTAGCACCATATTCCAGTGATGATCTATTATTACCACACAGCATTCAAGAGGAAGCTGTCAGTTTTAGGACAAGTTAGAGTAAAAAGAGTATAGCAGACACAAGAATGGTGCAGGTTTTGGTTCGTGGCACCTTTTTCTTAGAGATTTGTTTTGAAAAAGTGTTCCCCTGAACTTGCCTCTGTCCTAGCTAAATTATTCAGACTATGCATACGTACTTCTTTATTCCCAAATTCATGGAAAGAAGTCAACATCCACCCAGTTCCGAAGAAAGGAAGTTCCTCTGACCCCTCCAATTACAGACCAATAGCTGTCACATCTTCTCTTGGTAAGGTATTTGAAACTTTAATGAATAAGCATATTGTTAAACATCTTGAATCCAACAACTTAATTAGTGACAGACAATACGGTTTTCGCCACGAAAGATCCACCATTGACATACTCAATCTCTTAACTCATACCATCCATCAATCAATTGATCTTTTTGGAGAAACTCATGCAGTAGCTCTTGATATCTCTAAAGCTTTCGACAGAGTATGGCACCGTTCCCTGCTGTCCAAACTCCCTTGCTATGGACTAACGTCTTTTGTTCCTTTGATTTCTTCTTATCTTAGTGACAGGAAAATAAGAGTAAAAGTAGATGATGTATATTCGAATTTCCACTCAATTAACGCCGGCGTGCCGCAGGGATCAGGGATCAGTTCTGGCGCCAACCCTATATCTGGTTCATATTAATGATCTCTTATCTGTCACTCACAATCCCATTCACTCATATGCAGATGACTCAACACTACATAGTTCATTCACACTCAGACATCCATTTACAAAGTCTAATATCTCTACCTCTCAACTCAGTACATTCATCTCCATAAATCAATCAGTGAATGGGGACAAAACAACCTTGTCTCTTTTAATGCTGGTAATACTAAATATATACAGTTTACTAATAGACAAATATTGCCAGATTCGTACATTACCTTCAGTGCTACTAATATTCCCATCTCCAAAAGTATTGAAATTCTTGGTGTCTCACTTAACAGTGCCCTCACCAGGACCCCTCATGTCAGATCGCTTACTAAAACCGCCTCAAAGAAACTTGGATTATTGTACAGAGTCCGTAACTTCTTCGCCGATGAGCAGTTAGCTATAATTTATAAGAGTCATGTGCGCTCTCAGCTTGAATATTGCTCACCCTTGTGGAATGGTTGTGGAGAGGTTGCATTAAGACAACTAGACAAAATTCAGAATAAAGCTGTTAGAATCATTAACAACCCTGCCATTACATATAAACTACCTCCCCTGCAAGTAAGAAGGAATGTTGCCTCCCTTGCATTATTTTACAGATATTTTTTTGGCAAATGCTCAGACGAAGTTGCGTCCATGGTGCCACCTCTCCATGCCTTCCCTCGTGCTACACGGGCATCTGGTAGCGCTCATGACTGGAATGTCACTCAACCATATTGCAGAACTTCTGCCTATCAGAATTCTTTCATTCCCCGAACTGCATCTCTCTGGGACTCGCTTCCCCAGAGTTGTTTTCCTCCAAATTTCAACCCACAACTGTTCAAGTCTAACTGTTACAGATATTTTATGAACAGAGGACACCAGTAATCTGGTGTATGGATTATTTTTTTTTTACCCATTTGTTTTTCCTTCCTCCGTTCTGTTATTTATAAAAAAAAAAAAAAAAAAAAAAAAAAAAGCATTGTACACGTTCGCTTTAATATCGACACAGTTTGCATCAGTAGCATACAAGACGATGTTAAGTTGTAATGTGCAGAATGAATCGCTATAAGAAAGGTGTCAGGATATATAGTTACTTAGAATACAGCCCCTGAACCCACACCACAGCGTCCCCCGAAGTGATGTCAGTGCCAAACCGACCAAGCCAGAGTCCATTAATCCCGCACTCTTCCTCTTGCCTTCCATCCTCCTTCCTTTTCCCTCCCTCCTTCCCTCCTTACTTCCCTTACTCACTCCCTTCTCTTGCTGACTCCTTTTTCTCTTTCCCTCTCTCCCTTTTTCTCACTTTTCTTCATACACCTCTTCCCTACTCATTTTTTCTTCCTTCCTCCCCTCCCTCCTTCCTTCCTTCTTATGTCTCTCACTTTTATTGATGCACCTCTCCACTACTCTTTTTTTCTTCCTTCCTCCTAATGTCATTCACTTTTCTTCGTACGCCTCTCCCCTACATCTTTTTTCTTTCTTCCCTCCTTCCTTCTTTCCTCCTCATGTCTCTCTCTCCCTATCATTTCCTTCTATCCTTCTTTCTTCCCCTTCTCAATCATTTCCTTTTCTTCCCCATTCTCTCTCTCTCTCTCTCTCTCTCTCTCTCAACACTTTACCTCCACTTTCTCCCCTCACCTTTTTGTCTTCCACCTCCCCCCTCCTCATCCCCTAACCCCCACTACTAAACCAGGTGTTGGATAGACAGACAGACATACAGACATTTGGCCACACCCTCACTAATCCAACACTCATCCTCTCTTTCATCTCTAATCTCTACTCTCTCTCTCTCTCTCTCTTATTCGTCTTTCTTCCCAGCCCTTCCCACTCACCATCTCTCTCTCTCTCTCTCCCTGCTCATTCCTTATCCCCCATTTCACTTCAAAAGACGATTTTATTCAGCTTACGACACACTATATGCAATCCTCCCATCTCGAAAATATCTTCTGAACTGAATATAATCGTCTGGTGGTAGAAATTACAAAATATACAAATAAGGCATCATTATCATCACCGTTATTATTATTATTATTATTATTATTATTATTATTATTCCTTCTTCGATTCTTCTTTTCGTCTTTTTCTCTTCCTCCTCCTCCTCCAACACTCTCCATGCCTCCTCAACAACCCTTCTCCATCTCTCCACCTCCTCCACCTCTTCACTTCCCTCTCCTGATCCACTCCGTACTTCTCCTCTTGAATTAATCAGGCTTACCGTTAATCCGCTAGTTTTAATAAACAGAGAATCCTTTAAAAAATAATAATAATAATAAATAAAACAATAATAAAAGTAAAATGAGATTCAACATTGCAATAAGTGTACTCTGCTTATCACTTATTACTAGAATATCTTTATTATAATTTTAGTACATGCTGTCACCTAAAATCTAAAAAGACCCCTCTATTAGTCGGAAGTAAAGTTAGGATGATTATCAGCATGTATTACTATAATTACAACTACTGCTACGACTATCACTACCGTACTAAGTAATGAAATAGGTATAGGTAAGAACTACTATTTTACTACTACTACTACAACTACTATTACTACTACTACAACTACTATTAGTACTACTACTACTACCACCATCACCACCATTGCCACAACCCCTATCCTCCCTTCATTAACTATATTCACCGCCTTTACTATCTTGCCTCTCTCTCTCTCTCTCTCTCTCCCCTGCCCAGAATAGCCCTGAACACACTACCACGGAAATCGTTACAACTCTTACGTCAAAATTTACACCCACTGAATTAGACTTTGACATGACGCCGAGTATATATAGAGGCCTGAGTCAATGTGTGTGTGTGTGTGTGTGTGTGTGTGTGTGTGTGTGTGTGTGTGTGTGTGTGTGTGTGTGTGTGTGTGTGTGTGTGTGTGTGTGTGTGTGTGTGTGTGTGTGTGTGTGTGTAAATAAAAAATTGAATAAAATCGCCAAGCTGCAGGAAGAATAACATAAAGACGCGAACATATTGGAAAGGTTAAGCACTCCACTCCCACAACATAATGTACAGTCGCCATCAAATGTCCTGTCCCCTGTCCTGCTATACTCTCCATGGGCGTTGGATATCAGCGCGGTAAATTCGCAACAACTGACAATGATGGCTTTATTTAGCTACAGATTGGTGTCTTCAGTGTCGGCTGCTGCGGATACACCACACAAATTCTGAAAGTCCAAGGGGAGAAAAACAGAAGGGGCGACAGGAATATTGAGGCTGACTGCACATTCTGTTACTTCCACCACCAGACGACTGTACTCAGTTCTGGAGAGACCCTTCGAAGAGAGACCTTATAATCTTCATTAATCTCTTTACTAACACAGGCCTGTCCTCTG
>NC_136954.1:61564561-61582061 GCF_032717465.1 Coenobita brevimanus | reverse complement strand
AGGGAGAGAGGGAAGGAGGGAGGGAAGTAGGGGAGTGAGCGAAAGAAGGAGTGAATGAGGGTGAGACCGAAGAAGGGAGGTAAGTAGGGGAGTGAGGGAGAGAGGGAAGAAGGGAGGGAAGTAGGGGAGTGAGCGAAGGAAGGAGTGAAAGAGGGTGAGAGGGAAGAAGGGAGGGAAGTAGGGGAGTGAGGGAGGGAGGGAGAGGTCTGGAGGAATATCTGAAGGAAAGAGAAAGAGTGAACGACGGGAGGGGGACAGAAAAGGAGGGAAAACTGAAGGTTAGAGAAGGAGAGAGGGTAGGGCAGGAAGGGGGGAACGAGAAGGGGAGAAGGGAGTGAAGGAGGGAGAAAGGGAAAGTGGAGACTGAAGGAAGGAAGAAGGGAGAGTGAGATGGCAGGAGGGGAGAAGTGAAGAGGGAGGGGGAAGGATGGGAAGTGAAGCAAGAGGGGAGGAAGAGAAGCAGGATGGAGACAGGGATGTGAACGAAGAGAGAGAGAGAATCAGGGAGGGAAGGAGGCAATGAATAAGAAAAGGAGGGAAGGAGGGAGGAAGGCAGTGAGTAAGAGGAGGGAGGGATGGAGGAGAGGATAATAACCGAACCGGAAGTGACGTAAAAAAGACTACAGGTGTGGCCGTTTTGTGCACACACACACATCCACACACACACACACACAAAACGTACAAAAACACACCTGTAGATACACACACGTACGGTACACACACAAACAGACACACATACATGCAAGCTGGCAGATGGCCACAAGTACATAAACATATACGTACATAAACACACACAAACGTATATGCACGCACACAGTCGTACACATTTACACACCCACACACGTCTAGTCACACACACACACACACACACACACACACACACACACACACACACACACACACACACACACACACACACACACACACACACACACACACACACACACACACACACACACACACACACACACACACTAAATATATCAATGAACACACGTTTACTGAGGCAAGGTTGTTCTCTCTCTCTCTCTCTCTCTCTCTCTCTCTCACACACACACACACACACACACACACACAAATCACAGCCTCACTATATAACGTCCTCTCGCCCTCTTCTATCCGGCTTCATGACTCACCCTCCCTCACTCTCACTTTCTCTACCATATCATTCTCTCTCTCTCTCTCTCTCTCTCTCTCTCTCTCTCTCTCATGTAATATTAATTTATCTATCGCTTATTATTAGTCAGTGTACCTTTTATCTACATCTATTTACCCTCATTCCTCCCCATGTTTATTTATCAGTAAGTTAATCTGTTTCTCTATGTCTGTTCATCGTCGCCTGTATCTTTGCCTTCGTCCTATCTAGCTACCCATCCATCTATCTCTCAAACTACGTGCATCTATCTACCCACCTGAATAAACGACGCAGCATCCTGAGAGGGGAATATAGGACAAAACAGCATTTCCCTGAGTTTCTGTCCCTACCCATTACTGACTCCCCCCCCCTCCCCTCCAGCAACACACCTGCACCTCCCACTCATATATTCCACCACCTTGTCCTCCCACCTGGTTCTCAGCCTAACCCTTCTCCTCCCACCCATTACCCAACTCCCAAGGCAATCTCTTACTCACCATTCCCTCCAATGAAGAATGCATCAAAATCATCATCAACTTAATCATCATCATCATCATCCATATGGCTAGCTCACCACCCGCCCCAATTAAGAGTACATCATCAGCATCAGCATCATCCATATCCAACAAATACAAATAAGGTGAACCGAAACTAAAAACACGACACAGAAGAACCCATAAACGGGATTAGAGAAACTTTTATTATTAAGAACATTATAATCATCTCTTATCATTTTCATCATCATAATCTATTCCCCAGTACGGTATAATATGTAAATAAGGCTGGCAGGATTCAGACACAAAAATATACAAAATTACAGGAGGAAATACTCAGGATATGCCCTACATCCATTTACTCACCATTCAGGTATAAAGCAATGAGCAACATATTTACGCAAGCTAAATTCTCGCAAGGCCGTCTGCTGTAGGGTTAAATTAGACTGTGGTATCTATATTATGAGATGGTGGTGGTGGTGGTGGTGGTGGTGTGTGTGTGTGTGTGTGTGTGTGTGTGTGTGTGTGTGTGTGTGTGTGTGTGTGTGTGTGTGTTCAGCTGACATGTGATTTAATATTAGGTGGAGGTGACTCTTCCTTAATAGTGCCAAACTTAATCTCACTTTTCTTCATTAGAGCACTTCCCTCTCTCTCTCTCTCTCTCTCTCTCTCCCTTTGTTAACTTACACACATTTTCCATCACTTCTTTTAACCTTAACCCAATTCCTCTCCCGATCTCTCCTCTTACTCATCCACCTCTCTCTCTCTCTCTCTCTCTCTCTCTCTCTCTAAACTTAGGTCTGACACCAGCGAGGTATAAGAACGGGAGGACTTGGCAAGGAAGCGAAGTCGTCTGAGGCTGATTTGGGTACCTCGCACTTGGTGGTAGATGTGGTAGTTGTGGTAGATGTGGTAGTTGTGGTAGATGTGGTAATGTAGTTGTGGTAGTTGTGGTATACAAGTTGTGTGGTATCTGTGGTAGACGTACGATAGGGGTTGTGTGGTAGCTGTGGTAGATGTACAGAGGGGTTGTGTGGTAGCTGTGGCAGATGTACAGAGGGGTTGTGTGGTAGCTGTGGTAGATGTACAGAGGGGTTGTGTGGTAGCTGTGGTAGATGTAGGGGTTGTGTGGTAGCTGTGGTTGATGTAGGGGTTGTGTTGTAGCTGTGGTAGATGTAGGGGTTGTGTGGCAGTTGTGGCAGAGGGGGTGGGAGAGAGGGTGGTTTCTGTGAAGGGTGTGATAAGCATGTGGTAGTTGTGGAGGGTGCGATAAGTGTGCGGTAGTAGTGGCGAGTCTGATATATGGACAGGGTGTGGTAGATGTATGGTGTGTGGTTATGTGGTAGATGGGACTGGTCTGTGGTAGGTGTGATGAAGGGGCTGTGGTAGCTGTACAATGCTTGGTAGGTTTTGTGGTCGTGGTAGTTGTGGTAGATGTGGTGGATTTACGTATGGCTTGGTAAGTGTGGTGGGAAGGTGTGGTAGCTGTGGTGGTAATGAAAGCTGTTATGTTAGTTGTTGTGGTACTTGTGGTAGATCGAGTATAATGGTTATGGTGGCTGTGGTAGTTATATTAGTAGCTGTGGTGGGGGGGAAGGTATGATGGTAGTGTGGTAGCCGTGTGGTTGTGGTAGGCAGGGTAAGGTGTGGTTACGGTACTCGTGCGGTGAAGTTGGCAAGGGTACCGCTGTGAGAGTTACATTGTCAGCAGTGGTGGGAGGTGGGATAGCTGTGGTGAATGTGGTAAATGTGGCAGGCCTGTATAAATGGTAACTGAAATATTAGTAACTGTGGTAGATGAGGTGTGGTAGGTGAAGTAGCTGTGGTAAACTGAACAGGAGTGGAAGTTATGGAAGGGATGATTATTATTAGTTGTGGTACATGTGGTGAATGCCTGGTAGCTGTGGTAGATGGGATGGATGTGGTAGGTTTTGGCAGGAACGGTAGTTATAATAATAGTTGGTGTGGTTGGTGGGGTAGGCATGACAGATATGGTGGCTGCGGTAGGTGTGGTTAATGTGGCAGTTGTGGTAGGGGTGTAAGTGTAGAAACAATGCAATTAATATTTGTGACTGGTGTGGAACGTGTGGTGGTTGTGGTAGTTATGGTAGGAGTGTGGTAGGTCTAGTATTTGGCTGGGAGTTGTGGTTCAGATGTCAAATGTTAAACTGGCAAGTGTGGTAGCTGTGGTTGTTAAAATAATAGCTGTGGTAGATGTGATGGGTGCCTGGTGGTTGTGGTAGTTTTGGTAGGAATGGTAGCTGGGGTTTCTGGTAGTGGTACTTGTGGTAAGTGTGGTGGTGGAATATAGAAGTAATAGTTGTGATGGTGGTGGTACTGTGTGTGTGTGTGTGTGTGTGTGTGTGTGTGTGTGTGTGTGTGTGTGTGTGTGTGTGTGTGTGTGTGTGTGTAAAAGTTAAGGGATACTAGGAAGAATGGTAGGTACGTAGGTAATGATGGTAGCAAAGGTAGGAATGATAATGGTGGTAGTTGTGGTAGGTTATGTGATTACTATAGGGACAGTCATGGTTACAGTGGTATGGAAACGGTGGCAGCTGTGTGTGTGTGTGTGTGTGTGTGTGTGTGTGTGTGTGTGTGTGTGTGTGTGTGTGTGTGTGTGTGTGTGTGTGTGTGTGTGTGTGTGTGTGTGTGTGTGTGTGTGTGAGAGAGAGAGAGAGAGAGAGAGAGGAGGCGGGACACAGAGGAAAGGAGGAAGGTAATATCACGCATGAGAATTGATACACTATGGAGGACAACACCCACTTTACTTCTATCATCCCACCTCTCTCTCTCTCTCTCTCTCTCTCTCTCTCTCTCTCTCTCTCTTCCCCCAAGGCCACTCTTCCCTCTTTTAGTCAAATTTATGTAGGCAGTGAAGTGTAACTTGTGGAGAACATGTTACACACCCTTACGTGACTCTCTCTCTCTCTCTCTCTCTCCCTCTCTCTCTCTCACCTTCCCTACTCCCTTTTCTTCTTGAAACCCAATCTCTCCCTCTACCTATATCTCTCCCTATTCCCTGTTCTTCTTCCTTCTTTTGTTCTTAATTTCTCTCATATTATTATCATTATTATTATTATTATTATTATTATTATTATTATTATTATATTTCTCCTATATTATTCCTCTGAATTTTTTCCCTATCCGTTTCCTTTTCTTCTTCCGATTCTTCTTTTTCCTTCTCCCCCTTCCTTTATATTTCCCTCTTTTTTTTCTGCTTCCTCCTCCTCATTTTTCTATTTCCAGTACCTCTCTCTCTCTCTCTCTCTCTCTCTCTCTCTCTCTCTCTCTCCACACAAATCAACTCACACACGTAGAACACGAACGACAAAAACACAAGACACGAAACGACGAGATAAAAATGGAGACTTCCGGCGATTATGCCAGGACGGGAGAGGGTAAATAAACACGGGTTGTGTTATACAGCCAAAGAGGAGCAAAATTCTCCCTTACGAAACCCTGATATAGCGGCTGAAGATGTCCTCTGAAGGTGAGTTAATGTAATGAGGGAAAATCTGTGTGCTTTTTTCTAGATGCTGAAAGGATGATTTATTCTGCGATTTGTTACTAATCACCGTATTTGTTCTCTTATTACAGCTGCCTTGCCTAGGGCGACTCCTCTTCCCTCCCCCCTCTGCTTCAGTCATTAACCCTCTTGGTCCAAGGATACATACATACATATATATATATACATACATACATTTATGCACACACACACACACACACACACACACACACACACACACACATATATATATATATATATATATATATATATATATATATATATATATATATATATATATATATATATATAAGAACACACACAAAGTAACCTTGAGATAATATGCACACCACGACAGAACACCCTCCCATGAGTAACTAAATCTGTAACCTTGAACAGAAGCAAAGAATGCACAATGTAAGCCTTACGTTGTCCTACAGGAGAGGCGATAACAATATTAAACCATAAAACACTCTTACACTTCGAATTTGAGAGTTACACAAAGTATGTAAATTCTTTGTCATATTCACTTTAACCCTGTCATTATGAGGATGTGGTTTACACTTTTACTCTTGCTGCCACCAGTCGATAATACTCCTTCTGTACCAGCTTGTTTTTCCTTTATATTTCGTTCTTGCTACTGTCACACCATTACATTCCTCCAGCATCTACACGTCTCTTATATACCGTGCTTGCGACCGCCACACGATTCTGCTCCGTCAGGACTTACGTGTATTTTATTCTATACTTTTTAAAGGCACATGAATATATACAGCCGAAGGGAGACCTAAATTAGTGAAAGGGTTGAGACAAGCTCCAATAACCCATTCAATAATAATAAAGGTAATAATGATGTCTTCCCCTTCACTTCAAGAGGGCTCCGTTCATCAAAAAAAAATAAATAAATAAATAAATCGCAGCAGGGACGAAAAAACTACACTCGACAGTAAAAGAAATAATAATAATAATAATAATAATAATAATAATAAAAGGAAAGAAGGCAGGAGAAAAAAAAATGAGGGGGAGGCTGACATCTCTCCAAGTCCATCCCAGGTCGAGTAAAAAATAAATGATAAATAATGATAAACAGCCGCTAAATATGGAGGGTTATGGCTCCCCCTTTATGACTGGTGAACAAAGGCAGATAAATGGCTGGACAATGGTAGTTAAATTCGCCTGTATGGGTGCCTGATATAGTGCCCTCAATCCTACCTTATGTGAGCCTGATTTATGTCTAGAAAACGCCCTCTGTATGGTTAGAAAGTGCTCTCTCTCTCTCTCTCTCTCCTCTCACGGCCTCAATGCAACCCTGACAGGAGTGAGGTAAACGCCATTGTGCAAACCTGAAATACCAGTTTTATCCCTGGCTTGCGTAAGTTAACAGTACATCTGCATACTCGTCATACTGTCATCATACTAGAGAGAAACGTCACTGAACTCTTAATATTTCGACTCAAAAGTACACATGGTTTTACACTTGCACTGCTATGGATTTATTATTATTATTATTATTATTATTATTATTATTATTATTATTATCTTAAATGTCAGGACCGAATTGCCTAGCCCTGGGCTTCTACACTCCTCATGGGGCAACGTAGGATTGGATGATGGATGGATGAATTATTACTGACTAAATTTCCAGTATTAACGAATTACTCTCTCTAAATCCCAACACACACACACACACACACACACACACACACACACACACACACACACACACACACAATAATCCTTTAACTGAAGAGGAGGAGGAGAAAGAGGAGAACATGAAGAAAACGAAGAAAGATGCCTAAGAAGTAGACGCCCAAGCAAGAAAGTAAAACACACACACACACACACACACACACACACACACACACACACACACACACACACACACACACCTTCCAAGCAGCACTGAATGTAAACAAAAAACAGCTGATCGCGTAGGTCCATGTTTACACCTAATCAGCTGATCTCCTCACACCCGCCCTAATCACCCCCGGTCGCCTGCAATTACCCGCCTAATCACTGGACGGCAGTAATTAGAGGTCAGGTAGTTGAGATGGGGCGATAACTGATAACTGAACCAGGGCTATGTGGATAATGGGCGTTAAATTAAGTGATTGGTGGGGGGGGGGAGAGAGAGAGAGAGAGAGAGAGAGAGAGAGAGAGAGAGAGAGAGAGAGAGAGATTTCGACCGAGAAAGTACGGAAAAGAGAATCGGAGGCAAAAGGTAATGAGAGGGAGAAAAAATGAAGATAGAAGGAAATGCTAAAATTAGGAAAAAAATGAAGATAGGGAAATATGAAAACGACCATCATCATCATCATCATCATCATGGTCACAACTCTACTCCCTATATTAATGCTGAGGTGGGCACGACTTACAAACAGGGAAAAGGCTAGATGATAATGATGATGATGAAGAAAATAATAATAATAATAATAATAATAATAATAAAATATGACCTAAAATCAGAATAGCGAGGAAAATGCGGCACACTTTCCCCTCCCTCATCATTCACGCCTTGCAGATACTTGGCTCCACTCCACGGCCTAATTCATAGGCTGCATTACTTTTATTATTTTATGCTTAAACATTCAAGCAAGTATCTATTTCAGTACCTTTTATTCTCTCATTTATGCATCCGTGTTCTCTCTCTCTCTCTCTCTCTCTCTCTCTCTCATTTTCTTTCACACTTTCGTATCCTTAACCTACTTTAGTAACTTGTATTTTTCCCCACCTCTTATTATTTCTTTCGTTCTCCCTCATTTACTCTTATACCAATTCTCACTTAAAACATCTCTCTCTCTCTCTCTCTCTCTCTCTCTCTCTCTCCTACCATCTCTCGATTTCTTTAACTTTCTCTCCTTTTCTTTCCTCATCATAACTGCCAATCCTAAAACTATAACGTCAACTACCACAACTGCCAGCACAATACAACCACTAACATCTACGAGCACAAAAACTACAACTACAACCCTGAAAATTGTCCCAGCTACCACAACTGCTACAACCACAACCACCACAACTACCATAACCACAGCAACCACAACCACAGCAACCATAACTACAACCAGAGCAACCACAACTACCACAACCACAGCAACCACAACTACCACAACCACAGCAACCACAACTACAACTACCACAACCACAACCAAAACACGAGCACCAAGAATAACCTCAGTAACCACAAGTACCACAACTTCACCAACCATTACTACCAGCGGAGGATAAGTAGACACCGACACCCACTTATACACAACAACCACAATTACCACAACTACCAAACTTACCACAACTACCATGAGTCAACCAGATTACGTTCAGCGTCGAGTACATAAAAATACCTAGAGAGAGAGAGAGAGAGAGGTACCAAAACCACATTCTCTTAAACGCAGTCCGTCTCACGTGCTTTCTCCCACAAACATTCACTATAGCATTCACTCGCTTTAATAACTACCACAACTACTGTCTCCTAAATTCAATCTTTAACACATTGTCTCTCTTGTACTTTCTCTCCCTGAAATTCTCTTGCATTCCATGTCTCTAAAAACTGCCAGACATGGAGAAGTTGGGCCAATGAAACCACACACACACACACACACACACACACACACACACACACACACACACACACACACACACACACATTTTTACAAGAGTCCAGTCGGGCTGAAATTATGATAAATAAATAAATAAGAAAAAAATCACGTCACTGTAAAATCGATACCTTTAATCAAAAACATCTCACTCAAAACCACAACTACCAAACCTTCACCTACCACCATCGAAACTACCACAACCAGCATGAGAGAGAGAGAGAGAGAGAGAGAGAGCAGGTAGAGGAACTGACAGCCATCCATCAGAGGAGTGGTTGAGGGAGTGGTTGTGTATCATGTACTGACACTCATCTCTCACTCTCTCTTTCTTACTCTTTTACTCTCCTTAATGCGGCCCAGAGAAAGTTAACTCTCTCTCTCTCTCTCTCTCTCTCTATTTCCGTAACATGCTTCCTTTGTCTCACATCTCCTGTGTTCACATTCCGTATCCTTTCACACACACACACACACACACACACACACACACACACACACACACACACACACACACACACACACACACACGAAGGAGCGTGAAGCGAAACGGAAAAGGAATTTGCACATTTCAGCACGATCAGGTGAACTTTCCTCTCTCTCTCTCTCTCTCTCTCTCTCTAATATTTCATCTTTTCTTCACTACCCCATCTCTCACACTTCATCTTTTCTTCCCCCCCCCTTTCTCTCCCTATCCATCCCTCTCTTCCCTTTGCCAAACATTTCGCCTTTTCTCCATTACCCCATCTCTCACATTTCACCTTTTCTCTCTCTCTCTCTCTCCTACATACTCCACCATTTTGTACTTTTCACTAATCTTCCTGCAGCTCACTACTACTACAACTACTACCATCTCATCAGCACTCTTTAATTACTCTCGCTGTTACACTGGACACTTTTTTTTGTGTGTGTGTGTGTGTGTGTGCCTCCAAGTCTTCCTCTTTAAGGTGGGCACGCAGCACCCGTTAATCACCCCTCTCTCAACCTGTTACTGCTCAATTCCCTAACGAAAAAATTACCGCAATCTAAATTCATAATCTTTCACATACCTGAACACGTGATTATGTCTTCCTGTTTCAAATCCATTAATATTTACGTCGGAACCTGTAGAAGGGACCTCGGGGTTACTGTGGTCTGTGTATTTATGTAACTCTTTCCTTATTTCCCACCGCTTACGACCTCGGTTAAATGTCGAGATGAGAGAGAGAGAGAGAGAGAGAGAGAAGAGAGAAACATATATACTCGTATTTTAGATGGGGTGATAACTGAACAACTATGTACATTTTTTTTATATTCTTTCTATTCCCAGGCAAGTTTATTTAGCTTAAGCCAACACCCTAGCAGTGAAAGGGTTAATGAAGGCTGTATCTAACCTCTTCCCCCTTTGAAAATCTCTCTCCTAAGCTAAATGTAATAAAAAATAAGTCATCACAGTGACAGGGTTAAGGGCAGTGAGGCGGGCATGTCAAAATGAATGGATCTTGGTATGGGAATTTTCCATTTCTGGATTTCTTAGGAGGGCGATTTTCTTTTTATTTTCTTTCTTTCTTTACTTTCATCCATCTGGGTCTTTCTGCATATATATTAAATCCAAGCAGCGATTTCAACTTCGTCATTTTGTTTCCTGGTACAAGTGTGTGGCTGCAGACATTCAGTATTTGGTACTTTCATTCTGTATCACACACACACACACACACACACACACACACACACACACAGGCTATTACGTTTCCAGATATGGTAAGAGGCAGCACACTCAGAAAAAAAAAAAAGGCTACTCATACGCAAATCGGCCAACTACGCCATTTTGTTTCCAGCCACAGTAAGCCACGAGGGAGACAGGGGGAGCCAGACAAACCCGGCGACACACAAAAAGCGACACGGACAAACCACAACACAAACCACGCCAAAACGCCAGCAAGTAATCTAAATCTGTTATCAGTATGCAAACCAGGGCCTGTGGTAGCGGGTGGGGGGCGTTGGGGCGAGAGTGACTGGTTAATGGTGGGATTTTGGACCTTGGTGTGGGGACTACCTGTGCTCTGGGATGTGATGCAGATATATATGGTAAAATGGGGGGTGGGAGGGATGGAGTGAGTGTGGGAGGGAGGGATGGAAGGGGTGAAGGAGAGAGGGGTGGAAGGGGTGAAGGGAGGAAGAGCGAGGGAAGGAGAGGGTCGTGGGCACGGATGGGGGGAAGGAAGGAGAGGATAAGGAAGATGAAGGGAAGAAGGGGAAATGAAAGAATGAGAAGAGGAGAGAATAGGTTGGATAGATGTAAAGGGAGAAGGAAAGGAGGGGGG
This sequence comes from Coenobita brevimanus, assembly GCF_032717465.1. Taxonomy (NCBI): domain Eukaryota; kingdom Metazoa; phylum Arthropoda; class Malacostraca; order Decapoda; family Coenobitidae; genus Coenobita; species Coenobita brevimanus. The sequence continues at coordinate 61,571,037 of NC_136954.1, read as the reverse complement.
GGACAGATGAGCGTGAAGGAGAGAGAAAACTTGGAGGTATGGAAGGAAAGAGAAAGGTGGGAAGGCAGCAGTGACTGAAGATGTGTAGAAGGGGGGGAGAAGGAGGGGTGGGGAGAACTGAAAGAGAGGGAAAGCGAGGAAAGCGAAGGAAAGAAGGAAGCAATGAGGTCTGATGTTGGAATCGTGGCGGGATGCACAGGGAAAGAAAGAGGAGTGTGGGAAGATGGAAAATATGAGAGAGAGAGGGGAGGGGAGACAAAGAGAAGAAGCAATGGAGGGGGGGAGGAAGGAAAGGAAGGAAGAAAAAGAGGGAAGGAAGGGAGGGAAGGAAGGAGAGGAAGGAGAGCGAATGGAACAGATAACTAATGAAATTCTCCCACTTAATTGAAATGATGTTTATGGTCTCTCGGTACAGCTTATAAATCACGAGAGAGAGAGAGAGAGAGAGAGAGAGAGAGAGAGAGAGAGAGAGAGAGAGACTCCTTAACCTGTTCACTACGATGCCTCCTTTTATATCACTCTGGCTACCACGAAACGATTTTATGCATTACTAGGCAGACATCTCGTAGCAAAAGGGCTAAAAAAAAAAAAGAAAAAAAAAAACTCATTCCCTTCACTATAATATTCTTTTCATTTCCTTTCGGCCACAACACGGCGATTTAGTTAAGCAAAAGACACACCTCTCGCAGTGATGGGGTTAATCTAAGTCGACTGCCTCCTGAAGCCTCTAACGACGACGTTCTAATTTATTTTATACCTGCCACCGCCAGACGATTTTATTCTGCTTGGGAGTGACCACTCTTCGTCTGCGAGTTAACGCATCCGGTTATGTACGTATGTACGTATGTATGTATGTATGTATGTCGCGTAAGGGATGAGTGCCCACTACGTATGTATGTATGTATGTCATATAAGGGCTGAGTACCCTCTATGTATGTCTGTATGTAAGTATGTGTGCATGTACGTACGTATGTATGTTAGAGCTAAGTACCCTCTATGTATGTATGTACGTAAAGTATATACTGTATGTACTGAAGCGGTGGTCTCAAGCCTTGTTGGAGTTCTGAAGGGCAGGCGATCCGTGGGGCCAATGGACACCAGCACGCTCTGTCGCTAGAGAAATGACCCGCCCCCACCCATGCCTGTGTACAACTGCAGTATAGGGGTGAGAGAAGCTGGCAGTGAGTGTGCGATGAAGAAACCAACTGAACATAGAGGGAAAAACATGAAATATGGCCATCATCATCATCATCATTATTTGACATCTATTGTCCCGTGGTTTTAGGAGGTTCCGTAGCACCCCCTAATTGCCAGTTTATTTATTTTATTTACCTCTTTATATTATCTATTTATTTACCTATTTACGTCTTCACTTACCGCATACGACACAATACCATTATCTTATATTTCACTCTTTTCGCATTATGTCAGTATTTAAGGAACGAAAAATACCGAAAAGTGTAAGGTAGAGATGTCAGTGAGCCTCCTAGGACCACCAGATGAGGGGCTATGGACTGAGGTTAGGCTGAGACACAAGGGACAGGCGGTGGACACACACACATGAATCACGGTATTGAGATGGATGACAGGACAGATAAGGAGACATGGGGAGGGAGGAAGGAAGAATGGAAGGACGACACGAAGGAAGAAAGGGAGGAAGGAAGAAAGAAAGGAAAAAACGAAGGAAGAGAGAGAGAGAGAGAGGAAGGGGGAAGGGAGGAAGACGAAGGGAAAGAAGGAGGGACGGGAGAAGGAGATGGGAGGGAAAGAATGAGGGAGAAAGGGAAAGAGGGAAAATAAAACAACAGAGAAAATCATTAAAGAAAACAGGGAGAAACAAGGGAGGAACAGGTTTACGAAGGGAGGAAACTGAGGGAGAAAGGGGAAGAGGATAAATAAGGGGAAAGAGGAAGAGCAAGGGAGGGAAGAAACATGAGGGGAGAGGGGAATGCAAAGAAAAGACAGTACGAAGAAAAAAAATAAAAAGAAAATCATTTACGAAAAACAAAGGACAAAGAAAAATAAAAAGACATCACGCGACAAAGAGAGAGAGAAAAAGAACAGGGAAAGAGTGTGATGATGAACAAAGAAGGATATTACAACACACAAAACCTTCCATCCATCTTTCCTTCTTGTCCCCGTCACCTCTTCCTTCAGTTCTTATTAGTCTTTCCCTCACTCCCGTGTACCTCATTTCCTCACCTCACTTTTTACTCCTCTTCCCTCCCTTCTTTTGTCCTCTCTCTCTGTTTATATCCTACCCATCCCTGTCCTTACCCCTATCCCTCCCGTCTATCCTGATCCATATTCCTCCGTTCTCATCCTCTCTCGTGTCTTTCCATCTCTTTCCCTCCCTCCCTTTCTCCATTCCCTCCATTTTTTCTACCTAACCCCATATTCCTTCCTCCCTGCATAACTTCCTCATCCCATATCCCTCTCTCCCTCTCTTTCTCATATCCTCTCCCTCTCTCCCTCCTCCACTGCAATCTCACCGTATCTTCCCACCTGTCCTTTCCCATATTCCTCTCTCCCTCATGAAATCTCTCTCCCTGACCACCTTTCCCTCCCTCCCTTTTATTCTGACTCACACAATTCCCATACCCCTCCTTCCATCACTACCTATATACTTCCCTAACACGTCACTCCCCCCAACGCATATAATTATCTTCTTTCCTACCTGACAACCCTTTTTCATCTCTTCCCTCCTTCTGTCCTAGCCCCCCTCCCCTCCCTCACTCCTGTCCAGAGCTACATATCTCCCTGTTTCTGTCCTTCCCTTTCTCTTGTCCAAATCCACTCCCCTCCCTGAATCATAACCCATACCCCTCCCTCCCTCCCTCCTACATTCTTTCTCTCTCTCTCTCTCTCTCTCTCTCTCCCCCTTCCCTACAGAAGGGACAATAACGTTAATTTGCAAATAATAGAGGGGAGGCGGTGGTCCTTTAGCCCTAGACTTGTCATTTAACTGGGGGCGGCAGGCGGAGGGATGGGGTGGGGTGGGATGGAGGTAGGGGAGGGAGGCTGGGGGAAGGGGAGAGAGGGAAAGAGAGGCTGGGAGAAAGAGACGGAGGGAGAGGGACTACATTACACAGATAAACTCTATCATTGTCTTGTTTTAATCTTTGTTACTGTTTTTTGGACTAGACCTCTTGTCTTGTAAATAACTAATAAAATAAAATAACAAAAGTTAAGATGGGATGCAAGCTATGAGGGAAGGGAAAAATGAGGCAGAAAAATGTAAAAATAAAGGAGGATAAAAGGACGAAAGCGGGGAAAGCAGTTGGGATGAGGAGGCAGGGAAGGAGTGGAGGGAGGCGGAGATACGCAAGGTAGGAGACATTTTAAGGTATATGCTGTGTATATATATATATATATATATATATATATATATATATATATATATATATATATATATATATATATATATATATATATATATATATATATATATATATATATATATATATATATATATATATATATATATATATATATATTCGCTGGTGTGAGGAGTACAAATCTCATGTGTGGTGGGACTCCCCACATACAGCTTTCCTCGGTAGGGTGGAGTTAATGGATTTTCGTCTCATTAAATCCCCTCCTCTTACGGACATCCTTCAACTTCTGTATCTTCACCGCACTGCTGCATCTTTATCCTTTTTCTATCGCCACTTTAATGGTCACTGCGCTGCCGGACTTTGCAAAAGCTTATGACTCAGTAAAAAGGAAGAAAATGATTGAAATACTAAAAGAATACAAGGTACAAGGAGATATAATAGAGATAATAGCAGACACTTATATGGGGGACAGAACAATAGAATATGGCAAAGAAAATAAAACAGAAATAAAGATTAATAGTGGCATAAGGCAAGGATGCACAAGCTCAACCACAATATTTAAAATGATAACCTACTATATAATAAACAGGTTGGAAAAAGCAGGCACAGGGTATAAGGATGAAATATTTAAAATAGCAGCACTGTTCTTTGCAGATGACGGGCTGCTACTAGCTCATACAATAGAAGAGGCAGGAAAAATAGCAGACAGTTTGATTACAGTAGGAGAAGAGTGTGGGCTTAATATAAATAAAACAAAAAGTAAAATCCTGATCTTTAACATGAAAAACAAACCCGAAAAAATCAGAGAGACAGAGGTAACAAATGAAACCAAATATTTAGGAATTACAATAAACGACCAGAGAAGATGCTTTAGAATGCACAAGAGACGGATAATTGAAAAAGCTAAAAAAATGGCAAACATCACATACACAATTATAGCCCAAAGTGTCAATAAGGTACTAATAGGCAAAACTTACTGGAAAAGTGTGGTACTCCCAACTACACTATACGGGGCAAATATACTAGAATTTACAAAAAACGAAACAGAGGAACTACAAAGAATTGAAAACAGCGTTTACCGATACATATTAAGGGCACCAAGATATGCTCAGATACCAACACTAAGAGGAGAAATAGGGGCATCATGTATGCAGAGCAGAATAATGGAAGGATATATATTTAAAATATGGATTAGAAGAAGGTAAAAATGACAATTAAAAGAATAATGCAAGAAAAGATGGAAAGTAGAAAAGACCAGTGGATATATACAGTAAAAACATACATGAGAGAAATAGGATTAGAAAATAAATCAGTAAAAAATATTAGTATTAAAGACATCAAAGAAAAAGTAAAGAACTGGGACTCATCTCAATGGAAGAAAGAAATAAATGAAAAAAAAGACTCTGGAAATTTATAAAAATTATAAAACAAATATAAAAGAAGAAAAAATATATGATAATACCGTAGCATCCATAATATTATATAAAAGTAGAACAAATAATTTACCACTAAATGATAGGAAGAGATTTTCAGGGGGCAATATTAAATGTGATTTGTGCGGGGCAGCAGAAGAGAACATCAAACACTTTTTATTATGGTGCCCATTGTATCAGGAAGACAGGAATAAGGAAGAACACCTACAACAGCCTTATATAGAAAATGAAAACAATTTAATAGGACAATTACTGTTTAGTGAAGAAAATATAGGAAGAACAAAAGACTATTTCTATCATATATGGAGGAAAAGAGAAAAATTAAGGAAAGAGGAATACCTTAAAAAAAAAAAAAAAAAAAAAAAAAAAAAAAAAAAAACACGAGCTAAACACAAGAAAAATAATTAACTAGAAAAATGAACTGACAAGAGGAGTGCCGATGAAAAGGCAATACTCCTCACCTATCAACTGAACTGAACTGAACTGGACTGTCTGCCTGTATTCCTTCTCCATTATGACGGGCGCGTTAACACCCATTGCCAGCAAACTCTGACACTTTTTCTGTCCAGCTCTCTAATGCATATAACAGGTACACTCTGGAATCGCCTTCCTGTACCTGTATTTCCTTCTGCCTATGACTTCCGGTCCTTTAAACACAATGTGTCCAGGTATCAAGAAATGAACGACCTTGAATTTAGCTTCATTTTTTTTTATTCATTTATTTCAGGAAACAATCTTGGGGTTTCCAGGCTTTGGTTCCTTCTGTCTTACATTTTGTTTATTTATATATCTATATCTACCTATCTATCTATTTATCTATCTTTCTATCTATCTGTCTATATGTGTGTGTGTGTGTGTGTGTGTGTGTGTGTGTGTGTGTGTGTAAAATATGCACACACAAAAACGCACTCACACATACAATATACATCAACCAGCAAAACAATCACCGAATCAACTCACTCAGTACACGTGTATTTTGTCTGGTCATTAACAATATTTTGTTATGAATCAGATCCTGGACATAAATGCGACGGTGCCTGAGGTCCAACAGTCCTCAAAACGCGGAACAGATGGCGCCATGCACCCTTATATGTCACCGTCTGGCCATTATTACCGAGCCGACATTATCTGTACTGAAACATAAACCTGAGATTGCACTACCATCACCACCAACACCACTACCAACAACAACAACAACAACAACAAACGTACTAAGATTGTGTACATTCGCGACTGGTCTCATGGTATTAGTGGGAATGTCTTAATGCCATGTAGACGGACAGTGTGAAAAATGAATGACTTTAAACAAAATTCATATCCAAGAGGTGTTCATGTTCCAAAAGCAAAAGGAATCGTCATCATGCAACCAGCAGTCCACTCCTCTACCACTTTACACCCCCAGTAGCGATGGTAAAAGTGAACAAAGATAAACCCAATAACAAAATTATAAACACAAGACGGAAGACAAAACCTAGATCCATATCAAACCGCAACCAAACAGGAAATTAACAAAAGCAATACACGTGTACAGTACTGATACAAAAGGCATCAGCCTATATAAGCCACACACGGCAAGGGAGACTGTAGTAGCTTTTCTTTAGTGCTTTATCTTGTATATCACACTTTAACATTCTATGTTATTTATATCGCTTTAATATCAAAGCATACTGCATCAGTAACATGCAAGACGAGACTGAGGTGTAAT
>NC_136954.1:61532061-61559561 GCF_032717465.1 Coenobita brevimanus | reverse complement strand
AGAGAGAGAACCTGGTGCTACATCTTGAGAGAGAGAGAGAGAGAGAGAGAGAGAAATATATATATATGCATGTACTGCATATGTAACGCATGTAAGGAAGATGAGTTAATTGATAAATACAGACAGATCCATGTATACACTGATGCAGGGAAATAGAGATATGTTAATTGTGAGATAAACAGGCAAGTAGATGGATACGTGAAAATTATATACAGTATTCGAGATCATAGATAACAAACATTCGCAATGCCAAAAATAAAATAAAACCTATATCCATTTTTTTTAAATCAAAGCGAAACAATAACTTCACAAACACAACACACAAACTCTCTATCTTCCTCATTAATTTAATCTCTCTCTCTCTCTCTCTCTCTCTCTCACACACACACACACACACACACACACATACACACACGCACAATCACGACACAGAATAAATTAGGTGGTGGCGATTGTGTAAGCATTTTGCAATCACGCATCCTACTGGCTACTGGCGGGGGTGCTATCAGGGAAGGAATTTGATGGCCGCTTCTGATTGGCCCAGGAGGAGGGGAAGGGGGAGGGGGGGACAAAAGTACGAAAAAGTGGAAAGGGGGAGGGGGTTATAGGAGGGGGAGATGGTCCAGGAGGGGGGAAATGGAAGGACGAGAGAGAGAAAGCAGGGGAAAGGACGAAGAGAGGAAGCGGGAGAAGGAAAGGGAGAAGGAGATGGAGGGAAAAGGTGAAAAAATCCGAAAAAGACAGGAAAAGGAGAGGGAAGGAAAGGGTGGGGGAAGAAGGAAGAGAGGAAAAGAGGGTGGAAAGACAAAAATGAGGGGAAGGCAAAGAGGAGAAGTGAAGTCGAGGATGAGAGGGAACGAGTGGAGGGGAAAGAATAATGAGAGGGATGGGCAACGGAAAGGAAAGGAAAGGATGGAGTAAAATATAAATTAAAGGAAGGAGGACTAAGAGGTGAGGAAAAGAAAATGAAAAGATGGATGAAAGGGAGGGGGCTGGCAGGAAGAGAGAGGAAAAGAATGAAGTGATACGAGCAAGGGAAAGGTGGGGAGAGAGGAGGAGAAATAGGGAAGCAGGGCGAGTGTGACATGGTTGGTTTGGCAGTGCCCTCACGTTCGGGGGATGCTCTGAGATGGCTTCAATCATCACGGACTGCCTCTGCGATTGTGATGTGGACGCTCTAAAGTTAGCACCTGTCCACAGCAACTAAGAAACCAAAAACTCCACCATACTACTCTCCACTACCACTACATTATTTTACTAGGTCTGTGCCCTTCATCTGTTGTGCCCACTTCCACCACACCTGTCTACTGCCACCAGTTTCTGTTTTAGTGTATGTGCCTTATATCTATCCTGTCCTCCTCCTACCCTACACCACACCACAGTCCACTACCACTGGCCTCTTCCTGACCATCTTTTCCTAGCATATGTCCTCCCCTCCTCCATCACTCCACTATTACCGCTACATTCTTCACCCTCTGTACCTAGTATCTGTTACACTCTCCTCCTAACCTACACCACACTACCATCTACATACACTATCTTCCATCTCATCGTCTGGGCCACGTATCGAATTTGCCCTCCTCTGCATCTCCTTAACAATATGCCCTTTAACTAGGAAAGAATGAATCCACTAGAGACAGAAGAGAGGGAAGGAAAAGGAAGGAGAACGGAGAGAGATGGTAGAGAAGATCAGCTCTGAGAGAGAGAGAGAGAGAGAGTGAGAGAGAGAGAGAATGATGATGATAATGAGGAGGAGGAGGAGGAGGGGCGGAAAAAGATCGAAGAGAAAGTGAAGAAAGGGAGGAAAGACACTAAGGGGGATAACACACAGAAGGGACAGAAGGGAGACAGGAAGGGAAGAGAGGGAACTAACAAGGGAGAGAAAGAGAGAAGGGAGGGCAGGGGAGAAGAAAGGAGAAATACAGGTAAGTCAGGAGTGGGAAAGAGATGAAGGAGGAACTGAAGGAAATCGGGAGGAAGGGTAGAAAAGGGAAATAAATGGAAGGGAAATAAAATAGAATGGAGGAGAAAACAGAACGAAAGGATGTGAAGGAGAGGGGATGAAAGAAGAGAGGGGAGATGGGAGGGAAAGAACACAGGGGGACAAGGCAAGGCAAAAAAGACACGACAAAGCAAGGCAAGGCAAGACAGGAAAAGGCAAGAAAGACAGGCAAAGCAAGACAAGACACGGGAAGAGAAAATAAGTAAGTAACAGAAAAGATAAGGAAAGGACGGACTCAGAAGAGAAGTGAGGGGAAAGGAAGAAAAGGAAGATACGGGGAAAAGGAAGGAAGGAAGGAAAAAAAAAAAGGGGGGGGAGAGAAAAGGGAAGAGGAGGGGAAGGGAGGGGAAATAAAGAGAAAGAGGAGAAACCAAGAGGAATGGAAGGGAAAGGAAAGGGAGGAGAGGATGGATGAGATGAAAAGGGTAGGGAGAGAAAAGAAAAATGGGGCAGAAGGGGGAAGGGAAGGAGAAGGAAGAGAAAAGGGAAGGGGGGTGAGTAGGGGAGAGAAGGGGAGACAGGAGAGAAAAGGGAAAAGGGGGAGAGAAGGGGAGGGAAGGGGAGGGGGAAGGAAAAGTAAAAGGGGAGTAGAGGACAGAAATGAGAGAGAAGGGTGAGAGGGAGGGGTAGAAGGGGAAGGAGAAGGGAGGGGTGTAACGACTAGGGGAGGAAGTTTTTACAGTCAAACAAACAAACAACAAAACCTATATGATTTTAGGTCACTGTCGGAAATAGTTCTCTCTCTCTCTCTCTCTCTCTCTCTCTCTCTCTCTCTCTCTCTCTCTCCTTTAAATCACTCACTATCTCACTAATTATATCCTAACCCACTTCTAGATTGCTTTCCTCCTTTCCCTCTCTCCCTCCCTCTCCTCTCTGTCTCTCTCTCCCTCCCACCGTCTCTCAACCCCACCCCCCTTCTGTCTCCCTCTTACTTACACAGCTGGTTCAACAGATGGTATGCTTGCCAAGAGAGAGAGAGAGAGAGAGAGAGAGAGAGAGAGAGAGAGAGAGAGAGAGAGACGGGGGGGGGAGGATTAAACATGAGTTATAAAATGCTGAAATATAGATATCAAAGGTAACAGTAGCCGAGAAAAACCCATCAAATACTGTGGTATAGAGAAAACGACGTGAGGGACGAAAGGAAATGAGTAGGTCAACAGGTAGGTAGGTTGGCTCAGGCAGGTAGGTCGGTAGGCAGGAAGGGAGGGGGTAAGGGTGAAAAGGTACTAGGAAGGGAGGTAAATAGGTAGGAAGGGTGGTGGGGAGAATGGATGAACCATGATATGGTTAGTAAGGAAGTAAGGAGGAACGGAGGAAGGTGGGTAGCTGGATATGTAGACAGGAAGACAGGTATGCTGGTAGGTAGGCGGTGAGGAAGTAGAGAAAGCGAGAGGAAACGTGACAGGCAAGCAGGAACGCACATTGGCACGTACTGTGCGTAGACAGACAGGTAGGTAGATACACTGTGTGTGTGTGTGTGTGTGTGTGTGTGTGTGTGTGTGTGTGTGTGTGTGTGTGTGTGTGTGTGTGTGTGTGTGTGTGTGTGTGTGTGTGTGTGTGTGAGAGAGAGAGAGAGAGAGAGAGGAGGGAGGGAGGGAGAGAAGGAGTGCGGGAGAGAGAAAGAATGAGGGAAGGAAGGAAAAAAGGAGGGGGACAAAGGGCGGAGGGAGGGAGGAAGGTTGGGAGCAAGGCAGGGAGTGGAAGAAAGGAGGGAGGGCTGGAGAAATGGAGAGAGGAGGGAAGTAGGGAACCAAGACGTCCGAATATGGTCAGTTTGGGTAGCATAGTTCCCCTACACCTACACACCTGCCACACCCTCCAATACCAACACTTATACTCACACCCAACCTACACACCTGCCACGCCCTCCAATACCAACGCCTATACCCACTTCCACACCTGCCACACCCTCCAATACCAACACTTATACTCACACCCAACCTACACACCTGCCACGCCCTCCAATACCAACACTTATACTCACACCCAACCTACACACCTGCCACACCCTCCAATACCAACACTTATACTCACACCCAACCTACACACCTGCCACGCCCTCCAATACCAACACTTATACTCACACCCAACCTACACACCTGCCACACCCTCCAATACCAACACTTATACTCACACCCAACCTACACACCTGCCACGCCCTCCAATACCAACGCCTATACCAACTTCCACACCTGCCACACCCTCCAATACCAACGCCTATACCCACTTCCACACCTGCCACACCCTTCAGTACCCAACCTACACCTACATCCACACCTGCCACAGTGTCACACCCTTCAATACCCCACACCCTCCCATACCAACATCTATACCGATATCCAACGTACACTCACATCCACACCTGCCACACCTTCCTATATCCTCACCTACACCTGCCACACCCTCCTATACCAGCACCCACACCCAACTTACAACCACATCCACAACTGCCACACCCATCCATAACAACATCTATTACGATATCCAACCTACACCCACATCCACACCCTCCTATACCAACAATTAAACCCAGACCCAACCTACACCCACATCCATACCTGCCACACCCTCCTATACAACCCATCCACTTCCACACACATTCACCCTATATCCATACCCTCTTACCCCTCGACTCACCACATCCACACTTACAACTTCTCTCTCTCTCTCTCTTTCACACACACACACACACACACACACACACACACACACACACACACACACACACACACACACACCAGCCACATTGACACCCACACCTACACCCACCCTATACTTTTCCCAAGTTTGGCTACCTCTCTCACGCTCACACCTACACCCTACACTTACCTACAATTATCCTACCTTCCGTTTACATACCTACACTCCACACCTGCTCTCTCTCTCTCTCTCTCTCTCTCTCTCTCATTGCCACCCACCTCAGCCCTCGTTCACATCACCTCCATAATTCATATCACAACGATCACACACACACACACACACACACACACACACACACACACAAAGAAGACAAAGATACAGCACATGAACAGCAAATACATACGGCACATACATACAGAGATCGGAATCTATGTACCGACAGAACTTTTCAGACCGATAAGAACACAGTTACATGACACAGATCAGAGAGAAACACAGAAAATATAGTGAGAGCTTGTGACAGGCAAACGAATATAATTCAGACAGGGTAGACAGACAAACATAAACAAATATAGACAGAAAACATAGACAGAGATGGGAAGACGGAGAGAGAGAGAGAGACAGAGAGAGAGAGAGAGAGAGAGAGAGAGAGAGAGAGAGAGAGAGAGAGAGAGAGAGAGAGAGAGAGAGAGAATAATTGCATTAATGACTGATTGATGATGATAACGTTAGCTGGTGATGATGATGATGGAAGATTGTGGAGGTGATAAGAGTGGTGACTGATGATGATGATGATGGTGGCAGGGCGTGATGATGATGGTAACAGAGAGCTGGTGATAAGGGACGTTTTGATGAAGATGATAATGATGATGAAAGCAAACCGGTGATAATGACAACGACGATGACGGAGATAATACATACGATGATGATGATGATGATGATGATGATGATGATGATGATGGAAAATAACTACAAATAATAAAATGATAAGGCAAACAATACACTCTTATCTGATAAAAATAAAACTGATGATGTTGCTGATGATGTCCAAGGTGGGATAATAAAAAAGGCAGTAAATAAGGTACATATGAGGAGTGCAGAAGGCCAAGGTACAGTATGGTACAGACGGACCACCACCAAGTACGGTACGCTGACAATATCCATGGTTCATGACACACACACATCACTGACTGGCAAAGAAGGAAGGAGGGAAGGACGGAAGGAGAAGGGATGTAGAGGGGATGGGGGGATGGATGACTGAACGGAGGGAAGGGATGCATGGAAAGAGATAAAGAGGATCAAGAAGAAAGTACGGAAGAAATAAAGAAAGACAGGAAGACAAAGGGGAAGGGAGAAGAGAAGAAGGGTAAGGCCAAGTATCAGAAAGAACGGAAACAAGGAGTAAAAGATATAGTAAAGATGATGATGATGATGATGATAAAGAGGGTGATAAAGAAGGTACGTAAGAGGACTGTAGAAGGCCACGGTACGGTACAGACTAGCCACCACCAAGTACGGTACCAAGACTGTCCATGGTTAATGACACAACCATCGAGTGACTCAACACCGCCAGGGAAGGAAAGAAGGTAGGAGGAAAGAAGGGAGGGAGGGAAGGTAGGAGGAAAGAAGGGAGGGAGGGAAGGTAGGAGGAAAGAAGGGAGGGACTAACTGATGGAAGGAAGGAATGGAGGGAAGGAGGGAGGGAACGAGGGAGGAAAGTGGGAAGGAAAGAAAAGACAGAACAAAGTAAGTTGAGCTGACTGGAGAGAGAGAGAGAGAGAGAGAGAGAGAGAGAGAATACTAAACTGAGTGTACGTATATATAACGGTGGTCTGTGTACGTGTGTATTAACTGAATCACAATGCGTCTAAGTGTATATATTGTGTGCACGTCTTTGTGTACACTGAACTGGGTGTGTGTGTGTGTGTGTGTGTGTGTGTGTTTGTGTGTGTGTGTGTGTGTGTGTGTGTGTGTGTGTGTGTGTGTGTGTGTGTGTGTGTGTGTGTGTGTGTGTGTGTGTGTGTGTGTGTCAGACAGATAACAGACGGATAACAGACAGACACACAGACGCCAACATCACTCTTCACACACAAGGGAGAAGGAAGGGAAGGGAGAGGAAGAGGGAAGAAAGGTGAGAGGAGAGGAAAGAGAGAAGGGAGCGGAAGGGGAGGAGAAATGAAGAGGGAAGGAAAGGGTGAGAGGAGAGGAAACATGGAGAAGTGTGGGGAGAAAGTGAGGGAGTGGAAAGGGAGAATAGGTAGGGAGTGGGACGGGGAGGGGGTATAGAGAGAGGTGTAAGGGAGAGGGGAGAGAAAGGGAGAAGGAGAGAATGAGGGGGGAAGAAACGCGGACACGTGAGGGAAAAGGCAGATGGACGAAGAAGATATGAGTTAAGGAGAGGGAAAAATGAAATGGCAGCATAAAGGGAGGGGAGGAGGGGGCTCAGGGAGAGGAGAGGGGGAAGAAGGAGAGGAATAGGTAAGGTAGAGATAAGTGAAGGGAAAATGGGATGAATGAATGAGGGGAGAGATGGATGAGGGGAAGACACAGTGAAGATATGAATAAAGAGGGAGAGGAAGAGGGGAGGGTCGTAGAACAAAGTAATGGAGCGCAGAAGTAAAGAAGGGAAGAATATGATGAGAGGAAGGTATAAAAGAGGGGAAAGAGGGAGGAGGTGAGAAGCGAAAGGGTGAAAAAGGTGAGTACTGACGAGAGAAAAGGAGGGAACGGGAGGAGGGGAAGGGAGAAGAGAGGGGAGAGAGGGGCAAGGGGAGCTGGGGAAGAGGGGGAGAGTGGAGGGATTGTTTGATGATATTGGAGGGGGGGGGGAGAAGGGAGCGATGGGAATAGGCGGGGTGAAGCTGGGAAGAGATGGGAGAGGGAACGAAGGAGGCAAGGAATGAGGGGAAAGTGAAAGCAGGAAGACAGAAAGAAGGGGAAGAAAATATGGGGGGAAGAGAGAGAGAGAGAGAGAGAGAGAGAGAGAATACATGACACTGTAAACCAATATCAGAGTTAAAGAGCGGAGGAGGGAGGGAGGGAGGGAGGAAGGGAAGGAGGAAGATTAGGGAAGGAAGGAGGATGGCACAAGGAGGGAAGGAAGGATTAACAAGGAGGAAGGTTAGAAAGGAAGGAGGCAAAATGCGAGGGGGGGGGGAGATGGAGGAGATTGCAAATAGGAAAGGAGAGAAGGACGGGAGGGAAGGAATCACAAGGAGGGAGGGAAGGAAGGAGAGAAGAATGGAGAGAAAGACGATGATAAAAGGAGGGAGAGAGAGAAGGAAGGAAGGACTAAGGAAGCAAGGGATGTGGGAGGGAGAGAAGGAAGATGACACAAGCAGGGAGGGAGAAGAGGGAGGGAAGAAACAGGGGCGTGAATTGACGTCTCAAGAGTGGTGAGAGAGAGAGAGAGAGAGAGAGGGGGGGGGGGTTGAATGATAGGTCAGGCGTGATAAGCTAAGACCATCAGTAATAACAAGGATATATTTGATCAGCTTTAAATCAACATTCTACACAAACACGATCTTACAACCACAACATTCAAGCTAATTAACTCCCACAACCACAACAACTGACACTACAATCACAACCTATCAATACAACTATAACATCCACAACCACACCAACCAATCCTTCACAACCATTACAAACAATTCAGCCACAACCACCACTACTACAGCCACAACCACCACTACTACAACCAGAACCACCACTACAACTCACAACCACCACCGCAACCACAACCACCGCTATAACCACAACCACCACTATCGCCACATCACCCGCACAACACACAGCCACAAACACCACTACCAGCACATTCATTAATCGCCCTGCTGTTGAACCGGAACTCTCCACTTGGAAGGGGTAGCACAAGAAACTCCATAACTAAAGAAGGATTGGCCAGGCAGATGACATTTTTAGGATAGGGTCAGTTTGGCTGGGGTGGCTTGTCTAAAAAAAAAATAAATTAAAAAAAAAAAAAAAAAAAAAAAAAAGCGATAGTGGCAGGAATACATCACACATATTTTAATTCTGGCCCAAAAAATCATGTAGTTTTTTTATATTTCTTTTTTTTTTTTTTTTACTCCTGCACTCCAATGATATACTTTTTTTTTTTTTATTAATCGATGACGTAGTTTTTGATTTATTTTTCTTACCACCAGGAATACAACACAAACTTCTGAATTCCTGCCTATAACGTTAATCGAATAGTTTATTTATTTATTTACTTGTTATGAGATGGAGGGATGGGGTGGAGAGGTATATGAGAGAGGGGGGTGTGAGTTGGGAGCAGGGCAGTGAAATGGCGGGGGACAGGGCGACTTGGAGGCGATTTGTTTGTGGCCACCCCAAACGGGATTGAGGCGTCTGGCAATAGATAGATAGATACTTATTTTACTCAGCGCTCCAATGACGTATATATCTTTTACCTATGACGTATTTCTTAATTTATTTCTCTTACCACTAGACGATTTTCTTCAGCTTGAGAGAGGTCGTTCGTGCTGGAGGGCTTAGATACAGCCTTCATTATAGTCTTTTCGATCGAACCTGACAGATTTGCTTCCCCTTTAGTCAAATACCGTTTATTTAATGGCATAAGATAATGGTTAACTACATTCATACATTATTTCTTATCATTATTTTGTAGGTAACAACATATTTTACTATCCATCTCCTATAAGATATAAGCATTCGATATGGAGACGTAGTATTTTCCCGTCAGATGAGATTAAACCAACTTGAGTAGACTCCTCAACAGTCGTTTGGTTTTCATCTGCCAAGGATCAATAGCCCCTTTCAGCCCAGTTGATAGCCAGATGTAGTCAGATCAGAGGATTAATCTGAGTAGTAACCAAGGAGATTCATTCCTACCTCATAATTACGGCTCACTGAATTCATGCCACCACAACGCAGCACTCAGGTTGTGGACGTGGCTCAGGTCCCTTACACGATGACAAACCGAATATACATGAAGCAAGACTAAAAATACACATGAAGCAACACTAAAAAATACAAATCGGGTCATCGTAATACAAACTGGGTCACCGTTCTGAAAGAGTTAAGTATCCAACCAGCAATTCGAGTACTCACCACAACGACGCCATCCTCGCCGGAGCTCCTGACGGTGGCCCCAAACCACTGATGATTCTTGCTGTCCAACTGGCGCCCCAGGTAATGTGCCGTGTTACCTGAATGTACAAGTAACTCATTAACTCGCACCTTCATTGCCAAAATCCTTATACACCTGCCATATATAATCAAAATATAAAAACAATAAAAACGAATTAACTTTCTGTAAGAAAAACATCATATACCTACTTACCTACAGATAAAAGCGACACATTAACCGACAACATTCATAATAATTATGAACCAACTGCACTTAAATTACACAGAAAACAAATTAAAGCAACATACCTTAACTAAATCAATACACTCTCCTTACACACACACACACACACACACACACACACACACACACACACAAAGAACCTAACACTCCCCAACTCAAAACATTCATTAACTCCAATCATTTACTTCATGAACTACGTCCTACACCACAGGCACAGCATCACTCATTATAATATTTTCAGTATCCATTTCAAATACAGTTCTCAGTATACAGCAATTGTCATTCAACAAATCAATACAAAATAATCTATTAAAAAACTTTCACACATACCTTCATTAACTAAACTAATGCATTTTCCATCAGTATCTATTATAACCATTCTCAGCATGTATTCTTCGCTAATTAACTTTGCATTTAGAAAGTCATCTCTTTAAACCACACTTCTCAGTATAGTTCTCAGCACCTCTTCATTAGCAATCTGTTTTGCATATGCCTTGATACTTTCCACTATGTTCTTTGTATTTTTCATTACTGACAATGAATAATAATAATACATAACAGAAGTATTACGCGACATTTTACACTTTAATATTCTCTTGTTATTATATCAACTGTTCTATATCAAATAATATCTAAAGTGAAAATATTATCCTAACAGTGGCCAGAACAACTCCACAACTCTGTTCCAGCTAACGTCAAACTATTTTTACTCAGTTGGGACGTGTGTCATAGGCGCCTTAGACTGTTTTTACTGATACGATAACCCTCTCACGGTCGGGGAAACTCCAGTATTCTCCTTCACCTTCCTACAGTCCATTTTATTCAGTTAAAGGTGATTCGTAGTAGCCTGAGACTGGTCAAGGGCAAACTCCCCTTGGTTATATCCTATTTCCTTTATCGAGACTATGCCAAACACCGACACATCAACATAACATACAATATATCAACGTGTCAGAAACCATCCAGAAGGCAAGAGTGCCATGGAGCCTCATAAGCATACAAGAATGCGGCCCATAGATAACTAATTTACTTAACATTTCACGTCACTGCAACTTCTCCACTACGCGAATTCTTATTTCATTAATATTGTTTCCTCCAAAAGATTATAATTTTAGTTTAGATTTTTTTTAATTTCTCGCACTGAAGGGGTTGAACAAAGGGCAAAACCGCTTCTTATTTCCTGTCCAAATCCTGAAGCACCAAAAATTTAAAGCATCGTTCTACATATAGTGAAAAAAGAATACTGTATATATATATATATATATATATATATATATATATATATATATATATATATATATATATATATATACATATATATATATATATATGTATGTATGTATGTATGTATATTTCAGGCATATCTGTGGGAAACCAATTAAAACAAATCATTTACTCTTCACAAAAGCAACACAAAAAAGAAAATCCATGGAAACCACACTATACTGCGAATTCAGTTTTATGGTGGGAAACTCGTACCCTTAATGACGCCAGCTGATGTTTAATGGATGGGAAAATAGTCCTGGAACATTAATCCAATCTTCTCCGGCCAAATACTGCACTATCACATTCTTGAAGTGAGAGTTTGCTCCTGTATATGGCATGCACGATATTAATCTCTTCTCTGGTATTTATACAGGCAGTATCAACAATTCTATAAAAAAATAAAAAAAAAAAATAAAAAAAAAAAATAAAAACTCATGGCCCTACAATCATGCCAACAGAATAAAAATCGTCAGGAATAACCCAAGATGAAGTACTATAGCTAATGTGAGTATGAGAAAAATGACAAAAATATTCGTACACTCAGATTCCTCTCAATCACCTCTAATTTACAATAGTCGTCTGGTGTTGTTCCAAATAAAATACTGGAGCTGACACGATCATCAGATGACTAAAATGAGGCAAATTACGAACCTTTGATGGAATATAAGGTGGAATATGCTAAACAAATTGCCAAGAGGAGCTAGGAGCCTCTTTACCCCACCAGAACATACTAATAAAACTATCATGTTATATACTGACATACGAGATAGTGATATGTCATGCTTCACGGTAAAGAACTGTAAAGACTGTGATTATAATACAGCAGGTGAGTGGGCATGTAGGTAAGCAGTTAAGCAAAGAGAAGGGATGTATTATCGTATGTACAGGAAATTACATAAAGCAAACAGGTAGGCAGGTGAGAAGGTAAGATGGTATTGTGTGTACTCGTATGGAAATAAAATGACAGTTGGGGTTGTATGTAATAATGTACGTACAGTAGAATATGCACGTAAGCAGGCATACAGGTAAGCAGGCAGGTAGGTAGGTAGGCAGATAGGTAGATGGATAGGTAGGTAGGTAGCTAGATAGACAGATGGAAGGACAGGTAAGAAGGTAGGTAGGTAAGCGGGCAGACACGCAGGATAGTCGTATATATAAAAAAAAAAGTCCAATTAGAAAGCAGCCACCAGAAGAGCTAAAATCAATATCAAGGCAGCTTCCATTTAAACCCTGATCAATTTTAAAACCATCTATACGAAACCACAGCGATAATGCGACTTGAATACAAAATTGAATACAGGCACAGACAATTACTAGCCTTCAAGGGGAAAAAAAAAAGTGCTGTATAAGATTAAAGAATAAGCTGGTAATGGAGGAGACTAGTAGGCAGGTGTGTGAGTGGGTAGGAGGAGAATAGGTAAATGTGTAGAAATGTAGGTAGGTAGACACGTAGGTACGTAGGTAGGTGGGTCGGCAAGTAGGTAAGTCGGTAGGTAAGTACGTTAGAGTGGGCAGGTAATAATAAATGATGCAGTTTTATAAATAGAGTTCATGCAATTGAGCAGCCATGTAATACGTACCAGTAAATAGGTGGGTAGGTAGGTTAGTAGGCAGGTAGGTAGGTTAGTAGGTAGGTAGGCAGGTAGGTAGGTAGCAGACGGGCAAGTAATAATAAACGATAGAGCTTTAAAAACTGACTTCATGCACAGACATAATATACGTACCCGCCAGTAAGTAGGAAGGTAAGTAGGTAGACAGGTAAGTAGGCAAGGAGGCAGGCAGGTGATAATAAACTCCAAAGGTTTATAAATAGACTTAGTACATTACAAAGCGCATTATAATTGAGGAGTAACACCCAAGGCGGTATAGCTTTCACCGCGGTAAAAAGGCGAGTCGCAGTAATTATGAGGGAGGGGTGACAGTGATGGAGAGAGAGAGAGAGAGATAGAGAGAGAGAGAGAAGGAATGGATAGGCAATGAGTCAAGGATGGAAGAAGGTTAGGGCAAGCGAAGAAAAGTAGGTAGCAAAGAGTGGAGGTGGAAAAGAAACGTGAAGAAAGGACGAGGAAAGGAATGAGTGAAGGAGGGAATTAACGAAAGCGTGCAAAAAGGAACAACTGAGTGACCAAAGAAAATGAAATGAAAAGAAAAATGAGTGAATGAAAAGGGGGAGGAACGAAACACACGATGGGGGACAAAATAAAAAGGAAAATAAAAACATGCTTGTGGGGTACTGCTGCCATTAAATACAGGAACATTAAGTACAAAGTTGAAAGAATTTGGATATATTAACTGTGGACAAGAGAACAGCAATATGTACACAAGAAAAGGCAAGAAAAAAGAGAATACTAGACAAGACAGCAAAAAATAACAAACAAAATAATGAAATCTAAAAAGAAAAACGAAAGCGGAAAATATCGTAAGAAACTAGAAAAAGATGAAAAATTAATGTGACGGCTAAAATACGAGGTAACATTATCAAAAAAAAAAAAAAAAAAAAAAAAAAAAAAAAGGGCACCGATTAGCATGGGAAAGTCGTATCCTAACACAATAAATCTCTCCAAACCTCACAGGAAAAAAATATATATATATAAAATGGCGAAAGAGAAAATTTATGCCAACGTCGAAACATAATAAAATAAATATAAAGGTCAAACACACCACACCAAAACGCAACCCAAAAATCAGATACACAGACAATGAAATATAACGAAAAAAAAAATAGAAAAAAGAATATCAACCTAACGCCCACCCGATAAATCCATTCCTGACACCGTGAGAGAGAGAGAGAGAGAGAGAGAGAGAGAGAGAGAGAGAGAGAGAGAGAGAGAGAGAGAGAGAGACCAAAAATGAGACAGCACAAAGAGAACGGAAAGAGGGATCACAGAAAACGGTAACAAATATGGCCAACCAAAGCCGGCCCGTAGTAGCTGCAATTACCTCAACGAGTGCAATAACCATAAAACTAACAACAATACCCCGCCACTGGAACGCGAGGGGAATAATGAGGGGAGAAAAACATGTGAGGATGATGTAGAAGGGAGGAACGAG
The DNA here is from genome assembly GCF_032717465.1 of Coenobita brevimanus. Classification (NCBI taxonomy): domain Eukaryota; kingdom Metazoa; phylum Arthropoda; class Malacostraca; order Decapoda; family Coenobitidae; genus Coenobita; species Coenobita brevimanus. The sequence goes on along the minus strand of NC_136954.1, from coordinate 61,545,246 downwards.
AAAGAGACTGTGAGAGAATGAAGATGGCAAGGTGGGATGAGGAAGAGCAGAGGGATAAGTGGACTGAGACCCATGAGAGAGAGAGAGAGAGAGAGAGAGAGAGAGAGAATAAAAGCAGCAAGGAGGAATGAAAAAGAACTGACGGATAATGAGTGGATTAATATATGTGAGACTGATGAAGGAGGAAGGGAAGAGAGAGAAGTAAGAGAATAAAGATGACACTGGGCAATGAGGAGTCACAGAGGCATGGACTAATGAGTAATACACACACGTCAGAATAATGTAAGAAGATGGCAGACGAGGGGAGAGAGGTCAAGAATAAATATGACGGGAAAGAATGAGGAAGTACAGACAAACAGATACGCTAAAGTATAGATGACACAAGGCCACGAGGAAGTATAGACAATATAAATATGTATGCATGAGTACTGATGACAGAAGTAAGATATGTATGTGAGAGTATGGATGGCACGAGGGAAAAGTACAGACGATATATATATGTGTGAGTTTGGATGACACGAGGGAGTGAGGAAGTATAGATGACAGAGAAGCGAATGGGTGAGGGTACAGATGACACACAGGAATGATGATGTAAACTGCTGCTGGTGACAACGCTCAACTGCATGTGAACCCGGTGGACTACAGAAAAAACAGCCACTTCAGACAATGGCTCCGAAACATCTTTTGTTATGTTTACAGTTTGCAGTGTTGGCGTGGGAGTATAGATGACACAAAGGACTGAGGGATTATACGCAATTTAAACATGTATGTATGCATACAGAGGACCGAATCTGCCACGGCCATTAACCCTCCAGAGGGCAAGGCCTCACCTAGGTAATATATTCCGGCTACCTCAAAATTTTAAAGTTGCTGGAAGACGACCGCGCACAAAGTTTTATTTAACAGCTGAAAGAAGCCACTGCGCATAAAAATCGTTAATGTGGGAAAATAAATAGCACAATAAGGCTACAGCTACTATAACTGCAAATACTACTCCATAAAGATGCTACTACAGCTCCCCCTATTAGCTAATAATAGTAGAAGTAGCAGTAACTTAGTATTACTCCCCTCACTACTAAGCATAAATTGTAACAGTCAATCCCATATTACCCTTTTCGAGGTGTTAGGACCCGAGGCTAAACTACCGCAGTCAAGTGCATTACGGGTGCATGACTTGCCAACTTCCCTCAGTGGTATTACATGACAAAAAGAAAAAAAAAAAAAGAAGGAAGAAGTAAAAACAGAAAAAAAAAAAAAAAAGGAAATCCAGTGAGCTCTTTTGGGACGGAACCTATGGAAGTCCGTCACTCCGATTGGTGCGTTCTAACCACCAGACCACCAGGCTAAGTGAAATGCCCCTGAAGTGCTGCTTGTGGTGCTGTATACAAAGAACTACCCAACAAACATGAAAGATGCTCGTGAGAGAGAGAGAGAGAGAGAGAGAGAGAGAGAGACTTCTATAATCTGTCCCTTTAATCTTGGCCTAAAATTGTGTAGGAAACAGTGAGGACCATAACAATATTTATTACATGGAAAAAGGCCAAGAACACTGGATCCCGTACTCTACTTTTAGCCTTTCTCCACGCCTTGGCCTAAAACTGCCACCTCTCCATCCTGACTGCTGGGCTGTAACAGGAGATTAACACTGGCATATGGTGGTAGTTGCAAAGAAGTATTGTGTTACGCTTTTGTTCAGGTGAGTGAAAGCCTAGCAGTCAGAATTATGGAGGCAACTGCAAGCAACAAAAAGCAGTGACACAGCAAGCTTTAAGTGAAACACGAGAATACATGCGCCCGCCAAACTTGTGGAAAAAAAGACAATCACTCAAAAATATACCACCGTGAACGTGAGATTAACGGGAAACACACACAACACAGACGACACAAACAAAAGAACAAATGCAAAAAGCCACGAAGACATTAAGAATACTATCCCCTTCAGTCAAGTGACGCATTTTTTATTTAATGCTAGCCAACTCCACACCATTTTACTCAGCTGAAAAGTTTCTTCCCGTCTCAACAAAAGCCTCTGAAGGTAGCATGAATATACACAATATACATCACCGGACTGAAGAGGATATGACATAACAGACCCATAGTTGCCATAAATCATAGAGTACTATCACGATCCAAAGTTTCTTTACCCCCCTGAGTGGAAGAAGGTCGAAGCCAAGGTTGTAGCAAGACCAGATGATCGGACACTGCCAGTATACAAGACTAATAATGGTTCATGATACCGTGATTCATAAATAGGCTCGTGTGTTTCATCCGGCTGATTCTTATTATCCTAAGCTTCAGGTTAGTGAACCCCTCCATCATGAACTGGCCTGTGTTCGGCGGGCCGTCATTTCTTCAACCTTGGCTTCGACCTTCCTCCACTCAGGGGGGTAAAGAAATTTTGGATCGTGATAGTACATACCTCCGCCAATGCCATCGTGAAGAAAAAGGATCCGGATCCTATATCCACGGATCCAATCCGGATCCACTTCAAAATTTAATAATTCTTTCTTCGTCCATGGCCCACCTTTCCACACGATTTCACTGAATATCACTGAGAATTTGAGATATTGTGCGGGATACTCGGGATCCGGCGACCCCAAATTTAATCATTTCTTCTTTGGCCCATGGCCCACCCTTCCATGAAATTACATAAAAATCCGTTCATAGATTATCGAGTAATTCTGACAACAGATCCGTGCATATAGGATCCGAGTCCGCGTCAAGTTCTTTCTTGGTCCATGGCCCATCTTTCCACAAAATTTTATTGAAATTCATTGAGAACTTTTGGAGCTATTGCGCGGGATACTCCGGATCCGCCCTCCCAAATTTAATCATTTCTTGCTAGTCCCATGGCCCACCCTTCCACAGTTTCATCAAAATCCGTTTATAACTTTTTAAGTAAAGCTGCTAACAGAGAGAGAGAGACAAACAAACAAACGCCGGCAAAAGCATAACCTCCTTAGCGGAGGTAATAATATAGATTTCATATAAGACAAGAAGCATATATGACAAAAGTCCAGACGTCATATATTAGCGAACCAGTGAGAATAAAATGACAATGCATATAAATGACATAAACACACCTATAGATGCCACAAACCAGAAACTGTGGTGTGGGTGGCAGGAACAAAAGTATAAGCTTAAAAACCCAGCAAGTGAGCATAAATGCCACAAACCAGAGACAGTGCAAACAGATGCCATAAACAAACCTATAGGCGCCACAAACTACACAGCAGCTAATATAGATGGCACAAACTACTCTTACTGATGTTGAAGGGATCAAAGAGCAAGTTAGGGATCTCTCGGTTGCCTGAAGAGGAATAATAGTGTTAGTACAGGGCTAATATAAGACTACAGGTGTTAGTTTAGATACAGGTAACTATACAGATGTTATCAAAAGTACAGTCAACAAAAAAAGTATCGTTAGGGTGCGTCCCTACTGAGTTCGAAATTGACTTCTCTTGATGCAAATTGTCTGACTGTGAAGGCTGCAACAGAAAATGGACAATGAACACCCCATTTCAAAGGTTTATATTCTGGTGCTGGAGTGGGACGCCTTCACGCTGTGGCACCAGTATAACCAAGCGACTCTACTGCTTCACTATACAAACGCCCCTCAACTCCCTCCCTATCCCTCGACAGGAAGGTGGCGGACTGCAAGAGGATAACTTCAGCCAGCAGTCCACCGGGCTCACTTCGGTTGGACATAAGGGCACAACAAGAGTACTCTGGGCATTCCTCTTCTCACCGTCATATACGCTATGCCTGGCGGTGAATAATGACTTGTCCAGACCAGTAAATGGAGTGTTCTTCCTATTTTCATCCTTACCTACCTGATCGTACAATCTACATCAAAGTATGGGTCTATTCTACATGGCACAGGAGGCTTTGTAGGACTTTTCCCTTGGCGATTTATGGTAAAACCTTAAAGTTCTCTTGTAGCCTGTTTTCTTATTGTCTTATTATCGACGTAATTTGCATCCATCACATACAAGGGTACAGTGAAGTGTGATGTGTAGAATAAATCGCAATGGAAGTGTTGCTAAATCTCCAAAGCCATTCAGAATACCACCCTGTGTCTGATTCTGGCCTCAGTGTGGATGCACTGTTACCCTCACTGTGCTTTACTATCTTCTAAGAATTTAAGAGCATGAACCAGGGCATTTGCTATATCTAACTATCCAGTGTATTTCAATAGTCTTGTATTATCTAGTAGTCTTGTATTATTTTCTGCTGCCTTTCACTCAAGTAAAACAAAGTGACCTTGGACTAAATTATGACTTGGGTTTTTAAAACATACTGAAATTTACGTTGAAGTATCACTCAGTACCAATACCACTAAACATATTGGTAACAACACTTCTTTTGTCGACTGTACGAAGTTTTTGAAGGCTGCTGGCTACCCAACAGAAAAGTCAAAAGTTAGAACTGCAAGTTCTTTAGTTACAAGAAATACATGAGATTATTACAATACAGGAGGTTATTAGGGCCGCAAAAGTTTACTGCATGGTCTGTGTGATATTAAGAGCAATCAAAGATGAGAGTTACACACACTGCAGGAATTATAAAAGGTTACTAGCAATATAAAGTTACACAGCTAAGGCTACCAACTACGGTATTCACAGATGTAAAATGTCAAAATTAGTTATTAAGACAGCCGTAAGTTTTCAAGATTTTACAGAAGGCTATTACAGCAACAAAGAGACAATGCAATGACTACTTTACGTGATATTACTAAACATCAAGGATTAGTTAATTATGGATGGGCAAGGGTTGGCATGATTTAAATTCAATGATTTAAAGCACTGACTTAAACCATGATTTAAGTCAGCAATTTGTGATACATCATGTGTCATAAATGTCACAGATGTAAAGAAAAAAAAAAAGGAAAATATAACACGCAGTTTCATTTATTTACTTCTTTGTCTTAAAAAAATAATGTATCAGAAAAAGTATGCATATAATGTGTTTAAAGAAGTACCAGGTAAGAAAGGTTTATTGTAACATATAAACTCAACAATTACAACCGTAGAGTTATTGGAAGAAAAAGGCTTTCCTTGATTAAATAGTTGCATAATGTTTAAAAATTAATAAAAAATTGTATTACCATAATGTTTATTCTTGATGTTTAAATTCTTCAGAAGTACCAGCAACTAAAACTATTTAATCATTTTAATTCTAGTTTTAAAAAATGAATGGTAAGTTATACTGAATCAAGACAAATTTGGCAGTACTATATATTAATTTACTTGCCTATTGCACATCAAACCAAGAATACCTGATTTCATTTATTTTTGCAGCAGCAGCAGCAGCAGCCTTCATAATATGGTAATAACTTAATTTTCCCGTCAAATTACAGTGAATTTTTCGTCCATTTAAATCAAATCCAATACATTTTAGGTTTATATGTCCTAATTTAACATTTATACTATACAGCATTGTTGGATATAACTTGAAACAGAGAGCTTTGTACTGGTGGTTTTTCATATGTATGGTGTTTGATTTATATATTCATACATATGTGGATCTCCAGCTTTATGATATCTATGACATTTATGACATGATAGTAATCACTATGTTATAAAAAATAATGAATGGCACGCATTTTCCAACCCTGCCAATTACAAAAGATTATTACGACTACAAGGGAACAATGCTAAGACCTCACAATCATAGATTTACAGGATACAGTACAAGTAATTTAAAGCTACAGTTGCAAAAATTACTCCTACAAATATCTAACAACAGGCATAACCAAGGTGATGATATGAAGATGCACAAGGTATTCCACTCTACAGGTGTATTGATACAGGTGAATACAAAACATACAGGTAGGCAGTAGAAGGGCAGATAGGCGTTTGGAACTGACATAGTGGATGGATGTAGGGGGAATTTGAACAACAGAGTAGCTCGTGAATAGCCCACCGCCAGAAACTCAGCTGGCGGAGTCTTGTGTGTTGCGGGGACGGCTGAGTATGATGGTGTGGGTGTGGAAGGGAGTAGGAAATCAATAAATCAATAAATGTTGCAGGACAGACACTGATATCGCAGACTGAGCCGTCCCCTAACACACAGGAAATCGCCCGGCAGAATGGAAGAGAAGCGTTATATATGAGCCAACCTGTATGTAGTTCAGTTTGATATATGTGGTTCTGTATAATGTTGAGCTTATACATATATATACATACATGCGGTATATACATAAACACCCTCATATATGCCAGAAATATATGCTAACGATAACATACACGAACATTTATTTCCCTTCACTCACTCATCTGCTTATACATACATTCATACACACAGACACATGTACACAGAATCTCAATCACAGATCAGAAGCTTACACACATGCACCCTCCCTCCCACCCACACACACACACACACATGTACACAGACTGCCACTCCCACGTACACACGTACGGTACATGCGGGAGGAAATAAGCCATTTGTTGATGAAAGGGAAATCAAGACTTGGTTAGCCCGTTCCAAGACCCTTCCTTCTTTCTTCATTCCTCCCTTACTCCCTCCTTCCTTACTGTTTTCTTCTTCCTCTATTCCATCTCTTCACTTTCTCCTTGCTTTTTTCTTCAATGCCCTTTTTATTTATTATCATTTCTCTTTCCTTCCTAGTCCCTTTCTTTCTCTCCTTCCTCCTTACATCTTTTAGTTACTCTTTCTCCTCCTTCCAGCCTTTCTTTCTGATCTTTTCATTTCTTCTCTTCCTCCTGTTCTTCCCCCTCTTTAACGCCTTGCTGTTCATCTCTCTCTCTCTCTCTCTCTCTCTCACACACACACACACACACACACACACACACACACACACACAACCTGCTACATACGTACCGCTCTGATCGAAGGGTAGGTACTTGCATCCCCCACCAGAGGAAGCACCACACTCCAGCACCGCACCCGCCTTCTCCACCCCCAACGCCAACTGGGGGGTCTGGTACTCTGGAGCCCCCACCAGTAACCTGTGGGCAAAAGGAAGTCAGTTCAGATTAGGTCATTCTGCATAATCGAGGTAACATAAACAGAACATATCAGGTTTAACTTATTTAAAAGTGATGTGGTCAGCTGTTGTGAAAGGACGCGAGATCGATCCCAGGCTGGGGCACGGTACATTTTGGTGATCTGAATCATTTTGGGCCAGATTTTACTAATCTTCCACAAGACCCAGCGACGTGGCATAAGAACAACATCGCTCCAACCACTGCACAAGTCCTGAATGAGACCGCCCTGGCTTCTACTCAGTACAAACGGTGGGCAATAGCGTTGAAGCGATGATATAAGCTGCGTGACTAAATAGGACTGCCCAGACTCGGACACAGTTATATACACCGATAAGACATGCATACATACTTAATCAGCACTCCACAATGCATTGCAAAAATCTAATTCCATGCTGCCTTCAGCACTAACCTTGCAACACTTCGGTGGCATAGCGAGAACTGACAGAAGGGCTGTGTCACCTCCGGTCGCGTCAAATGGGTTAATCAAAAGTTGTAAATTCCCCAAATTATTAAGCTGACTGACTTTTAGCACGTGGCTAGTCACAGTTCAGGAACTTCTGCGACAATATCGATTGGTGTCTGTTTAGGCGGTCACATGATGTCACCGTGAAACACAATTACCACAGCAAATTATGTGCCCAGTCACTCATACTTAGAACTTTCAGTATCGTGTACGACACTGCCCATTTCATGAAGTAGGCAGTCACACTGCTTAGTAAATGAACTGGGCAAATACAATGCCGAATTCTTAAACTGTGGAATATCACAAACCGCGCGTAACACACACACACACACACACACACACACACACGTGTGTGTGTGTGTGTGTGTGTGTGTGTATGTGTGTGTGTGTGTGTTTATAACCGATGATACAACCTCTGATCATCACCAATATTAAGTAATATGAAAGAAGGAAGTTTTACCGTTTCAGAATTACCCGGAGAAACGTCGACCATCCTAAATTTCTTAGGGTGATCGTACGTCGAATACGCCTGGTGGTCTGGTGGTCTTAAGGAGCAAGCTGGGGGTGAAGGTTAAGTACAGTGCACATAGAACCTCTCTTGCCCCTGGACGATGTTGTTATAGCATTATGGTTACAAACAAACAATGATCTTTTTTTTTACAGATGTCGTCAGGCTGAAAGGATTGCGTGTTCTGGACCATAACTGCCTAGCCTTGGGTTCCTACACCTGGCATGGGGTAATACTGCACCAGCCATTTTTACCGTTTTACATATTTTACACAATATACAGTAAGCTACCAGCTAGTCTTCACCATACTACCGTATATCTCGCAGGGGCCGCATTACAGGCTACACACACTATAGCACTTTTTTTTTTTTTTTTTAATCATTCCTTACCTTTTTCAGCTCAGTTGATGGCCAGGTGTAGATAGACTGAATGCCCGATTTAACATGTAATTAAGGAGACTCGTTCCTAAATCATACCTAAGACTTATCGAATTTCATACCCAGTTCCGTCATGTAAAAATAATCGACCTGCACAGCGCAGCGTACCCTCAGATGGCACTGGAGGTCACGTCAGGCTAGGGCAGGTGTGGACAGGTAGCTAATACAAGAGAGGTCAGGTAACGCCACTGGACAGGTGTGGAGCAGGTGAACTTTACCCGCCCTCCCATGGTGATATGGTTGAGGTCAAGGGTCACAGTACCATCTGGTCACTTGTGGTGTTGCATACAGTGCAGTCGAGTCTTTATTACCTCCATCGTTATCATCATCTAAAGCAAATTTCCAAATTTATGAGATGTATAAATCACTGTCATTATCAACACTATCATCGTCCCACCTCAATTTCCAACATTCTTATGGGGTATGCAAGTCATCACCACCATCATCATCATCCCAACTCAGTTTTAAGCATTCATATGGAGTATCTCAATCTTTATCAATAGCAACATCATCAATATCATCAATGTCAGCTGCTACTGCAACATTATCCTAAATCGAATTTCTCACATTGACAGGGGAAAGTGCGGTTCTCTGATCCTACAGGGACTCATTTCAAAGGAGAAACGAACTCCCCCAGGTGGGGCACAATTCCACTCCAGTTATGAAAATACCTGCCGTCATGGCTGAAGCACGGGACCTCAAACACACCGCCGCAACCAGGGAAGAAAAAATATATATGAAGCCCAGCCGTAATGCAACCCGGAAAAAAAAATATATATCAAGCCCCGCCGTAATGCAACCCGGAAAGAAAGAAAAAAGATCAAGCGCTGCCGTAACTCGACTCGGAAACACTACCACGCGCCGCAATACGAGTTTCCACAGTTCCTCTCGGTGTTCACGTAGTTATTCCGTGACCTGTGATAAATCTGAGTAGCCAATTTAAGTTTTTTGTAACTTGTGTACACGACATGAAACACACGTCACACTGCTACTATTATATTTTCATCTGTGTTGATGCTTTCAGTCCAGAGACGGTTTTTATTGGTTAACCTCCGCCGCCATCAAACGATTTTATTTAACATAGGAAGGCGCTCTGTTAGTGAAGGGGGTAGTAAAAGATCTATCCATCCCTTCCAACTAGAAAAATCTCTCACAAACTGAATAAAATCGTCTGAAAGCAATAAGAATAAAATGAAAACAACTAAGGCGGTAAATGTCAGTATATTTTCAGATTCAGTTTAATGTGATGCTAAACATTTGTAATAACACCTGTGCTATATACAGTACACTGAGATTTGTATAATTACCACACATTTACAAATAAACCTGGGCTTATAGGTTTCCTTCAGATGAATATAATGTCTGGCTGCATCAGGAATGAAATATACCAAATAGATCACAATGGCATAATTACAAGGCTGTAACGTATAGGCCTATCTAATACCTATTTTTTTCTGAATATTTACTACCACTACTACTACTACAACTACTACTACAACCCTCTCTCTCTCTCTCTCTCTCTCTCTCTCATATAACTGTCATTCACCCTCTTTCTGCCCCTCTCTCCCCATCCTTCCTCCCCTTAACCCTTCCCCTCTCCTACAAGCCCCTCATCTAACTGTTTCCTCTCACCTTCCCCCTAACCCGTACTTCCTCCCTCTCTACTTCTTCTCTTCTTCCCTCCGTTTATCTTCCTTTCTACTTTATCCTTTCTCTCTCCCATCCATTTTCCTTCCTTCCTCCCTCTCTCCTTCGCAACTTCCTTTCCAAACCTGGCTTCACGTCCCTCCGTTCATCTTCCTCTATCCTTCCATTTTATCCTCTCTTTCTCCCTTCCACTCTCTTCTTTCCTACCACGTCATTCTCTCTCTCTCTCTCTCTCTCTCTCTCTCTCTCATTCTAGTCAATTTGTTTATACTCCTCATCGTTTTCTTTCCTCCTTGCCTCGGAACTTCCTGTCCCTCTCCCTTCCCTCCATCCCTCGTTCTACCATCCCTCCCTCCCTCCCTCTTCCTCCCTTACCTTCATTTTTTGCTTCTACTCCTGATATACATATCTCTCTCTCTCTTCTTCAATTCCCTTTTTTCTTTCTTCATTCCTGATTTATTCTTTGCTTCATTCCTTGATTTTCTCTCTTTCCTCTTTCCATTTCCTTTCTCTCTCCCTCCATTTCTTCTGTTCCTTCCCTTCCCTCCCCATTACATTTATTTTTCTTCCTCTCACTTCCCTTCCTCTCCCATTCTCTCTCTATTTCTCCTTTCCCCTTCTTTCCCTCCATTTTTTTTTTTCTCGTGTTATTTCTTCTCTCTCCCACTAGATTCATTTGCCTTTCTCTCCTATCTCTTACCCTTCATCCTTTCCTACCCTTCATCTTACTGTACCTTCATCTTCCTTTCTCCCTCCTTCCCTTCTCTCTTACTTTTCTTTGCTACCCTCTTCTCCTCAACTCCCGCTGACTTCCTTCATTAATTTTTATCTAGCTACTTTCTTCCCTCTCCCTCTCCCTCTTGCCATTATTATCCTTCCTTTTTTTTTTCTCTTTTTTTTAAATTCGTTCCCTCTCTCTCTCTCTCTCTCTCTCTCTCCCATAACTTCTTCCACTCTCCTTCTTCCTCACTTTTCTTTTACCCTCCTTCCCATGCGTTTCTGAATTCTTTATTCTTCCTTCCTCTTCCTATTCCTTTCTCCCCTCCTCCTCCCCCCCTCTCCCCTCTACTGACCACAACTACCACCACTACCTACCAGCCCTCCACCAACATTATCACAACCACTATTACCACCATCGCCACATCCTCAACCACTATCATCTACAACAATTTTCACCTCGAATGGCTGCTGCTGCCACCATCACAAACATTACTACTGCTATTACCACCATCTTCACAAGCTCTAAGTACTCCTAACGACAGTCCAACTGCAAGCATCGCTGGTAACTAATTACTACCACAACCACCATCCAAACAACAACCACTAGCTACCAAAACAACAATTCCAACAAACACCACCACAACCACAGCTATCATTACCACAACCAAAACTATTATCTGACTGAGTGGATCATCATAATATTAATAGGTAATAGGTTTAATAAGGTGGTGGAAAGTGGAATTCCTGTTGAAGTTACATACGTGTTGATGTACTGCCTCAAAAATAAGTTTGGTAATGTGGTGTGGAAGGGACACAAGCCCCTTCTGCCCACTGGAAAGCAGTATGACATGAAGTCTACAGAACATAAATGATACCAGAATTAGCATGATTTGTTTTCTTTCACTCGAGGGATCATACTGTTTCAGATACCGTAGCTGGCGGACCTGTACATTTTTTTTTTTTTTAAGTACTGGGAACGTCTATGGACTGTCGTTACCCTACAGAAGTACAGCAGTAAATTTTTCTTAAGTACGTTTAAAACCTGTGAAATGGCAGTAAGTAAAGCTTTCAAGCGTATGATGGATGTCCCAACCTCCACCAGCAACCACCAGCCGCGGAAACATATACAGTACAGTCTGGGATAAAAGTTCGCCTACAATTCTAATGTGTCTAGTAGCTACAGAGTTAGGGCACGTCAGTCACTTTCCTCCCTTGCCCATAATATCAAAAAGTAAGATCCACTGACAGAGACACATAACAACTCTCTCTCAGCTTAGTAATATGAACCTGCAGAGCCACGTGAGAGGTACAAGAGACGAATATAAGGCGAACTTTTGAATCCGATTGTAGAGGCATGCTAACCATCAGCTGGCCGCCATCATGTCGCCCTAGTTCAACCCAGGTGTACTCAGTGAATCAAGTATCCTTCCCATTTTATACAAAGCTTATATACAACTAGCCAAACCTAACCACAAGCTTACGAGTAACTGGACCAATGTGTTTTTCGGATGATTCGGCTTTTTGTTCAAAAATTGAGACAACGTTGCTTCCTGGCAGTACTATCATGCAATATTCTACTACAATAATCATCATCAGTCCAACCCTATTTCCCGTTTGATACATGAGGTGGGAGGGATGCAGACGCGGAATAGGGTAACACAAAACTTTATGCCATGCAAGAACAGGGAAAAGCACAAGAATATTTAAAAATAAATATATAAATTTACACTTTCTATGGCATCGGCGTAGAAACTATTCCATGAAATAGTGAAGGCTGATGCGGCGATGTAAGGCTATACTCGTTTTACTCTAACCTGGCCTAAAATGACGATCTCCCAATCTTGAATGCTGATTTGCAACGCTAAATTAACGCTAGAAAATGGCGCTAGTCACAAAGATGTGCTGTGAAAAGGATGTAGAGTTGCAGCACTGTCTTTTTCTGCTACTGAGCTACGTGACAGCCTCAAAAGGACGAAAATCTAGGCCAAGTTAAGGTTAAAAGAACTATAATAGAATACGTTAACCACTCGAATCCAGTGATGTTTGCCTATCCTTCCTGCCCCTAGACGTTTTCATTAAGCTTAGATTTCTTTTTAAGCTGGAGAAGTCAGTGATACCCTCCACTAACCCCTTCATTATTTGAGGTCCTTCTTAAGTCGAATAAAATCGTCTGGAGACAGGGAATAATATATGAAGTGCGATGTCGTATTGAAGGGGAGAATATAAGAAGCGACATCGTACTGAAGGGGAAAAAAATCAATGAAATACGACATGTACTGAACAGGTAATGCACAAAATATGTATGAAATGCCGCATCGGAGTGAAGAGGTTAATATCACGTACTCGTATCCATTGGCCTGAAAGACAAAAACAAGGCGAACATCTGTGCATCATTCA
>NC_136954.1:61492061-61527061 GCF_032717465.1 Coenobita brevimanus | reverse complement strand
CCTACCACCCGAACCAAAGCTACCACTATCGCACCCTAGCAACCCTACCGCCACAACAACCACCATTGCCACTAACATTAATCTCATCACACCCACCACAATTACCACCATCGCCACCACCAATTACCATCATCGCCGTCTCAATTACCACAGTGACACCCACCACTGAAATAAACATCACAATTATCACCACCACCACACCGTTAACCCACAACAACCACTACCATCATCGCTACCACAACTACCACCATTACAAACTGTATGTACTGAAACTGCCACCGGTTTTAGTCCCTTCAGTACGATGACTCCCAATTTCTATCCTGGGCCTGTATTCTTGTCGACTGAGGACGCTTCCAAACACCTTCTCCTAAGTGATTTATTTTAATACACATTACTGTCCTCTTCCCTGTTACACAAATCCTTCCACCTTCGCCATACTCTGCTTAAATACCGTACAGAAGGATATCAACCAGCCATATGCAAAGATAAATCACTAGGGAAAAGGCGTTATGGAGCATCCTCATCCGACGAGAATAAAAGCCATGATATTTGGATGATGTAGTGGCCTTATACACCAGCGCAGCGGATAAACAACCCCTCCACAGGCTCAAAGGCTGAAGTATTGGAGACAAGCAACGCGGCTAAGCACTTCATGGTATGTGTCTGTTTATTTCCACTTCTATCTACAGACGATTTTCAATACCCCTACCACAACCATCACTACCACCACAATCACAACTACAACAAACGCCGACATTCCTATCATCACGCCGACAACAACACCACTACCACCACAACCCCTACCACCATCATACCCATCACAACTAGTACCATGACCATCATAAATACCATAACCGCCATCATAACCCCAACAACCACCACCCCTACCACAACTACCACCATCATAACCCCAACAACCACCACCCCTACCACAACTACCACCACAACCCTCTCCCGTGATTACCCACTGACCACTATAAAAATTAAAGGCTAGTTTACTGTATAAGGTTACGTGAGGGAGGGAGGGAGGGAGGAAGAAAAGAAAAATGGAGAGAAGGAAGAAAGCAAAGAAGGAAGGAAGGATGGGAATGAAAGAAATAAGCAAGGAAAGAAAGAAGACAGGAAAAGAAAGGAAGGAAGCAGGGAAGAGAGAAGGAAAAGAAATGAAAGAAGTAAGGATTGAATGAAAAACAAAAAGAGACGGAAGGAATGCAGGAAAAAATGAGCTAGGAAGCGAGGATGAAAGGAGAGCATTTAAGACGGGGGGAGAGAGAGAGAGAGAGAGAGAGAGAGAGAGAGAGAGAGATCAACAAACAGATAAACATATACAAACAGAGACACTCAGTCGACTCCGTAACCCCGGGTCATCATCTTCCCTTGCCCTCTCTCTCTCTCTCTCTCTCTCTCTCTCCTCACCCACCAATCCCTCCACCTGACACTAACAAAACAGTAACACTCGTAGTAAACGCAATTTCGACTGAAAAAATGGAGGTAACTTTACGGGAAGGACAGAAAGTTGGCATGAAATTGGCTGGTTTACTGAGAGAGAGAGAGAGAGAGAGAGAGAGAGAGAGAGAGAGAGAGAGAGAGAGAGAGAGATGAAGGAAGGATGGAGGGAAAACAGAGTGGAGTTAATGTGCTATTCTCATCAGCAGAGTTATGTGGAGAGGGAGGGAGGAAGGGAGGGACGGAGGGGGAGGAAGGAAAAGGTAGGGTGGAGGGGGAGGGAGGAAGAGATGGAGAAACGTGGAGTGTGAATAACCGATTAATTTTTCCTCTCTCTCTCTCTCTCTCTCTCTCTCTCTCTCTCTCTCATGTTTTGTATATTTTATCTGCATTTTGTCTCATCTTCCCCTCTCCTAATCTCACCTACTTCATTTTCTCTCTCTCTCTCTCTCTCTCCTTCTCTCTCTCCCTTCTTCACATTTTTTTTTTCCTGTATTTCTCCTCCTTATCTTCTCTTTTCTTTTTCAATCTATTAGTCAATAATTTTCTTTTTCCTCCTCCTCCTCCTCCTTCCTCTTCTCTTCTCGTACTCCCTATTTTCCCTCCTTCCCTCCCTCCCTCCAATCTCTTTAGGTATAATTTCCGGGGCTAAATGGAGGAGGAGAGGGAGAGCGAGGGAAGGGAGAAGAGCGTGAGGAAGAGGCAAAGAATGGAAATCAGACAGATAAATGGAAAAATAGATAGACAGATACATAAAGACAGACAGACAGATGGATGGATAGATAGATAGATAGACAGATATACAGACACACACCACAATACCAAAAAGAAGACGCATGATACATAAATGATTAGAAGAATTACACCAGAGAAGAAAATGGTTAACAGGAAGGCAAAGGAAAGTAACGAACGGAAAAGGATAACACTAATAGAAAAGGAAGTTCAAAATAAATACTAAGCTAGGATTTGTAGAAATGGAATATGAAGAGAGAGAGAGAGAGAGAGAGAGAGAGAGAGAGAGAGAGAGAGAGAGAGACTAAAGAGGAGCCTTCTTTCCTTCCTCACTCACTCAATCTCACTCTCAGTTAATACCCGGTACTTTCGTCACTCCTCTCCTGTCGAGAGAGGGGGGAAAGGGAGAGGATGATGATGATGATGATGATTACAGAGAGAGAGAGAGAGAGTTTCCTTCCATCCATCTCCGTTCTCACACTCTCACTTTCCTTTCTCTTTCCCTCCTTCAGTTTTCCCTCCAATCACGTTTTATCTATGGCCCAGTTTCTCTTCGATCCTTCTTATTCACTTTCCTTTTTCATTCTTCTTCAAGTTTCCTCCTAATCTTATTTTTTCTCATTCTCATCCATCATCTCTCTCACTATCTTTACTTTTTCTCTTCTTTCTTCGTCCTGGCGTATTTTTGTTCTTCCCTTTTTCCTTCCTTCCTACACCCACTCCTTTTTTCCTCCCCGCAGAGCAAGTGTCCCGTCATCTTAGGTAATCGCTGCTCTGATAAATGCTTCCTCTCTCTCTCTCTCTCTCTCTCTCTCTCTCTCTCTCTCTCTCTCTCTCTCTCTCTCTCTCTCACATACACACACTCATTGTCTTTATCATACTATCATCAGCTTATCTATCCATCTACCTCTCCAGGGTGATTCATCAGTTCATTTATCTGTCTGTCTGCCTGCCCATCTACCTACCTGCCTACCTACCTATCCATCTATCTGTCTGTCTATCTGCCTACCTACCTATCTGTCTATCTATCTAACTACCTACCCATCAAACTATCTATCTATCTATCTATCCTCATGTCCTCTCTGTCTATCTGTCGTCTTCATCGTCGTCCTCTCTCTCTCTCTCTCTCTCTCTCTCCACCATAAAAGGGGGGGTTGTGGTGAGCGGGGTCAGGGTTCAAGTCAAGGTCGGGCGGGAAGAACGAAGACCTGAGGAGTACTGAGATGGATAGGCAGATAGATAGACAGATAGGCGGGTAGGTCGACAGATATAGATAGCTGAACACAGATAGATAGATAGATAGATAGACAGATTAGACAGATAGACAGATAGATAAATTAGACAGACATAGATAGATAGACGGAGACAGATAAAAACAGAATGGCAAATACCTACAGGCAGATATGGACAGACAGACAGAGACATAAACAGATATACTGACAGACATAGATAAACAGAGAAAGATGAATGGAAATGGAGAAACCGACTGATAGACAGAGAGACAGATGGGAAGGTGCAGACAGATATATACAGAGATGGATGAAGAGACGTACGATAATGAACAGACACATGAATAGATGGAGGAGGAGGAGGAGGAGGATTAATGTAAGGGTTAGGCGTGGGCCTACACAGGAAAGAAAAAAATAATGGGGGAGGAAGAGAAGAGGCAAGAGGAAAGACAAAGATAGAGGGATGAATGCCCGAAGGAAGAGAAGGCGGAGGAAGGAAGGCAGACAGGTTAACGAAGAGAGGAAGGAAGAAAGGAAGCAGAAAGGAAAAGGGGGAGGGTGAAGATGGAAGGGGAAGAAATAATGGAAGCGAGAACTGAAGGAAGGAAGGAAAAAGCAACACCGCCTGACTGGACTTACAGATGAAGGAAGGAAGGAATGAAGGAGGAAGGGAGGGAGGGAGAAAAGAAGGAGGGAGGGAGGGAAAGAAGGAGGGAAGGAAGGAAGGAAAAGAAAAATAAGAGGTACAGGCTATGAAGAATGATATAATGTAAAGAATTATAATGAGGTAAGCAGCAGTACACATAAACGCAAGGGAAGAAGAGCAGGAAACGAAGACGGAAAAAAAAAAAAATGAAACAGGAGAGAATATGCAACGGTGAAGACGGAAGAAGATAAGGAAAGAAAGGAAAAGAGAGTTGTAAGAGGAAGAAGAAAGAAGAAAAGAAATAAGAAGAGGAGGAGGAGGCAGGAAGACAGAAAGAAGGAGGCACCACTGAGAAGAAAAGGAAATAAAGAGGAGATATGAAGAGCAGAAGGGAAGAAGGAAGAGGGGGCGAAGTTACAATGAAAGAGGAAGAACAGGAATAAAAGAAGAAGCGGGAAGTAGTAGAGGAAGGAAAGGTCAGAGGTTACACGCTTCCTGGAGCTTCTGCCGGGGAAGAGAAAGAGGAAGAAGAGGAGGAAGAGAAGAAAGAAAAAGAGGAGGAAGAGAAGAACGAAAAAGAGGAGGAAGAGGAGAGAGGTGAAGAGAAGATGGGCAAACAGAAGGAATAAAGGAGAAAAAGAGATAAACAGGACGGGAAGAGGAGATAGACATGATAAATAGGCAGATGAAGAAAAGCAAGAGGCTGAGGAAGAGAAGAGAAAAAAGGGTCACTGAGAAAGAGGAGAGAAAGAGGGAGAGGGAGAGAAGGACGATGAAGAAGACACATGAGGAAGATGGGGAGGAAAAGAGACAAGAGTATAAAGGAGAGAATCATGATGAAGAGAACGAATAATTGGAGGAAGAAGAGATGGAGGAGGAAAAGGGAAAGAGGAAAAGAAAAATGTGGAAGTAAAAGAAATATGTGCAAGAGGAGAAGGCAAATTAGGAAGAGGAGGAAAAGAAAGATTACGAAGCCCTGTAGAAAATGGAAAAACAGAGGAAAGAAAGACGGCACTAAAGAAAGAGGAAGAAGAAGGGAAGGAAAGAGATAATTACAGAAAAATATGGGAGGAGAAGAATATAGAACGGAAGGAAAGGAGAAAACGCACTAAAAGAGGAAGGGAAGGAAATAAAGCACTTAAAAAAAGGGGGAGGCAGGAAAATATAAGAAAACGAGGATAATTGCAGTGGGCAGGTGTCTCATTCTTGGCCGGTGAGAGAGAGAGAGAGACAGATAGAGAGAGAGAGAGAGAGAGAGAGAGAGAGGGGGGGGGGAGCCAACAGGAAAACAAAAACAAGAAATACGCTGACATCTTTCATCCTTGCCACCACCAGACGATTTATTCAGCTTTAGGGGAGACCTCCTGTACTGAAAGGGCTAAATGAATGCTATACCAAACCTCTCCAGCCTCTCCAGTTCCAAAAGCCTCTTCCAAGCCGGATAAAATCGCCTGAACGTACAGTCATTAAACCACACACACACACACACACACACGGGTATAATGGGACTAACCTTTTCAGCTCGGACATTTTTCTCTTTTTTAATGTATTAATCAAGAAGGAGCTTGTGAAGGCTACATCCAACCCCTCAAAGCCGAGATATCTACCCTAAGCTGAGGAAAATCATCTCGAAGCAGCAGGGATAAAACAAATTTGCCCTCGTAAGGAAGGACTTAAAGGGGGAAGAGCGGCAGTGGAAAAACAGAGGAGACTAAAGACGACCCAGATAAATGAAGGAACGAGGGACTAATGAAGAGAGCAGGAAAGGCCTCTAAGATGACGACGAGAGATGGGAATGCAGGAGTGTTACAGAGATAAAGAGAATGAAGCAAGGAAAGAGGGAATTAAACAAAGAAGAAAAGAAAGCGGGAATTAAAAGAAAAGGAAAAGAAAGAAGGAATTAAAGAAGGAAGGAAAAGAAAGAAGGAATTAAAAAGGAAGGAAAAGAAAGAAGCAATTAAAGAAGGAAGGAAACGAAAGAAGGAATTAAACAAAGAAGGAAGGAAAGAGGGAATTAAACAAAGAAAAAAGTGGGACTTAAACAGAAAGTTAAGGAAAGACAGAATTGAACAAAGAAAGGACGAAAGAGGGAATTAAAGAAAGACGGAAGGAAAGGGAGAATTAAACAAAATGGGAAAGAAAGAGGAAATGAATAACGAAAAGGGGATGATAAAAGAATGATAAGAAAGATGGAGAGACTACATACCGCATAGAATAATGGAGAGGAGACAGGGAGAGGTGAGGGAAAAAAAAAAAAAAACACAGGGAGGAGTGGGAAAAGAAACTGAGAAAGAAAATTAAAGGAAGTAAGACAATCAAGAGGAAGAGGAAGAACGAGAATGAAGAAAATATACGAAGGGAGGAATGAAAGGAACAGAGGAAGAGAGTAATCGTGACTGGGATGCCAAAAGACGTAGCTTATCATTATTATTATTATTATTATTATTATTATTATTATTATCATCATCATCATCATTAACACCGCCTATCACTATAATTTTCGTTATCATCGCCAACATCATCTGCCTCATCATCATCATCACCCTACTCCCAATTTTATACCACAGGGTGAAAGTTGGGCAGGACCCATAATGTGTAAAACGGACGAACCCCGAGAGTAATCCATCATAAAAGTTTCCAGATAAAATGGCTCACTTTCATTCACTCATTGTTCACACTTACGAAATCCTAGGACTTACAGCCTTAAAATCTCAATTACAATCAACAACTTCGTTCACGCAGAAACCATAATTCAACTTACTAAACAGAGAAAAAAGGCGCTCACGGATAAAAGTTTTAAAATCATATATATTCATCGAAGACCACCTAATATCAACCACAAACGAGGGCAAAAACGCCGGCCTCCCTTGTAACTCTTACTTTTTATTTTTCTGACAGAAAACATGAATTATCTCACAGAAATTTCAATAAAGATTAAAATTCGCCGGGTAGTCAATAACCGTCATAACTTACGAACGAAGACAAAATACACGCCATCCACAACATTATAAAACCCGACATAGAGTATAAACACAACACCAAGCACCCAGTAACAGAAGCTTTAAATATATATAATTCACTGGATGTAATCGTCATAACCCACAGACATGAGAAATGACGCTAGCTACCTCATCCATTTAACTGTTGCCATATTATTCTAAATTTGACAATAAAAAACTAAAACTCCCAAGCACCCGATAACCGAAACTTAAATTTCAAAGACAACGAAAATAACCGCCATACAAGAAAACAGAGAAAGAAAACGCCTACCTCATCCACGCAGTAGCATCTATGTGTTTAAAACCCCCGACATAATAATTAAAAAAAAAAAAAAAAAAAAAACTACCCAGAACTCGCTAACACATTTAAAATACACAGGCAACGGAAATAACCGACATAACAGACACAGGTGCATTTGAATTACCAGGTTAGCCCCCAGCAGGCGTCCATCAAGCCTGGGAACCGACGCTAGGGAGAGGCAAACCATCGCTAATCTCTAAACTATCACCAATTTCACAGCAGTTACAGGATATTTCCCACGTCATTCTCGACATTAATTTCCCTCCGACTCCAATTTCCCGCTGTCACTCACTCACCACCTCTACACTTTTTTTTAAATCATACCTTTTTAAAGATTTTGCTTGTGCAGTGCATCTGGAAAATTGTATTCTGACCCGTTCTACCACTGATGAAAGAATAATCATCATACCTTAGGAGGGTCCAGTCAGACAGAAACTGCTCTATCCTCACAATTAACACAATTTCAGTATGCGGGTATATGGCACTTCTTTCACGAGAACTAGTCATGGCATTGTGAAATTAGACTTATCATCATCTCCATCACCCTATTTCCTAGTTCACACAGGTTGTCCAGATAAAAAGCATGGGGATACCGGCACTGATTTCTTTCAGGACATGAATCTGAGACGTCCAACTTCCACCCCCCCCCCTTTCATCAAACGTCACAAGAACAGAGCCTGACAGCACCACAAGGGATAGGCAGTGAAGTCGCTGCATCTATACATTAAAAAACGGGAGGGTGAAGTCTCCAATCCCCAACTCATACCCCAATTACGAGACGCCTGGAATGAAAGGTTACATGTTATCCATTCTCATATCCCGTGACACTGATATCCATAATGTTAGAAGTTTTATTCATGTAGGTTACAGTTATTTTGTTGCTTGACGACTGAGAAAAATATGGTTAAGACAATGACTCTTTTCAAATTACAAGACAGACTTTACTTTTCCTCACACCTGTGCATGGAAAGTGATGACGAAGGAGGAACGTGTGTGTGTGTGTGTGTGTGTGTGTGTGTGTGTGTGTGTGTGTGTGTGTGTGTGTGTGTGTGTGTGTGTGTGTGTGTGTGTGTGTGTGTGTGTGTGTGTGTGTGTGTGTGTGTGGTGGGGAAGTGGATGGAATGGGAGTCATTACAAAATGTACACTAGCCTAAGTCGGCCTTCTTACGTGGCGAGAATATATTACGCAGCCATGTGCTTGGAAGGAGAAGAGAAGGCAGAGAAAGATGGAGAAGGAAGAGTACGTGATGGAAGGTGTATTAAGATTAAATGAATGACTGGATACTGGCCATGATTAAAATTCGTGAAATAGTTTGGTCTCGGTCATTACACTTGACATTACTTTCCATCATGAAGTGATTATTTTTCACATCAATATACCACATACTGTATCCTTCGATGTGCCATAATATACTTTGATTTAAGTTTTCGATTACTGCTAAAACTGGATCACTTCTGGGTTCCTATTGTCTGTGGGTTTTGTGTATCTATGTAACCAAAGGGCGGTGATAAAGCAGGAACGAACACTACTGTCTCGCATGCTGAATAAAATCCGTCTGGAGGTTACATGAATAAAATACAAGTCGTTCTGCTACGGAACGGGATAATGGACACTACAGTACCGCTGACCATTTCCAGATCAAACGTCTCGACATGGCTGACAAAACAAATCGCCTGGTTGTAGCACAAACAAAATGCGAAATATACCCTGAGCCTAAAAAGGGTTATTATTCTTGCCTTTTCCGATATATTATTTAGCCACCCCTCACAGGATGCGGTGACAGGCAATATACAGTAGATATCGTCTCTACTTCCCATTACCTCCCCCCCCTCACTCTCCTACCCTTTCACTTCCTTACCCATGTATCTCCAGCTACCTTCCCACTATTACCCCTCCTGCTCCTCCTCCTCCTGCCCTCTCCTTCCTTCCTCCCCCTCCCTCCCTTTCTTCCTTTCTTCCCCTTCCCTCCCCTCATTCACTTCCTTTACTCCCAAACCACAAAAGTCAAACACCGCTTTCCCCTCTTACATCCTTCCTCCCTCTCTCCCGTTTTCCCTTTTCTTCATCACTGTTACTGTCTACTTTCTTTTTTATGCTTTCTGTTTTTAGAACAATATCTGATCCCATCATCGGTTTAATGAAATTCTCCAGCACTGTCATAATTCTACTTTTTCTTTCCTTTAACCCCAACAATCCAAGTCATTACCATTACAATAACAATAGTAATTATTATTATTATTATTATTATTATTATTATTATTATCATTATTATTATCATTACTGAGAGGCCTGCAAACACTTCCGGACCATTCGGGCACTGTTATGCAACTTTTTTTCATCAATATTAGTACTGTACGCTCTACGGTCTACTCCCATGAAACAGTATGTCAGAACCACATACAAATGCTTGTAACAGGGACATCTGAATGCCGTAATTCTGCCCACCAATCACAGCACAGATCAAGGAGTGACGCCATCAGCCTGGGAAGCGTAACCGAGGCAGAAAGCATAAAAGTATCCCTTTTAATCCAAGCAAAACTCCCGCGTAACCGTACATAACAAGGTAGGTGGCGATGTGAATACAGTACCAGGCACTACTGACGGTAACTGTATATATATAGTCACGGTCAATGCTTCCTTTAATCTCGCGAACCGTGTGAGAACCTGACGAGATCTTGCTAAATCAAACCGGTTGGCATCTCGCTCCATTGGTTCGGCACAACAGAGGTGTAAAGGCTGTCAAAGCTTAAATGAGATATTGCTAACTATCCATTAATTATACAACGGGTTAGCATCTCGACTCATCAGTTCGAAATCATTGATGATTAAAGGCTGTCAATACCTAATACTGCTAACCTAATCAACAATTATAAAACCGGAACCCGATAATATACATCTAAATCTATTTATATATCTATCCATCTATCTATCTATCTATCTATATATCAACTCTAATTACCACCTAAAAGACTGAGTAAAGCAGGTACCAGACTACATCACCATAATCATCATCATCATCATCAACATCAACCCTATCCTAGTTCTCACCTAAAAACCTGGGTAAGGTATGCCCCAGAAATAAAGAAAGATAAAACACAGCAGTGTGCGAATTATCAAACATCCTATCCCGTCAAATTCGCCACAAAAATACTAACACATCATTCAAAGAATTTCATTTCCTACCCCCAGGAATACAAAGGATATTGCACAGCGGAACTGTACCTGACTGTAATTCTCTAGGTAACCCTGTTCCATCTCCCCCCCCCCCTTCCCTGTACCCTCATCTCGCATGTCCAACCCAGAGTCAATGCAGTATTATACAGTTTATTATGCTCAATTCCCACGTAAAGAGAGGAAACGCTGGATAGGGTGGGAGGATAAGGAAGGGTGGACAGGGTGGGGGAAGAGGGAAAGGATGGACAGGGTGGGGGGTGAGGGGAGGGGTGGATAGGGTGGAGGGATAGCGAAAGGGTAGATAGATGGAGGGGAAGATGAGAGGGGAAAGAGAGAAAAGGAGGAGAAGGAATGAGAGGAGATAAAAAGGGAAATATGAGGTTGAAGGAGGAGAGGACAGGAAGAAGGAAGGAAGGGGGGAAGGAAAGAAGGAAGGAAGGTTTGGAGAGAGAGAGAGAGAGAGAGAGAGAGAGAGAGAGAGGAAACAGTGAACTGCAAGGAAGTCTACGGTAACTAACAATTTCCTGGGCGGTGATTGGCTGGGAGGATCCGGTCATGATTTGTTCACCCCATGTTTGTGTGTGTTTGTGCCGGTGAAGGCTGCTTGTGTGCGTGTTTGTGTGGCTACTCGTGTATATTTGTGGTGGGGTACGCTGTCTGTGAAGGTTGTTTGTGGTAGTTTTTTTTGTGGTTGTTCTTGATGGTGCTGGTTATATTTGTGAGTGTTTGTGTGTTTATGATGGTGAGGTATGCTTGGGTATGTGTGTTTGTGAGGGTGAGGGATGGCTGTTCCTGTGGCGGCAGTGAAAGTTGTTTGTGGTTGTTTCTTGTGTGTGGGGATGGCTGTTTGTGGTAGTGATAGTTGGTCGACCATGCTGTGGGTGGTTGTTGTGGTTGCTTGTGTGTTTGTGGAGGTGGTGATGCTTGGTACGGTAGCTGTTGTTTGTGGTGGTGGTGTCTGCTACTGTCGTTGTGTTATACGGTGACACATTCTATCCCCTTTCCTAAGATGAGTAAAGGCGTATTTATATCAGTGGATGTTGAAATGGGACGTACTGAAGTGTGTCATAACGCTTCATATTTGTTTGACACTGTAGATGACAACAAAATACTCTTTCTCACTCCCTCTCTCGGCAATCATATACTAACAGGCAAGGGATCTGAGGTCTTTCAGTAGTACAGCAGGTGAATGTGTTAGTGGGTATATAGGTTATGCAGCACCCTTGTTCATCCACTACATCATCTACCTGCACCTTTACATGTCATCATTATAATCATTACACCATCAACACCCACTTACACCCATCACACCACCTAGCCTACCTTCAAAAACACCTCCTACGTCCATCTACATCTCTTAGACTACTTCCATCTACATTAATCACACCTAATGCATTTTACGAAAGCGTGGATCAGAATTATGATAATCGTGTTGTTTCTGCGACAGTGAGGATTTTATGTACCACAAAAGCAGTTGAGTATTTTATCGTACGTGCACTTTTTACATGCCTCTTCCGTTAGTCAGACATTAACATATTACGATGTCTTCTGCTCACCAAGGAGAGGTGGAATTAGGATTTTGAGGCAGGAAAATTTCTGGCGGCGGTTTCTAGGATAGCACTGCATTCGTATACGTGCTTAAATATCCACTCGTCATGAAATACACCCATTTTTTCCTTTAGAGAGAGAGAGGGAGGGAGAGAGAGAGATTTAGTTATTCATAACCGTCAAACATCAAGCTTGCCTTATCTCTGTTGACCTCACAGCGGTAAAATCCACAATTAAATAAAGACATCATAAAAACAAGCATGTTCCAAGTTGCACAGCTGAACACGTCTGGGTAAAACCTCAACTCCCTGAAACTGGCTGGACGACCATGTAGGCACACAACACTGATGCCTCGATTACATTTAAACCGTTGAATAGCTTCCAGGCAGTTCAACAACCACGCAGCAGTTCTAATGATAGATTCTCACGCATTTTCAAAAGGTCTTGATTTTTTATCCGCGCCTTCAAAGTACGCCCATCATGTACCTATTCTCACACAAAACACCTCTTATTTTCACCTACCTTCCTTAATTACCTTGTCACCTACACCCACCTGCATCCATATACATCTCATCCTGTTATCCAGCCACATATATCCACTTGTACCTACTTAATTCTACATCACCTTTACTCACAAACCCCACCTATGTCCACGTACACCAAGTACACCCATCTACATCCTGTACCCAAATAACCGGCTATCTGTACAACAACATACATAACTCTCCCCCATGTATATCACAAACACCCCAATCCACTTTAACCATTTTGCCAGCCACATACAAAATCTAAACCGAAGCCCTATACTGCACCATCTACACTCACTATACCGCCTACACCCACATGCACCACCTAAACCCACATGCAATCACACATACCCACCTACAACCATACCGCACACCATCACCTTCAACTAGCACATGCCCCCTACACCCAGGTACACCACCTAGACCCACCTACACCCAGACAGCAGAGTACACCGGATCCACAGCCCGACTATCGTTCCACCACATCCATCACCGTACTTCCGCTCCTTCTGTTAACTCTCATTCACTTTCCGCGGCAGCTTTTTGCACATCGTTTCGCTTTTTGCCAATTAGCGTATGCTCTCCCCGCCGCAACATACATCACGCCGGATTTCAATGCCACTCGAAATATACAACGATAAATCAGGGTAAATGAGGGTTGGTGCGGACACATGGGGGTTAATTAGGATTCATAGACGGGGATTTATGTGTGATTATAATCCATTTGTTGGTATGGACTCGTCTACTGTAGGTGTTTTCTTCACGCCAACGCGGTGCCAATTTGTTCAGCTTAAACTCAGGCGGTCAAAGAATTAACTGCTTCACTCCGATGACGTAGTTTTAGTTTTATTCATGCTGATTCCAGGTGACTATCTTAAGCTTTGGACAGACTGCTCGTTGTGATCGGGTTACCAACATGTTCTACTAACCTCATCACAATCGGATTTCTCTTCCAAAGATGAATAAAATCTGACTGTACTATTAAAGAAATATGGTATGTCCTCAGTGAGAAGTTGAAAAACCTTTTAACCCTTTGTGTTGCTACCACTACACGATTTTTTCTTAACTTATGAAGGATTTCTATTAATGACGAGGTTAATTTAGAAGATACAAAGGCCCGCCAATTCCAGAAGTCTCTCCAAAGCTGAATAAAAGAGTCTGATGGCAGCAAGAATAAATTGAACTATACGCCATGAGAGGAAAGTTACTAAGCCAACACCAGATGACTTTCCTGAGGCAGCAGATATCGTGGGGGTCAAAGGTTAAGAGGTAGGTAAACAGCCAATCCCATAATACCCCTTTTGGGCCAAGGTGGGTCCCAGGCCAGGCTACCTCACCCCACAGTATTTAACCAGTTCAACCCCACGATGTCATCTGGACTTTACTCTTACGGCGACCATACGAGTCGTACTTGTAAAATTCCTGGAGTCAGAGTCAGGAAATATTATCACCAACTCAAAACCCTTTACAAAAATGCCAATAGGGTATGGATTGCAGATAAACATAGCAGGAAAAAAAAAAAAAAAGAGGAAGTTAAAATGGTTCAAACATGTTATACACATCACAAAAAAAAAAAAAAATCCTAAAATGGCATAAAAGAGAAGTATATATCGAAAATGAACCCCATACAATATTTTTTAAAAAAATCCCAACGTTGTGCCCTGAAGCGAGACTCCATATAATATCAGCGACCCGAATATCCTATCAAAACACGCACTTTGCAGTATATATAGCAGTAAATTGCCACGCTTCACAGGCCGTAACTACACAATTACACTATCCCGTCACTCCACAACTAGCCTGCTTTACACATATCCTTGACCCTGTAACACCCACTTCCGTCACGTCAACTCTCACTCACTACAATGACGTTTAGCCTACTTTAGTTAATTCTCGCTACTTCCAGACGATTTTTTTCTACTTATATAAAGCCCTCTCGTAAAGAAGGGATTAATGATAGCTTTGTCTAACCCCAATAGTTCGAAAAATCACTAAGCAAAATAGAATCGCCCGAGAATAGCAAGAATAAGATATAAAAGACGTCCTACGGGTGAACGGATTCACACACACACACACACACACACACACACACACACACACACACACACATACACACACACACACACACACACACAAGGCAAGTTGTGTGCCAAAGTTAATAAATCCTTAACGAAATATACAACAAAACAGAAACAAGACTGTATATTATGAGCATGACTAAAATCAATAGGCTAAAAATAAAATCATGTAAAAAAGAACACACAGCCGTCACCGTACACGTGGGGTTAATACCTTCAAAATGATTATCACACAATCACAGAATCTATCACATACTACCACTTTCTCTATTTACCTTCAAACCTTGCACTCACAGGGATTCACAAAACCCTAAACCAGTCCGCAACGATCCTGGACACAATTGTCAAAAAAAAAAAACAATATCGTCTACATACATCAGATGCGAGATATTCCACCCCTCACCATCCATCAGCACCAGCATCACCCCGTCAACACAGTCCTTCCTCTGACCTCACTCCTAACCCAACTGACACACCTAACAACCATCAGGGGAACACAACACGTACTATGTCTCCCTAACATCTCTTCCTTAACACTGTCTCCATTTAAACTTGGCTTAAAATTGCATCCCTTCCTTACAATAGTCTCTCCACTTTAACTTGGCTAAAATTTCGTCCCTTTCTTACCACTGTCTATCCACTTTAACTTGGCCTAAAACTGCACCTCTTCTTTACTATAGACTACCTACTTTAACAACGGCCTACATGTGCTATATCTCAGTCTAGAATGCAAAGCTTTAACAAACGATTAATCTTAGAATATGATGTTTGTCACGAAAAGTGTTATGGAAACGTACAGAGTCGTGGTATTACCTTATTCTGTCACTGAGCTATTGGAAATAAGCTGCAAAATGGCAAAATGTGTTCGTTAATACATTGGTGTACTATTCTTGCAAGCTCTGACGATGTAAAAGAGATATAAATAACACAAAAATAGTAATAAAAATATACAGCTGTAATATGTAGAATAAAGCGCCAAGGAAGAGATGCAAGAAAGTCTGCTAAGCCGTGGAGAAAACGGGGCCTTGTCTCACTCCAATGCTAATACTGAACTCACTCACACTCACCCACCCAGGCATCCACCTACCCTTGCACAAGCGTCACTTTCATCACAGTACCTCTCAACAGAATACAGCAGTTTTCCTTTCATACCATGCATACGTAACACTTCCATAACCCCTCCCTGTTCAACTTATCAACAACCTATAATACACTTCTCTACGTGATATACCGGTACTTATAACCTTTTCAGCTAGTGATCTCACCTAAATTGAAATATATCGATCAACGATAGCCACAATAGCGCAAAAAAAAAAAAAAAGTCATCTTCCTACAGCGTTAATGGATAACCTAATATTTCTCATCCCTTTAGTATCAGCGGCCTCTCTTAAAATAACTTAGACCGTCCTACAGTACCCAAAATAACACAAAATACGTCACTTGACAGAAGGAAACCAACTAACCAGCCAAATATTCGCACAGGGACTACATAAAACTAACTGGCCTACATCTGGCAGAGTATATATCCCTTTAACCCAATTAATAAGCCCAAATTTGGCAACACAGGTGCACACACCAACGCCGAATTCGCACGCAATGCAAGGCAATCACGGCAGGGCGGGTCGGGTTAACGGGGTGGAGGTGGGACCGTGGCGTGCCTCCCGACCCCGATATAAGCCCACCCCGCTCAGGTATTCGGTAATTAAGGTAGGAATGGTCATTATCACCTGTTGACGGGGTTCAGGGTGGGGAAGTGACGGGTGGGATGGAGAGGTGAGGGGTGAGAGCTCCATGGAGGTAAGGAAAGAAAGGTGATGGGTACAGGTGTAGTGAAAAAGGTGACGGATGAAGGATGGGGAGAAGAAGAGAGGGGATAGGTGAGAAGAGAGAGCAGGAAGGTGAGGGTGGAGAGGCCAGGGATGGATTAGGGAGGGGAAGAGGGGAATATAAGGCGGTGGGAAGTGAGGGTAGAGGATGGTGATGAATGTTTTGGGAGAGAAAGGGAGGTGTACAAGGGTAGGAGGTGAGAGGTAAGGATGGAGGGGTGTGGGAGGAGAAGTGAACGAAAGGTGAGGAGAAAATGTGTAAAGGTGAGGGGTGATGAGTTAGGGATGGATGAGGGAAGACAGGGGTAAGAGAAATTAGGGAAAAGGAAGCTTGGATGGATAGTGGAAGTGAGGAGTGAAGGAAGTTAGGAGCTGAGGAAGAGAGGTGAGGCATGAAAGGTTAGGGAAGGTGAGGGGGGAGTGGGGACGGGGAGAAAGCATGTAAATGGTTATGAAGGGGAGGGGTGGTGGAGGAAAGGGGAGGAAGTGCAGTGATGGTGAGGGTGTGAGAGGAAGTGGTGATGATGGGAGAGGTGATGTTGGCAGGAATAGCAGTAGCAGTACCAGCAGGTGGAAGGAAGGGAGTAATGGTGTGAAGAACGCAAATGATGATGATGACGATCATGACAATAATTGGGGTGGCAGCGAGGACTCTAGCAGTTCCAGTGAAGAAGAAAAAAGCTAACAATTTCATAATTGTATAAGGTACGTGCTCTAATTACAATAAAACAGATGTGTTGTTTCTTCCTGCATATTCAGAAAAAATAAAATCCAATCCTGCGATATGCACGCCGATTTTAAAGAATTCCAAAACAGTAGTTGCAGTAGTAGCCTAGTGTTGCTGCTGCTGCTCTGCTAACGGAAGTAGTAATAGCTAGCGGATTGGAGTCCATTCTACAACACGTACTAAGATATCAAAGCGATATCTGCCCTCCTTCCCCCATTTTGTATCATTTATAAATTTTGAAGGGGGGGGGGCTGACCACCCTAAAAATAATGGTGGAAAATTTTATACAGTGGAAGACATCCTCAACACACCAGACGATCTGACCTGTGAAGTTTTGATGCAATCTACATGCACGGTATTCCCTACTTCTGAGCGTCTTTATATCTAGGAGGGGGCTGCCCCACCCAAGAATCACTGGGGAGTCACGCTTCCCAAATATCGCATTAGGATGAAAGCCCATTGTACAACATATACTACTAGGCCTATATCAAATGGATACCTGCGCTCCATGCATTGCTTCTGATCATTTTTTATTTGGTTAGGGGAGCAGTGCCCATAAAATTACGGTTGGAAAATTGTAGCTATACTGTACAGTGGATGACCTTCGGAGTAACCAAACAAACTCACCTGGGAAGTTTCATTCAAAGCCATCATATAGCCTTGGAATTAAGGCACACACACACATACATACACACACACACACACACACACACACACACACACACACACACACACGCACGCACGCACGCACGCACGCACGCGCGCACACACACACACACACACACACACACACACACACACACACACACACACACACACACACACACACACACGAACAGACTACGTATAAAAAACACCGGTACGTACTGTGCGAATACATATACGAATAAGTACGCACACACACACACACACACACACACACACACACACACACACACACACGCACGCACACACACACACACACACACACACACACACACACACACACACACATTACCATACCCCCGCAGCACCAGCATCCTATTAGCGAATACAAGGATGCCAATAATTTAACGTGGCCTCATCTGAATACACTTAGAGTCAATTATGAAGACAATTAATAGCGGCCATTAGGTACCGCCAGACTCATTAAATAAACAACAACTACATGAGCCAAACTTAACAACAACATGTACAACGAAGGCTCCTGGTGGCACAGTGGTTAGCACGCCCCGGTCGGAGGGATGGACATGATGTGTGCCTGAGATCGAACCTTTAGAGCTCACTGGAGGCTTTTCAATTCAGTAATGCCACCAGAAGGAGAAGAATGCCAACCTGCCCTTAATTATACTGGACTACGGCAACTTTATAATAATTAAACGTTAGTAGTAGCTGTAGTAGTAGTAGTAGTAGTAGTAGTGTTTGGCTGGTTTCATTCTATCATTTTATCTATCTATTATTTATATATTTATTTTTGCTCTCTGCTAGGGTGAGAAAAGACGTCCTGATGATGATGATTACTGCTGCTACTACTACTACCACCACTATTAATGATTAGTGAGGAGGAGGAGGAGGAGGAGGAGGAGAAGACGATGAAAGGAAAAAGAAGAAGGAAGAACAAGAACAAGAAAAGGGGAAGAAAACAACTGAGTAAGAACATGAGGAAAAGCAGAAGAAATGGAGGAGATGGAGAGGAGGAGGCATGGGTAGTGTACTTAATCTATTAGGTATGGACAGGTGAATGGCCAGGTAATTAGTGGTTAATTAAGAGCCGCAGGTAGGGTGGCCATATCTGGATACCTGGAGGGAAGGAGGGAGGAAATAGGAGCAGGGGGAGGAGGAGGGCCGGCTGAGTGAGGTAAAAGGGAGGGAGGAAGGGGAAGGGCAGAAGGAGGGAACAGAAACAGAGGGTGGAAGAGAAAGGAAAAAAAAACAGAAGAAGAAGAAAATAATAAAAGGAGGAAAAGAGGGCGGGATGCAGGGAGTGAAGGAGGAAGAAAGGAAAGAAGAAAAGATGGAAAGAAGGGAGGAAGGAAGGAAGGAAGAGTGCATGGGAGGGAGGTGGAAGACAAACTGACAGGGGAAAACAAAATAAAGGGGAGGAAAGGAGAGACAGAGGGATGGAAATGCAGGGATTACACAGAGGGAAGATACAGGATGGAGAGGAAGGAAAAAGGAACAGAAAGGAAAAAAAAGTGGGACGGAGAAAAGGGAAAGAAGAAGTAGGGACAGGAAAACAGGATGAGAAATGAAAGCAAAGGAATGACAGACGGAGAGAGGATGGGAGGAAGGGAGGAAAAAGAAAGAGAACAGGAGGAAGCGTAAAGACGACAAGAGTAAAAGCAGGAGAGGAACGAGGGAGAAACGAAGGAGTAGAGGAAAATAAGGAGAACGAAATGAACATAAAACAGAAAAGGACGGTGGAAATAATGAAGGCAAACACACACACACACACACACACACACACACACACACACACACACACACACGGAGGAGGGATTTGTATTCCTTATGGAGTTGGAACCGAGGTGAGCATCAAATGGCCTGTTCATTTGGAAACGTGTTATGGATTTAGATTAAGACGTACCGGTACCAGTATTTTCATGAACCCGTTTGCTGGAGTGTGTGAGAGTTATGAAATCTCTCTCTCTCTCTCTCTCTCCCCCCTGCATACCAAGAGAAGCGGGATAAATTTCCAAAGGATCGAACCTTGCAAATCTTAGTTCATTAGTTTCTTTTGCTGAGAGAGAGAGAGAGAGAGAGAGAGAGAGAGAGAGAGAGAGAGAGAGAGAGAGAGAGAGAGAGAGAATGGAATGAAATTGCAAGAAATTATTAATGTATAGAAGCACTGGAAAGAATGCAGTATCGAAAATGATGGAAGAAGAG
Organism: Coenobita brevimanus; assembly: GCF_032717465.1. Taxonomy (NCBI): domain Eukaryota; kingdom Metazoa; phylum Arthropoda; class Malacostraca; order Decapoda; family Coenobitidae; genus Coenobita; species Coenobita brevimanus. The sequence goes on along the minus strand of NC_136954.1, from coordinate 61,506,962 downwards.
AAAACGAAAGACTGCTGGGAGAGGAATTAATGGATAGGAAACACGGAAAAAGAAAATATAAGAAAAAACAAAGTAGAAGATAGGAACAAGTACAAAGGAATGAAACAAAGAAGATAAAAAGGAGCTAAAGTGTGAGAAAGATGGAAAGAAAGAGTACCAACTCAGAGGTAGTGGAGGCGGGGAATGCCGTGAGTTCCAACCGTGATGGAATGGAAGGAAGATAGAAGGAAAGAAGGAAGGAACCGAAGGGAGAAAGAAGGAAGGAAGGAAAGAGTAGTTTGTTCAGGAAGGAAGGAAGGAAAGAATATACTGAAAAACGGGAGGGTGGAGGGAGAATGAAAGGAAGGATGGAAGCACAAAATAAGGAGGAAGGATGAAAGGAGGGAATGAAGGAAGGAAGGATGGAAGGTAGGAAAAAACGGAAGGAAGGAATGATGGAAGAAAGGAAGGATGGACGGTAGGAAAAAACGGAAGGACGGTTCACCAACATACAGCAGTCCCCTACCGGTATATGCTGAAAATGTCACGTGTTCCCTTAGTGTATGCTATGGAATGGGGCGAGAGAGAGGGAGGAATGTGGTGGGAAAGGAAGATAGGGAGTAAAGAATATGGAAGGAAATGGAGACAGAGAACAGGATGGAAGGAAGGGCGAAAAGACAGAAAAAGTAAATGGAAGGAATGATTACCAGATGCAAAATATGAGTGGGGGAATGATGAAAAGAAGTACAAGAAAGGAATGAGTGGAACAGAAGGAAGCAGAGGATGAAGAGTAATGAAAATGGAAAGAAAGTAGAAGGAAGGACTACCGACACAGCAGCAGTCTATGTTGGGAATGCCATGTGTTTCGTCAGTGATGGAAAGGAATGGGGCAGGAGGGAGCGAGGAATGTGGTGGGAAAGGAGGTTTGAAAGAGCGAGATGGTAAGGAAAGGGAAGAAGGACAGGAATGATGAAATGAAGGAATGGATGAAGATGGGAAGAGAAAGAAGACGAAGAGAGACTGGAGGAGAAAAGAAAAAGAATGAATGTGAGATGGCAAGAACTACCGTAAAACAGGATAGACTAAAATGCAATGGGAAAAGATAACGAGGACGGAAGGAAGGGAAAAGACATACAAGAAGAAAAAGTGAGAGAGAAAGAGAGAGAGAGAGAGAGAGAGAGAGAGAGAGAGAGAATAAGAAGCAAGATTGATAAAGTAAGAGGAAGAGAGAGGGGAGAGAAGGATAAGGGGGGGAGGGAAGGGGTGCTGAGAGAGAGAGATCTGGTTCGTGTCTTAATCGAGAGAAGTAGGAGAGAGAGAGAGAGAGAGAGAGAGAGGGGGGGGTATGAGTATGAGGGAGGGAGATGGAGAGACGGAAAAGGTATCAAGGGGGCAACCAGGCGGTGTGGTCACTTTGGCACTGGTGTACCAGTCTGAGGGACGATCAGAGTGGGTTCCAGCCCCAGTGACCGCCACTGAGTTTATGGGATGGACATTTTACACGTCAACACCCGTCCTGAACAATTAAATAACCACACCAACACCATACCACTGCCTGCTGCCTTTAACTTTTATTTCACCGTTAGCGCCTTGTATCTGTCCTACCCTCCTCCTAAGACTTCTTCAGGTATCAAGGAAGAAGGAAGAAAGGTGAAGGGAATGAGGGAAAATGTATCAGGAGGAGAGGGAAGGAGGAGGAGGCTAGACACATGGAGAGAGGAGAGGGAGGGAGGAAAGGGGAGAGACAGGGAGGGAGGGCAGGATGGGAGGTAGAGGCGGCATCAAAGAGACCATGCAGGAGATTCAACAGAAGCCTGGCCTGCTGACCCCCACTCTGCTCCCTTCCCCTCCCCTCCCTTTCCCTCCTCTCTCTCTCTCTCTCTCTCCCATCCCTTCCCTCACCTTTCTCACCATCCTCTCTCCCTCTCCCCTCTCTCATCTCTTCTCTCCTCTCGCCTGTACCATCCACACCCTTCCCTCCGGCCCATCTCCCTTCTGTTTTCCCCCTCCTCTCCCGTCTCCTCTCCCTTCCCCTCTCCTCCTCGCTCCCCACTCCTCCCCGCTCCAAGCAATCTTGTCTCTCTCCCCTCTTCCTTCTCCCTCCCCCCTCTTTTTCCATCGTTCCTACCTTTCCTTCTCCACCTTCCTCCCCCATCGACCTCCCACCCCTCATTTCTCCCTTCCTCCGTCCCTCTTCCTTCACTGATTCCCTCCTCCCTTCCCGTCTCCCCCCGCCCTCTCTTCCCCTCTCATCCTTCCCTCCTCCCGCTCCCTCTCCATCTCTCACATTTTCACCTCTCCTTCCTTCCCCACTCCATCTCACTTCCTCCACCCTTCCTTCCACCCCATCCCCATTCCCCTCTCCCTACTTCTCGCTCTTCATCTTCCTCCTCCCGTCACTTTCAACGTACCTTCTCTTCTTTCTTCCTCTCCTTCCCTTTCTTTCCCTTCCATTTATCATCTCTTCCTTCTTCCTTCTCCCCCTCCCCTCTCTTCCCTCGTTTCTAAACTTCTCACCCCTCTTTCTCTCCCTTTCTCTTATCTAACTTCCTCCTCCTCCTCCTTTCAAGGTACATTTCCCGTCACCTCTATCCCTCTATTTCCTCCTCCCACTCGCCTTCTCCTCCCTCTTCCTTCTCTCCCCATTCCTTCCCTCTCCTTCCGCTTTACTTCATTTTCCCTCTCCCCTCCTCCGCCTCTCATTCATTCCGCCCCCTTTTTTCTCCCCCCTCCTTCCCTCCCCTTCCCATATTCCTTCTCTCCCTTTACATCCCTCCCACACCCTTCTCTGTGTCTAGGCCTACTTCCTTCCGTCCTTGCCTTATACTTTCATCCATACTTTTATTCTAATTTCATTCCTCATTTCTTCCTTCTCTTCCATATTCTCCTTTATTCTCTTTTTCTCCCATCTGTTCGTTTTCTCTTCTTTCTCGCTTTCCCTGCTCCTTCTTTATTCTCATCTTCCTTCCTTTCCATTCACTTTCATTACCATCTTTCATCTTTTCCTCACTCTTTCATTCTTCCTACCACCTTCAGTTCTTCGATGACGTCTTCCCTCCTTCCTAGTCCTGCCCACCTTCTTTCCTTTTGACTTCTCTCTCTCTCTCTCTCTCTCTCTCTCTCCCTCTCTCTCTCTTTCACTGGCCGTTTTATGAGAAGTGTAATAGCAGATCTCAATCCAACTGTTGCTCCCTTATATGGCGAGGCAGAGAGGGAGGGAGGGAGGGGGAGGAGGGAAGTAAGGAGGACGGGGAGAGAGGGGGAGGAGGGAAGTAAGGAGGACGGGGAGGGAGGGAGGGAGGGAGGGAGGGAGAGAGAGAGAGAGAGAGAGAGAGAGAGAGAGAGAGAGTTACACAGACATAGAGTTACATAGATACAGACCACACAGACCTTACGGTCCCTACGAGGTGGTCCGGCCTTAATCCTAATATAGTGCATAGGAGCAGGAGAAAAGGATAGCACAGCAAAGAGAGAGAGAGAGAGAGAAGGGGGGGGGGAAAGAAGTGAGGGAGTAAGGGGGTAGTGAGAAAGAAAGGAAGGATTTATTGGCTATGAAGAAATGGAGAAAGAAGACTAACAAGAGGGAGGAGAATGAATAAAGGGAGGGGAAATGAATGAATGAATGAATGAATGAATGGGAAGGAGAGAAGAAGGATGGCTTTGATGGAGGTACTGAGGAAGACAGGCTAAACAAACATGGTATGAAGGAGAGAGAGATAACAGGAGAAATTAGATAAAAAACAAAAACACAGAGAGAGAGAGAGAGAGAGAAAGAAACGACGCTGGAGGGATATTATTCAAGATGGGACAGGAAGTGACGATTTTTTCCCCTCCAGAGAGAGAGAGAGAGAGAGAGAGAGAGGGCTGGAGGGAGAATGAGGGGGAGGTAAAAACAAGAGAGGAGAGATGGAGAGAAGATTAGGCTGGCTTAATGGAGAAGCAATAAAGGAAACGGAGCATGGAGAGAGGCGGTGGGGGAGTGAAGGAAGGAAGGAACGGTGAGGAAGGTTTGAAAGAGAATGAGAGAGAGAGAGAGAGAGAGGGAAGATAGAAAAAGAAGAATGGAAAGGGATCATACAGTAGGTGGAGAAGGAAGCAGATAACGAGAAAGATGGGTGGAAAGGACGGATGAAGGTAAAAGAGGGAAGAGAGAGGGTAGATACTGAGGGAGAAAAAGAAGAGAACCAGAGTGAAGGAGGAAGATAGCAAAGAGAAAAGAGAGGAGAAATGGAGGAGAGGAGTAATTGACGAAAATGCGAGGTCAAGCGGGGGTAAAGAAGGGTGAGAGAAAGAAAAGAAGAAAAAAAAAAAGTAAGGATGAACAGAAGAGATGAAAAGATTAGTAGATAATGAGAGAGCGGGGAAGAGAAGGGGTAAAGATGGGTGAGAGAATGAGAGAGAGAGGCAGGGTAAAAAATAGAGGAAAGACAGTAGAGATAGAGAGATACGGAGTTAAGGAAACAGACGGGGAGAAGGGAGGGAGGGCGACAAGATGGAGAGATAAGGAGAAAGAGTGGAGAGCGGGAATGAGGGAAGCTGTAGCTGTAGGACCTTGTTACATACGCTACCTTGAAAATACTCTCTCTCTCTCTCTCTCTCCCTCTCTCTCTCTCTCTCTCACCCACCATCTGTTGCAGAGTTCAGCACGTGGTATAAGACTCCTTTCCCCCCGTTCCACTTCCTCCATTTACCCCCATTTTTCTCCCCTACCCATTATTGCCCATTTCCTTGTACTCATTATGAACTGTTTCCTGATCTCTCTCTCTCTCTCTCTCTCTCTCTCTCTCTCTCTAACACATCCTTCTTGAGATCCATAAAATCGTCTGGCAGTAACACACAAAACAGACAAACCATCATGTTAGTGAAGGGGGTTGACTGAGGTATTTATCCTATTACCTGAACAGAATACTCCTAAAACACCCACAGTACGCTGAACAAAGCATCAACGTAATTATTTTTGATGGGATGATACTGCTTTGACTGAAAAATAAATTCTTTGTATTGCGCTGCAGTTTACGTCGGATGATAATTATTAGTAGTCATGAGAAACCTAGAAAGTCAAAAATGTTACAACTTATGATCTTTGTTAACATGGTCGGGAAACCTTTAAAGTCATAATGTTAACACTTATCATGATCTTTGCTATGGCCGAAAATAATGAACTCTGTATATTGTTCCAACCTAGGACCAACGATACCGATATTATTTAGTTAACATAGAAGAGAATACCAACGTGGAATACGCAGAAATATACTGGTAAGGAAGAGGAGCCAGGGCGCCGACTAAGCCCACAAGATTACGACCTTAAGTGTTGCCAATTAAGGGACTATAACCCTCACTTACACTTCCTCAATTACCGCTAATAGAATGGGTGCTGGTGCCGTTATATCTAATATGTCTACTTATCTCAATTTATAAACATATTGCTATTTAACTAATTATATATATATATATATATATATATATATATATATATATATATATATATATATATATATATATATCACATCCATATCTGTCTATCTATTTATTTATCTATCTACTTATTTCACTGTCATCTATCCAAACTCGCCTATATCAATTTCACCTATATAAGTTACATATGTAATGTATATAAATATATATACATCTCTCTTTCTATAGATAAATAAATAGATAGATAGATAGATAGATACTATATATAGATAGCTATAGATAGATATAGACAGATAGATATATAGATCGACAGACAGATATACACTGTACAGTATATACAGTAGAGTGTTCCGGATGGAAAGTTCAAAACTTTGAGAAATGACAGGTGAGAGAATTCTAAGGAAAAAAAAAAAAAAAGCCATTTCTACATGACTCCTTTTCTCCACCGTTACGGGGCTACACTTACTGATGGCCGAATTGTGCGGGACACCATTTTCGTCCATCTTGCCTCTCATTTTTCCTCGTTATTTACACTTGATATCTACCTCCCTGTTTATCAAATTACCGTACCAAATAAACTTATTTTTCTGACTCTATCCCTCTCCATTTATATAACTATCAGTCCATCTACGGCTTCTGTCCATCCCCGTCTATCTGTCTTTCTAACAATTTCCCAATCCACCATACTATCGGTACACTCGTATCTGTCTACCCCATTTCTCTTCATCTATCCATCTAAACCTATCTATCTTTGATAATCTCCCAATCCATTTTATTATATGTGTCTTTAACTCCCTCTCTATCTGTCCAACTAAACCTCCTACTTACTATTCTAACAATATCCCCATCCATCTTACTATATCTATCTTAAATCCACTTCTCTATCTAGCCATGTAAGCATTCTATCTTTCTAACAACCTCCTCATCTGCCTAATAATATATCTTAAACCCTATTCGGTCTAATCCATCTCCATCCATTACCTCTCTCTCTCTCTCTCTCTCTCTCTCTCTCTCTCTCTCTCTCTCTCTCTCACGACCAGACCATAAACAAACCCAGCACAAAAAAGACACTCCACAGATGGTAACACTGGCGAAGAAGATTTTAACATACCTATCGTTGGCAATAATGTTCAGGGAAACGACGTTAGAGCTACCTTTTATCTGGCAACGGTGACTGGGTGACTACATTTATCTGGGAACACTGTGACCTAACTTACCGTACCTGGCAACACTGGGAGCTGTTTTTTTTTTTTTTTTTTTTTTTTTTTTAGTCTATTCTGACATCCAGGTATCTGAACATTTTGAAAGCTAGTTTACTTGAATATACCGAAGCAATCTCTCTCTCTCTCTCTGGCCCCAGAATCATAAGCAGTATACAGCGACTTCTGTAGGTTGGTTTCTCTCGTACTGAAGGGAATTGAGGCCATCTCCCTTTGGTCCCTGAGGACGATGACATCTTTACCATATACAATCTGTTTTATCCATCAGCAGCCTTTTAGTCACTAGAAATTATCGCTATCAAGCCTTTCAGTACCGGGGTTTCAATTTTAATCCTATTCGAGCGTTCGGCATGTCTATTAATTCATTCCATCTACAGTTATATGATTTAAGTACAGACGTCTCGTACTAAAGAGGTTAAGAGATATACAGTAATAAAGGCAAGTGATTCACTAATGGGCTATATAAATCAGACGTCTGTTGGTCCACATGTTAGGTCGCCTCAGAGTGACTTCTGCCATGAGCGTGAATTCGATCTCCAAAAGGTGACTCTCTCTCTCTCTCTCTCTCTCTCTCTCTCTCTTTTTATCACGGAATTCCACTCAGAGGAGCAGACAGGATATCTACTCTTAAATGTTCTAGACTACGGTAGTCTAGCCTTGCACCCCTGTCTGTACATCTCGAAGACAGTAAGAGAGTAAGAAGGGATTAGCTGTCATAGTTACCCTTAATATACTGGTACTTATTATTTCTCACTGGTTCTTGTCCTGCATAGGAAGAATTAAATCTGTCTTTTACTTTCACGCCGAGGGGAAGGTCCAAGCCTGTAAATGGCTATCATATGGAATGTTAGGATAAATATGCAAGACTTATATACACACTAATGAAACTATATACTGTGAAGATAGACTTGACCCTCTTCAAAGTCTAAACTGTTGTGTCTTGGCAATAAAATAAATTCATGATGAGGGACAATTCTTCTATCACACATTACTGTGAAACAATGTTTAGGCATCAAAGTTACAGCCAGAGGCCCATGTGTTGCATTATATATCTCGGCCATCGCCACACGATTTTATTCAGCTACAAGAAAACTCATGAATTTGAATGAGTCCAACTGTAACTTATAATTTTACTCTAACCACCACCAGACAACTTCAGTCCTCCAAAAATCCACAGGTATACGAGTATATGGGATACGGCAGTTGTAAAGGTGACCCATTTTCTGGCAATACTGGTATGGGGCAGGGCAACTGGTGGCACCTCTGAAAAGGACCCCAGCAAGTGGCAACACCGTGAAAGACTTAATTATTTCCTTGAACAAGTTAAATGGATATCACAGACTCCACCCCTATCCCTACCCTTCTCTCTCTCTCTCTCTCTCTCTCTCTGTGAAGATCCAACACAGGTCTTCCCTGATGCGAACAAATCATCATGGCGGTGGCAAGTTCATGGTTCCCTAATTTAACCCAGTCACTGCTAAGGACGCACCCTGATATTTTATGCAGACTAACACCTCACGATTTCGTGCAGGTGGCCAGGTAGTAACTGCGCTAAAAACTAACAATATTAACTCTCTCTGGTATGAACAAATATATGTAATGTATTCAGTCTAACACCGGATTATTTCTTTTATTAGCACACACAACTCTCAGGGATTATTACAGTCAAAACCTAAGCAGAGAAGTACAGTACCATATTAACCCTAAGAAAACGATATTATTGGAATACAGCAGATATCAGAATTTCAGTCTGACGTGTGACAATGCCTTTAACTGGCGACAAAGGGCATTAACTTATAATAAAAAGGCTACATCGCAATTCAGCCTGGGATGCCTTCTGTATAAGGTATTGCTGCCTTGACTCCCTCGTTCTTCTGGCCACAACGAGCAGTATTTGCATTATTATATTTTTTAATCCTATAACACCATACATAGCTACCGATCTCCCCCCCCCCTCTCTCTCTCTCTCTCTCTCCGAGCAATGATATTCGCTGGCAACACTGGTACGGTAAGGGAGAATGGGCACTATATCGCTTTTTTCGTGTACCACCGTCGGGATAGGGTGTGTGGCATGGCTGCGGTTGCTCTCTCTCTCTCTCTCTCTCTCTCTCTCTGATACTTCAAAGGCCTTCCCACATTCCGCCCTACTGGCAACACTGTCTTAAAAGCATTTCCACGTTGGCTAAACTGTATCCTAGGCTTTTACCTCTCTCTCTCTCTTTCTCTCTCTCTCTCTCATATAAGGAGTTTAATAGCGGGTCTTTTTGGCAACAGCGTCATGGCCGAGGGTTTATTTTTCACGGTGTTTGAGATGGTAACACTGATTTATGGGAGGAAATTCTGAAACAGAGAGAGAGAGAGGGGGGGGGTAAATGAAGGAGAGAGGGAGGGAAGGGAGGGAGAGATGGAGAAAGAGGACAGGAGTAGAGGGAAAAATGGGAGAGAGGAAGGAGTAAGAAAGGAACGAGAGCGAGAGAGAGAGAGAGAGAGAGAGAGAGAGAGAGAGAGAGACAGACAGACAGACAGACAGACAGAATGGGAAGAAGGATGTCTTGAAATAAACACACGCGCTTCCTGTCCTCACTTCACAGTCCTCTCTCTCTCTCTTTCTCTCTCTCTCTCACCCCCGCTTATTCTCTCCCTCCCCTCCCCTCCCTCTCTCTCACACACATTCCTCCTCTCCTCTCATGCTTATCTCCTCCTCCATCTCCACTTCCTTCCTCCTCTCTTCTCTTCCCTTCCTGTCTCTTCGTTTCTTTCACTTACCTCCTTTCCTGGTTTTCCCTCATTTGTTTAGTTTCTCTGTCCTGATTTCTCCACTTTCCTTTATTCTCCCTTACTTCACCCCTCTCCCTTTTACACTCCCTGAAATTTCTCCCCTCTCTCCCTGTCTGTCTGTCTGTCTCTCTCTCTCTCTCTCTCTCTCTCTCTCTCTCTCTCTCTCTCTCTCTCTCTCACACCATACCACAAAGATTACCTGGTACCATATATTCCTGGATACAGAACTACTTCCCAATTCTGTACAACATTTACTACATCAGCGCCTTACAGTCATACAGAACACCTCAAGAAAGCTAATGAGACCGCCGAACCTAATGCCTCGCAGTCCACGCACGGAACAGGTGGCGTAGCACAAACTCACACTACACTCCACCACTTTGGTACTAATGCCTACTGTATATATGGTGATTGGTACTGGTATTTCACTATTGATATCAGAGAGAGAGACAGACAAAGAGTGTGTGTGTGTGTGTGTGTGTGTGTGTGTGTGTGTGTGTGTGTGTGTGTGTGTGTGTGTGTGTGTGTGTGTGTGTGTGTGTGTGTGTGTGTGTATTAGAATCCAACTAAAAAAAAAGTAGCTAAAGTTTATACAGAACAGAAACCCTCAAACTATTCCCTGCAACAGCTGAGATTTAAACTTGGGATCACGTTATAATCAGTTTACTATGATCAGTTAGTTTTCATCTGACGGAACTGATCACTCCCACAACCTGAAGACCAAATCGGTGTCGCATGAAACTAGCTGAACCTTAGTTATGTGGCAGGAATGAGTCTCCTTGGATACTAGTCAAATCAACCTTCCAACAGACACTTGGCCATCAAACCGAGCTTAAATAAGTCGGGGATCTTCGTCAGGCTATAAAAAAATAATAATAATAATAATAATAAATTAATATTTCCTCCACAACGCCACCTTCTTATCTCTCAGTTCAACCCGAGTACTTCGAGAGAACAAAGGAATTCACAAAAGAACACAATGAAGAGACTCAACTGGTCCTCTCGAGATAAGGGCAACCAAGTGTGAAGTTCTGCCCTAATCTGACGACGTGATCAATCCCTTCACTACTATGTCGCATTAGCAGAGGTTACCGTACGGTACTCTTGCTACATCCACACTACTCGATTCTGGAAATGAATGGGTTAATGAAGGCCATAACTAACCCCTCCAGTTCGAAAAGCCTCTTCTATGCTTAATAAAATCGCCCACAGGTTGCAATATACAAGATAATAATAATAAATAATAATAATAATATCAAAGTGAAGGGGTTGTGCAGTAATGTACAAAGTAAATAGCTTAAGAATGAGCGCTAAGAATTCTCCGCCAACGAAAATACAAGATTCACACCTGCCCCCTCGAGATATGGGAACGGAGTGTTAAGTTTTGTCCTAATCTGACCATATGATTAAACAACAACTATGAGTCTTTTTGTCAACTTCTCACATGGGTTATAAATTCCAACAATGAGGCAATTTCCTGTATACCGTAGTCGTCATAGGGTACGTGACTTTTGTATGAAGAAAAAATAAAGAAAGAAAAAGCTTGCAAAAGTTACGGTTCTCCAGTCTTAAAAAAAAAATAAAATAAAATAAAAATAATCACATCACTTAACCCCTTCAGCGCGAGGAAGTCTTATTTTGTTCTACTACCCCCAGACGATTTTGTTCAGCTTAGGAGAGATTGTTCTGAACTGGAGCGGTAAGATGTGCCCTTCAGTGACTCCCAGGTAAGTCTCCCATGCTGAATAAACTCACTAGAGAAAGCAAGACGTACCTGCAAAAAAGACTCCACCGTACTGAATGGATAAATACAGTCGTCTGGTGGTAGCAAGGACGTAAGAAAGATCATCATAGTAAAGGGTTGCTGGAAGTAGTTTTTAATCCCTTCGATCAGAATTAAACTGAACACTAAACTCATAACACCAGACAACAAGGGTCACATGACATGGCATCATAATATACAAACGGCAAGAAAAGGGAAACAGGAGTAAAAATATTATAATGAGGAGAAATTAATAAATGTGGAATTAAACGGAGAAACGGCAATAAAATACACGAACTGAAAAAGCGGACCCTTCGATCCGAGACATCCTCTTTGAACTGAATTAAATCATTTGAAGGTTGCCAGAACAAACTAAAAAATGCGTCAATGAGTGGCACTGGTGATCCTGATTGGCTAACCCCTAATGCAACTGTAGCTTACAATGTTCTCAGAATGATTTTTACCTCTTCACTACTATGACGCCATTGTTATATCTTGTTTTGCTTAGGGCTGCGAATGACAGAGAGAGAGAGAGAGAGAGAGAGAGAGAGAGAGAGAGAGAGAGAGAGAGAGAGAGAGAGAGAGAGATTCACCATTACTCAACATTTCAGCAGCTTTCCCAACACGTCACTTCTCTCAAGCAAATCCAAAATCCCTTCTCAGTGTTGTTTATCCTCCCCATAAAATTAAGACATAAACAAATCTTTAGACGTATGGTATGCACGGGAAATGCAGTTGGTACCGGTATATGCAGGTGTGGGTATTTGCATCGAATTGCTGACAGTCTCATAAAGTTTCCCAGCAGGGCCTTTGCATCCAGCGGGTGGGGAGTTTAATGTTTAATTTCAGTATTGCCTGCTTCCCCCTGGCACAAACAACCTGCAACTGCAGTATTATTATTATTTATTGTACTGTACTATTATTATTATTATTATTATTTTTATTATCATTATTATTATTATTATTATTATTATTGTTGTTGTTGTTGTTATTCTTACTACTACTACCACTGCTCCCGATATCATCACAATTAACACTTATATTATCATTATTATTATGTGGATGATGATGATGATAATGGTTGTTACAGGTATGGATATATGTACTAGTATTATTAACACCATAGGCATTAATCCCACCCACGAGGCTGTCCTATATGGTGAGTGAGATTTATGTAGCCATGAAACTTTATATAACTTGTATCCTCAGCCCCATTCTTCCCTCCCCTCCAAGACTTCTCTCTCCTCCCTTCCCCTTCCTCCTTTAAATTCTCTCTCCCTACCTCCAATGCCCTCTCTTCCTTCCTTCATCCCTCCTTCCCCTACCCCCTCTCCCTCCATCCTTATCTCACGCCTACACGCACCCTTCCTTTCTCTCCAGGCTCCCCTCCCTCTATTTACCCCACTTACGCCTACGCAAGCTCGCTCTCTCTCTCTCTCTCTCTCTCTCTCTCTCTCACACACACACACACACACACACACACACACACACACACACACGCACACACACACAAAGTAAAAAAAAAAAGTTTCACAATAAAGACAATCTCAGTGCTCACAAGTAAAAGATACCCCCGACAATTAAAATTCTCTCTCTCTCTCTCTCTCTCTCTCTCTCTCTCTGCTGCCAAACGCTAAACAACACTACTCCCCCAAGTTCTCAAAACGCGTTACTTCTAAATAATAGTGTCAAAGGCCTTCCATTTTTCTTACGTAATGTCTCTTCAGTATTGGTATTTCTGAGATCTTATTTATTACTCTTATTCTATGAAGGTTGGCAATAGTCTACTGTTACAAGAAACTTTTTTTTCCTTAGTTTTAATCGTGATGGTGTCGACTGCATAATAATGTTTCAAGTATTTGCCTATTTCCCTTTACATCCTTCATTTATTCATTCATTCATTCCCCCTTCCTTTTCTCCCTCCCTCCCTGTCTGTCTGTCTGTCTGTCTCCCAAGCCATTTACACCCTTGGTCCTGATCCATCCATATGCTATCTTTTATTCATTCCATAAACTCTCTCTCTCTCTCTCTCTCTCTCTCTCTCTCTCTCTCTCTCTCTCTCTCTCTCTCTCTCTCTCTCGGCCTCCATCCTTTCTTACTCCCTCACCATATCTCAATCACACCTACACACACATCTTATCTCCCTTTCCTTCTCTCCATACCTTAGGTTACACGTCCTTTCTCTATTTGGTAGCTCCCGACACATACACACACACACACACACACACACACACACACACACACACACACATGCTGAGAGAGAGAGAGAGAGAGAGAGAGAGAGAGAGAGACAGAGAGAGACAGAGTTAAACTGTGTGCACTAACAACATTAAGTTTAAGTATATGATAAATTAGCTAAAATAGTTACAGACGAAGGGACATTACGAGCCTGATTCGGTATTCTAAAAAATGCAATTAGGTAACAACACATTCTCTCTCTCTCTCTCTCTCTCATTCCTCCCTCCTTGCCAATCACTCCCTCTTCTTTACCTCCCCCTACCTTTTCTTCACCTTCCCTCTCTTCCTTCTTTCCGTCCCTCTCTCCCACCCTCTTTCCTTCACCTTTCTTTATTATCTTCCTTTCTTCGTCCTTCCCTCTCTTCCTTTTTCACTCCTCGTTTCTTCTCCATACTGCTCTCAAACCGACACTCATTTATTCCTTTCACTCACCCTTCCCTTCCTCCCTCCCTCCTCTCTCACTCCATCTCTGGCATCTTTCCATCTCTCCTCCCTTCTCTCCTCTCCTCTCCTCTCTTCTTTCCCTTCCGCACTTTTACCCTTTTCTTCCTCCCTTCTTTTCTAACTCAATATTACAATCTCCTTCTCGCCTTCACTCCTTCACTCTACTTTCTTCTCCCCCTTCCTCGCTTTCTCCTCGTTCTTTCTTTATTTCTTAGCATCCTCTTTTCCTTACATCCTCCCAACCACCCTCTCTCCTCCATTCCTTCCATCACCTTCTCTGTTCTCTCCTTATTTCCTCTTCCCCTCCTCCCTCCTTCCATCTATCCACCATTCCAATCTCCTTCTTTCCTTCTTCCATTCCACCCTATTCACCCTCTCTCCCCTCGTCTTTTTCCCATTCATTTCTTCTCGCTCCCTCATTCTCTCTCCTTAATTTCTTTGCTCACTCCTTTCCTCTCTCTCCTCTCCATCCTCCTCTCTCCTACCTCGCTTTTCCACTCTCTCTCGTTTCCTCTTATCTTCCCGCTCCCATCTTTCCAGACATCCTTCTCTCCCTCTCCCTTCGCCCATTCTTCTGTAATCCTTCCCGCTCCCTCCCTGCCTATCTTCTCTCTCTCCCTACCTCCCCCTTCTTTCTTTTCTTCTCTTCTCTCTCTTCCTCCCTCTTTTTTTTCTCTCCCCCTCCCTCCCTTCTCTCCCTTTTTCCCTCAGTCCCTACTCCCTCTCGTTTTCCGTCCCTCTCTCTCTCTCTCTCTCTCTCTCTCTCTCCTCATCCTCAAACTCACTCTTCATCCAGACACGTAAAATTGGATCAAATTGCCCTCCTGTATTTATAGAGGCAGGCCACACGTAGCTATAAATTCGCATGTTGCAGGCATATAATTAAAGTACATGACTAACGGCACTTAAACCCGCTGCTGAGAGAGAGAGAGAGGTGAGAGAGAGAGAGAGAGAGAGAGAGAGAGAGAGAGAGAGAAGGGGGGAGGGAGAGATTATAAAGGCAGGGTGACAATTTCATTCTGAGTGGGTTTAATTAGCACGGGATTAACATGTTCTGAGAGTGGG
>NC_136954.1:61282061-61487061 GCF_032717465.1 Coenobita brevimanus | reverse complement strand
AATTCCGCTCGTTTTCTCTTCTTTCTTTCCCCCTTATTTCCATTCTCACTTTCCGTTATTCCTTCCCTAACTTCATTTCCCCCCCCCCTCTCTCTCTCTTATTCCTTCTTCTTGCTGTCCCTTTCATTTCATCTCTGCTTTTCTACGCTTTCCTCCACCTCTTCCCTCTTCCTCCACGTCCTATTCTTCCTCTCTTTCCTTTCCTCCCCTCCTCCCTCTCCGTGTGCTTCCTCCCTCCCTCATACTCTTTTCTTCGTTCTTCACTTCTATCTCTTCCTTCTCTTCCTTCAACCTCTCCTCATTCCCTCCTCTGTCTCAGCCTTATTTTATCCTTCTCCCCTCCCTCCCTCCTTCACAAACACACACACACACACACACACACACACACACACACACACACGCATAAAGGTCATACACATACTCAATTGCACACAAGATCTCACGTCATACACACAAGCTCAATTATTCTTAAGCACGTCATTCTCTCTCTCTCTCTCTCTCTCTCTCTCTCTCTCTCGCTCTCCCTCTCTCTATCTCTCTCAGTCCTTGGGATGAGGCTTCATGCACCACTTTTTGCCCCATTAAATGAACCACCGTGACTCTCCTCCCTCCTACTGAGAGAGAGAGAGAGAGAGAGAGAGAGAGAGAGAGCACAGGATCCTAAACCAGGAAATCCCAGCTCACACAAGTAGGCTAGGAGATCAAGCACTGTAAAATCGTAAAATAAATATACCGGTAATTCGCTATCACTATCGAACTCTTCCCACCAATTTATCGCTAGCCAGCTCAGAAATTATAGCAAGGTTACACAGGCAGTCAAGGTGAGGTAATATACAGGCTATGTGGCAGGAGAGGGAGGTCGTTGCTGAGTAAGGAAAAAAAAATGTCAGGCTCTGGTTAGGTAAGAGACAGATAGACAAACAGAGGGGTTGACAGACACAGATACTGTGCACAGGCAATTCGAGAGAGAGAGAGAGAGAGTCAAAAAGGAGGAAAGCAGAATCCAGACGGAAGAAGAAACAATGGGTTGGATGAATTATTATAGAATCATAAAATAATCCCGGTAATACGCTACTACCAACAGATTCATCCCACCAATTTATCGTAACTCACAAATTACTACAAGGTTACACGAGCAGCCAGGTAAGACAGCAGGGTATAACTAGGTTGTGTCATTGTGTGGGAGTGTTGGGTGTCGGGGGAGGAGAAGGGGAAGGACTGTTGCTCAGTAAAGACTGAAATACCGAAATGTGATACCCGTATATCGTAATATATGTATAGTTACTAAAATTATCACTGACAAAAAACATACTAAGGGTGTTTTCATTTTAGAAATGAATATTCAGAATCCTACGAATTAGAGCACAGATTTATAACCTTTATGACCATTATGTCTGAATTTTTTTTTTCTAGTGCTCTTTACGAAGTTTATTACAAAACATCACGATATAATATACCCGTAACGCTTTAAGTTATCCTGACACAACAGTGTACTATTTTTCGTAAAGGAACATACAGTACGGCAGGCACTTACTTATGGTAACGTACATGGTGGTAATAGGGTATCTGTAATTAATATTATATATATATATATATATATATATATATATATTGTGAGAACTAATACATAATATCATGGAAATATCCCTCAATGTTTGGTTTACTGGTCCGGGTATAATGACGCTGCATTACATACTGACCCTCAAATTACCTCAATGCACATGAGAAACGACGAACGTGACCGGAACCATTAATACAGATGTGATTCATGATGGGGTCCGTCAGTTAATAACAAGTTTATTTTTTATGAATTCCTTATCGTAACACTCCTCTATATTTATCTCGTGGTAAACTGTCAATATTGTTCTTACCAGTATTTTTGTGCTCAGTGTCCTGTAATTTAAACGGCTAAGGTAGGCTAGTCGTTGCAGTGTACTTAATGCCTGTTACTGTTACAGAAATTCTGTTGTTTCAACACAAGAACGTGTCTACATTTTTCTTGCCACTATTAGCTTAAGAGCGTGTCCTACCAATGAAAGGACTACTGAATGCTATTATCCGACTTTAGCACTTCTAAGTCTGTGCTGAGGTGGATAAAATAATACGGCAGCAGCAAAAAGGAAATAAAACATCCTCGTGCTGGAGTTAATATAGGTACTTATACCCAGTGAATCATACCTACAATGAAATATACAGTAGTGTTTATTGAGATGATACAACAATGACCATAACATTCATTCACTTCGGTAATTACGGCTATTGGGAAACAAGTCCCGTTTTCAATGTCATTATTTCCGTAACACTGGCGAGGACCTAGTTGTCTGTGTGGTCTGTGTATCTATGTAACTATACTCATATACGAGTTTTCGTGCATAATTTACATACTATTAAACACACACACACACACACACATTAACCTAGGAAGCTTAATAAAACATCCTGCTATCTGTACCAGGAATAACATGTTTCTCTCTCTCTCTCCACACACACACACACACACACACACACACACACACACACACACATCTTGATATTTTTTGATAATTAGTGAAAAAAGAAGTTTCTTCAGTATATAACTGTACTGTCGCTTGAACTGATGGACAGACTGACAGACAGACTGATAAAACCAAACACAAGCAACTCACCGACTTTGGCCCTGATCCTTATGTAGTGCTACCGCGAACCCGAACATGGAGCCAGGTTGGTCGCTGTAATGGGTCACGTGGTTGCCGACATCCACGTTGAACCCGGCACCCAGACCACACACCATCGCCATCACCACCGCTACCACCACACCGGGCGACATTGCGGCACAGATGTCAACAAACCTCTGATGCCTCTATTCGTAAATTTATGCTGAAACTGACAAACGCACCCTACTCTACTGAATCATGAGACAATTGTGCTTTTCTGCCTCTATTCATTGGGCCATGGTGGTATAACAATCGATGGTTTGGGGGGCTGACGCGAATTTTTGGATTTCAGAGTGTCCCTCGCCTGCCTGACCTCCGGAGCCCAGGCAACAACACCCCACACCTCCAACTGCCAGACGGACACTGAAGACCCGCCCTCCGCGCTAGGCCATTTTAAGACCAGGGGTTGCCAAGGGTCTATGTAACACTATATTATCCAGATTTACAACTATATTATTTGTCGGCATATAGCAATCGAACTCTATTATACACGTCACAGCTCAGCTAGGAATATAACAATATATTTCAAGTTCAGCGCCCGTAAAACAAAGGCGGTTGGTTACTGAACCGATAAGCACGTTAGCCCTACTTTTTTTTCCTCCTTCATATGCTTACTTGTTTTGACGCTCTGCTTCTGATATACTGTGGTTAGAGTACGGTTGTAATTAAGCTATGCCCGATATTGTATGCAGAGCTGAGAGAATTACCTCAAGCACTGCTGGATGTGTGTGTGTGTGGGTGGGTGGGTGGATGTGGGTGTGTGTTAACCTGTGGCAGGGTTTTTTTTTTGTTCGACTCTGGGCATAGGCTTCACAGCCTGCTCCCTAGGCCCAGTAGTCCTACATATCATACACCTCTACAGGTAACACGTTTTGGGTTAGAGTACGTTATCAGCTTAATACCGTAATTTTGGAAATGTTCTCTCTCTCTCTCTCTCTCTCTCTCTCCCTCTCGAAGTTTCTTAACAACCCATTTCTCACAAGAAACTACTACTGACATTTCATGATGAAACGCCAACCTGGGCCCCGAGCTGTTGACGCAATGCGTCCCTCGGTATGTCTCCGCCAAGCCTTGCGCACGGACTCGCCATACAACCTCCACGACACCTGCTGACATAATCAGTTCATCGTCCCTCCATACTGTATCACGGACTGGTCGAAATCCGTCATGGGGTTCAGGAGATATTACACCCACAAGGATAAACTAAGTCAACCCTATATGACTTTGACCTTTCATCCTTTGACACAGATGACCTAATCAGTTCACTATCTCCTCATAGTGCATCACTGAGTTTTTTTTTTTATGTGAACGACTCTGGACATGGGCTTCACAGCCTGCTCCCAAGGCCCAGTAGTCCTCCTACATACCATACACGTCTGCATGTCACCACTTCGGCGCTAACACCCACCTTCCATATTGAATACATGCTAGGGCTGTCTCATACAGGACTGGTGTATTGGCATTTGCGGGGGTACTTTTACATGTCGGCGGGTCTTCTGGTAGATCAGTAAAGTCAGATTTTAATGAAATTCAAATCCTTAAACTGTTCCCTGCCCCAGCGTGGATTTGAACCTGGGTCCGGTAGGACAGCAGGCCACCTCTCTACCGACTGAGCCACCGCCTTGGTGGCAATCCGCCGAAGAGTTCAAGAGATGTTGCGCCTGCAACAGTGTTACGGACGCGTGGACCCCACGCACACACACACAACGGCAGACCAGTCATTTAACCTGTTGATTGCGTAATTACCATTTTTCATCCCACGCCGTGGTGCGCAAAAAACGAAGGATATTTTTGTTTTTGTTTATTATAAACTTGAAGATATGTGTCGGTTTGTATGGATCCTTCAACTGGTCACTAATATATCAGCTTATTGGAAACCCACAGCTGATCACCAATTTATATATCAGCTTAGACGTGACTGCACTGTTCCAAGCAAGGTTATAACGTTGGGCCTGGTCGAAGTCACTTCCGGCTGACACTCTCCACCAAAATGTCTTCTCACACACTGGAGATGGTAGGAATCGGTGTAGAATCCTATTGAAGGAATTGTAGAGGTAGGGTGTGCATGTGAACTGAAACTGATCAGATTAAATCTCTCTTTACTGGTCACAGAAAGATACAACTGCGACACAGAGAGCTCAGAGTTAATACGTCCCTCTCGTTTGAATGATAAGTGCGTTCTCCTCTAGCTGGTCGGCGTCCCCTCTGGGTGTGGTGCTGAGGTCAACATATTTAGAGGTGCCAAACCCCACAGACAACTGGGATTTATACATGAATAGAAGCATCACAACTTTACCATGTACATTATACACCTCAATAAAGTAGTACTGATTACATTAAAGTATACCAACAAAGTAAATATTTCCTCAAGACTTTAAACATATATATATATATATATATATATATATATATATATATATATATATATATATAATATATATATATATATATATATATATATAATATATATATATATAATATATATATATATATATATATATATATATATATATATATATATATATATATATATATATATATATATATTTCTCTATCGCCTTCCCTTTACCCTAGGTTGTTTTGATTGAAAAATGCTGTCCGATTGCTCATCCTATCCCAAGCCACACTTTACAGTGAAATGGTGTTTGGTTGCTTACCGTTCACACTATATTACACATTGTTAATCGTGAATAAACAACTTTGCATGTAATATGTAACAACAGTGTGAAACTACAACTCGTCATGGGAAACGACGTTGGCACCAGAACAGACATCCAGGGCATCATCTAGTGATTAAAAAAAAAAAATCTCTCTCCGTCTTTGCATATGGACATGCTAGGTTTACTTACGGTAGTGCAAAAATGAAAAAAAAAAAGTTTTTATTTATTATAAACTTGAAGATAAACATCCAAGGCATCATCTGGTGAAAAAAACAAAAACAAAAATCTCTCTCCGTCTTTGCGTAGCGCCATGCGTAAGTCTGCGTAGGGGTTCCAGTTCCTTACGGTGATGTACGGCCGGCACAGCCTGAGCTGTGGCTCGCAACGCGACGCTATCCAGCCTGAGATGTGGCTCACAATCCGCGGGTTAATGAATCCTCCACCACAGGTGGGCAGAAACATAATGAAACGCCGATAACTCGAGCCCCGAGCTGTCGACGCCAAGCGTGCCTAGCTATGACTCCGCCTAGTCTTGCGCACGGACCAGCCATACAACCTCCTGCTGACATAACCAGTTCATCGTCCCTTCAAACTGTCTCACTGACAGTTTGCTCTAAATCGGTCGACGAGTTAGGAAAATATCGCGCCCACAAGGATGAACAAAGTTGATCCCATATGACCTTGATCTTTGACCCCTTGACCTTGCTGCCCAAGTCGGTTATCATCCTTTCATACTGTACCACTGACAAAACTTTGGTCGAAATCCGTCGTGGGGTTCAGAAAATATCGTGCCCACAAGGATACACTAAGTCGACCCATATGACCTTGACCTTTGACTCCTTGACCTAGCTGACCTTCTTAGTTCATCATCTCCTCATACTGCATTACTGACATAAGTATGGTGGAACTCCGTCGATGGGTTCAAGAGATATCGCGCCCACAAGTGTTACGGATGCAAGGACCCGCACGCACGCACGGACAGACCAATCAATGTCACCTTCACCATAAGTGGGCGGAGGCATACCTAATTAAAGAAAAGGTGACACGCACACATCTACAGGAATCTCTCTCTCTCAACTATGGGGAAAGGCGGTGTTTACAAATCCCACTCCTTTCCCTCCACCTTCCCACAATCCTGCCAACACCTCTCTCTGTCTATTGGTTTATTATTCTGCATATCATGTGATTAATCATTTACTGGCCTACACTGAGTGGTAACTAAACTATCAATTAATGGATGCCTGGTAGTCTATGTTAAGGTGGTCCATCCACATGACACTCAGGGAATAGCGACGTCATTCCTGCCTTAAATGTGTTGACTAAGCAGCCTAATGCCGGACTCCTACGCTCCTGGTGGGGCATTAAATATGTAACGCCATGACGATGATACTATTTATGTAACTTCCCTCCCTATTAACCCCATCTATCCGATGACGTATATTAGTACTACCGGTAGTACTTCCACTACCAAATTATATTTGTCAGACAGAAAGGGTCTGTGGCAGCTTCTAATCCGAATAAAATCGTTTGGCTTTATCAAGAAAAATAAAAATATAATCAAACTGATGAAGTCAAAGAAATAAACAATGAATATCTTGGTGCTTAGTCTGCAGGTCAAATCGTTAAGGGCGAAATGCAAGACAGTCGAGGCCTTTCCACCATTAGTGTAGGTCTAGTGTTTTGTCTCTTTAGGATTTAGTATAGGTTAGCGATTTTGTCTGTTAGGTGATTAGTTTTAGAGTCTTTAGATTAGGTATTTTTGTTTATAAGTAATATAAGGTTAAAAATATAAAAAATTAAAAATAAAATACAATAAAATAAAAATTTATATAAATATAAATATATATATATATATATATATATATATATATATATATATATATATATATATATATCAATCAATCATTTCCTGTGGCACCCTCGGGGATGCATAGGGCCTCGATGAACTCACACCACCACATCCTATCTTGCGCTAACTCCTCAAGATCTCCCCAACACTCATCTCCAGCTTCCCGTCTCATTGTCCTCACCCACGTCTCTTTTGGCCTTCCTCTACCTCTCCTACCAAGTGCCACCCACCCTGGTGTACCTCGTACTATTCCCTGTCTCCTATACCCATGTCCTAGCCACTTCCATCGTGAGAATCTAACATATTCATCGATCGGCTGCACTCCCGTTATTTCTCTAATTCTACTATTTGGTATCCTTTCCCACCACTTAACTCCTAATATTCTTCTAAGTGCTTTATTTTCAAACACCAAGAATTTATTTTCCATAGTCACTGTGCTGTACCAAGACTCGTGTCCATAAATTAAGATACTCCTAACCATTACCTTATAAAGTTTGATTTTTGTATGCACAGAGAAATTGTTATTATTCCAAATATTTTTAAGCATTCCCATTGCCTGATTAGCCTTCTTTAACCTTTCCTCGAATTCAAAGTTCAAAGAACCATCCTTGGCTAAATAAGTACCTAAATATTTAAACCTATCAACTTGCTTTACGACCATACCTCCAATTACACATTCCTGCGCATTTTCCATATTCATATTGATTATTTCAGTTTTTCCACAATTAATAACCAAACCCACCTTGCGACCTTCACTCACCAAACAGTCCAACACTCTCTGCATCTCTTCTGGCCCATCACAAATCAAAACTATATCATCTGCATAATCTAAATCCAAAAGTTTCCTGTTCTCTCCCCAAAGTATACCTGCACCGGTTTCTGTTCCAACGCGTTTCATAATGTAATCAATGACCAATATAAATAGTAAAGGCGATAGAACACCACCTTGAATTACTCCGGACTTGACTTCAAACGAATCACTCAGACAACCATCAACCATCACTTTACAAAATGTGTCCTCATGCATGTTCATAATGACCCTCACAAACTCCTCTGGTATTCCATAATGTCTCATGATCTTCCCCATAGTCTCTCTCGAAACACTATCAAAAGCCTTTTCAAAATCAACAAAACAAAGACTTAACGGTACTCTCATTTCATTAACTTGCTGCATCAAATGCCTAACTATAAAGATCTGATCATTGCAACCACGTCCCTTTCTAAAACCAGCCTGTTCATCCCTCAGAATACCCTCAACCACTGGCTCCAACCTATTTAACAACACTCTACTGAAAACTTTCAAAGCTATCGGTGACAAAGAGATTCCCCTCCAATTACCACATTCACTCAGGTCTCCCTTCTTCGGAACTTTAACAATTACACCATTTTTCCAAACTGATGGTAGTAACCCCGTCACCCATATCTTATTGAATAGCTTGGTCAAGATCATTATTAATCTATCCCCCTCCACTTTAAACATTTCCGGAAATAAACCATCCTCCCCTGGTGCCTTATTATTCTTTAACTGTTTTACTGCTTTCTCCACTTCTGCAAGCCTCAACTCTCCTGTTTCTATATTTAAATCTTCCTGAGCAGACGGTATATCCTCTTCTGGTGGTATTGGTCTATTAAGAACTGTCTCAAAATGCTCTTTCCATCTATTTTTAATATCTCCATCTTTGGTCAATAAATTTCCTTCCCTGTCTCTAACTGGTATTTCCTTGCGTTTACCTGCATTACCACTCAGTTCTCTAATCGATTCATATGCTATTCTTTGACTCTGTCCATCATTTTTGTTTATTAAGATTTCAGTCTCTGCAACCTTTTCATCTACACATCTTCTTTTATCTCTCCTAGCTAACCTTCTTACTTCTGAATTCAAACTCCAGTACGCAGCTCTTGCTAATTCAATCTCTTGTTCATCAACGCATTGCATCTCACTCCTCAATTTAGCCTCACCTCTCTTTTTTATCATATCCCACGTTTCCTCTGATATCCATTTCTTTCTCCTGAAGCTATGTCTCCTTCCAATCGTACATTCAGCAGTCTCATGCAAAACTTTGTTCACATCCTCCCACATCTCATCTACACTTCTCTCCCCCTCTTCCAACGTTTCCAACACCAAAACCTATTTCTGCATTCTAATCTGAATTCCTCCTTTTCTTCTCCTTCCCGTCTAAGCTTAACAATATCGTATCTACCAACACCAGATTTTTCCTTCTTCTGATTTTTAAGTTTAAACCTTATTTTTGCAATGCTGAGTTGATGGTCACTACCAATATCCGCTCCCCGTTTAACATGAACATCTAGCAGAGAACTTCTATGCCTCCTACTGATAGCGATGTGATCAATCTGATTTTTATATTTTCCACACGGCGACACCCAAGTTGTCTTGTGTATATTGCAATGCTGAAAGAGTGTGCCCCCGATGACTAAGTCATTTGCTAGACAGAAGCTTCCAAAACTCACTCCGTTTTCACTCATCCTACTACCAACTCCCATCTTACCCATACATGCCTCAAATCCCTCATTTGAACAGCCCATTACTGCATTAAAGTCTCCAACGCAGATCAAAACATCATGTCTAGGTACCCTTCCTACTCCTTCTTGCAACTTTTCATAAAATGTGTCTTTCCTTTCATCGAGTGCATCATTAGTAGGTGCATAACACACAAACAGACTGATGTTGCCATGATTTGATTTAAACCGTGCGTATAACAATCGCTCATCTATAGGATCCCACTCACATAAAGCCTTATTTGCCTTACAACCCAGCAACAATCCTACTCCCTGATAATGCATTCCGTCCTGTCGACCAGATATCAATAAACGTATACCATCCTCCAAATCCAACTTATCAACTCCAATTAATCTAGTTTCTGTCAGAGCACAAATATCAAGTCCGTAATTTTGAAAAACCTTCACTAACTCATCGATTTTACCGTCATAATTTAGCGTTCTCATATTCCAGTTACCAATTTTAATTGTATTTTTTGCATTGACAAAGGAATTAGATTGTAATTGAGGCAACCTTGAGATTCTTAGCACCCCCTGCCCATTTAAGGGCTGCACGGGACTGGGGGCCATTATTGTTCTTTCAGAGTCCATCAAGGTTTCTTTGGCTAACTTCCTGAACACCTCGCCATTGTGTTGCAGTCGCAGTAGGCAGCTAACTTGCCTGATTGCCCACACCCGAAAGACCCAGCTATGCTGTAGCCAGTCACGTGCCGGCATGCTTCCCAGCCATTTCACTCTCAAGGAGTTCCTCTGCCTGAGAAAGCAACCACCCCCCTGCTCCTGAGGGCTTTTGATCTGTGTAGGTAGAGGGCGATCACACCCTCACTAGCCATATACAGTGTATACAGTGTATAGGCTACACTCACCTTATATATATATATATATATATATATATATATATATATATATATATATATGTGTGTGTGTGTGTGTGTGTGTGTGTGTGTGTGTGTGTGTATATATACATATAAATATTTTCCCTTAATGACCAGGGGCTCCAGCCCCAATGGTCGATAGGAAAAAAAAAAAAAGCCAACTTCCACTAATTTTCTTTGTATATTTCAATGGCTTCATTTTCCTTCATTTTAATTATCTGCATTTCAGTAATTACAGCTTCACTATAAACTGTTATCTTAATATCTACTAATTGTACGAATACCGCTGTTTAACTTTTACTTCCTTTTCATATCTCTCGTGGCTTCTCACATCTGATTCTTCCCTCCTCGTTATAAATATACCATCCCACGCGTTCTCTCTCTCTCTCTCTCTCCATTCCTTTTTCTTCACTCAACCCTTCCTCTCTTTTCTTTTTTCCCGACTCTCATCTTTCCCGTCCCATCATTACTAGTATGTTCACATTTATCAATCTTATCTCTTCTTTAATTACATCCTTTCTCCTTAAGCTTCTAGTTTTTCACCTACTGCCCCCCCCCTCCTTCATTTTCCCTTTACTCCTAATCTCTCTCTCTCTCTCCATATATATATATATATATATATATATATATATATATATATATATACCCGCCTCCCTAACAAGATTTCGCTGACAGATAACGACATGCAAAATAACGAGACAAATTTCAAGTTTTTATATTATACCCACCCCATTTATAATAATTCAAATAGGGCGGGAATGAAGATGATGGTGATGATGGTGGTGGTGACGAACAAAATATGGTCATTTTTTGGTTACCCCAAACCTCTGTTCAGTATGCCCGCTTCCCGCACAAAACTGGTTACCGCAATCCTTTCTCAACGATTACTTTCTTTTTTAAGTTTATTCATACTACTGCCAGACAGTTCTGTTTAGCTTTGGGATGATCTCTCATAGTGAAAATGGATGAAGCTATATCCAATACCCCTTTCACTACGACAATGGGTGATAGCAAGATTAACTAATCATCCTAGTGAATAATGAAATAGTAAATGAAAACCAGCACTTTCTGATCACCTAATGGAACGCCTTAGCAAGATTATTTTAACTAAACATCATCCTAGTAAAGAGGTTAATACTGTAATGAAACAATTAAAACCCGCACTTTCAGATCTCTAACTAATGGAACGAATATTCATATATCCAGTTTTGTCAAGGAATAAGATAAAACCGCTACAAATAAAAAAAAAAAAAAAAAAACGGTGATGGGTAGGTCACATCTTCCGTAAATAAGTTGTAACAGACGCACAACTGGCAACTCGGAGATGGTTTTGAGGGGGTGACTGAGAACATGACGAAGTATGCAAATAGGTTGTCTTAAATATGTTAGAATTTCCTGAGATATATAAAATGGTCTGTCGCTGTAAGTGATTCCCAGCCACTGCCTACCTTACTGTAATATTTTCGATCCACACATCGGCCACTCTGTAGAGAAAACTACTTGGTTCATCACTCGTCCGTAACACATTCTGACATTTTGTCTTTCCTTCTCTACCACTGTTACCACTCCTTCAACACCCGGCATACTCCAGAACAATTTTTGAACTCGTTAGTCACATTTACAGGGTAAAATTTTTTCACTCCACTGGCAACGCACCGAAGACGCTGACAATCTCCAGCGGGGACTTTTTTTTTTTTTTCCCCCACGGGAGATAGGGTTTCAGACCAACCAACAGTAATCAACATGGCATGTATACTCGCACATTATGTACTGAAATAAATAGGTCTCCTTACCATTCTCGAGGTATTCTGAAAATATTGTAGTTAATGCTGATAATGAAGTGTCCAAACTAATAAGGCTGCGATCCAACTTGTTATCCTCCATGCCCTGCAACAAAAACAGTCTAGTTTAATAAGGTGCTATGGTGTAGCTGGGATGGTGGGGTGGGTGAAGGAGGACCCTTAAATACAAGATCCTTCCGAAGAAAAACTGTTTACAAACAATAAAGAGAGACGTTACCGTGCAACTGCAGCTGACACTCGTGTGTATAATTCAGGTTAATAATAATGATGATAGCGTGAATATATTACCTTGAGGTCGCTCCCGCACAGCAACTATTATACCCTTACTGTGATAAAACCACTGACCTCTATAACATGTGGGGCCGGATGCTCAAAACTGGTCATATCTCAGTCACGCCGTCGGTGGTCGCTCCTCTAGTCCCGTCATACGTTATTCCCGCCTTATGACTGACCACCTCCACCAATGTTCAAACGAGAAGCGGTCAGTCGTTGGGCGGGTGTAAGTGTTAGTCCCATCATGCGGCAGAGGGCAGGCAGTTCACCAGATGATCTGATAGCAACCAATGAGAATCAATGTAACAAAAAAGGCAGCCAATGAGAATCAAGGAGGTTGTTTCTAAACAGACAACACGTGCATGCTGGTAGCAACAAATATCGCTGCCAGAGATACTCGCCACACACCTGTTTGCTAATACTAGCCTACTGCACAATGGAAGGTGAACCTAAAGCTAAGAGACCTCGGCGCCCAAACTTCACTGATGCAAAGCTGCTGGCTATGGCAACAAGTGTTGTAGAGAAGCAAGACATTATATTGGGAAAATTTTCATTTGACAGTGCCGCAACAAGTCAGGATGAAGGCGGCAGCTTGGCAGTATGTTACTGATCCTGTCAATGCTGTCAGTAGAATTCAACGTGATGTTTCGGACGTAAAAGCAAAATTCAAGCATTCAGTTTAGTCAATAAACTGGAAATTTTTTCCTTAAGACCTGTTTTGCAATGTTTTTCTTTTCTAAGTTATAATCTTTGACAGATTTTATATTTTTTAATAACCATTAGGCCTATCTAACAATGTTTTAGTCCCAATCTAACCTAATCTACCTAAATTAACTAACCTAACCTAAACCCCAAACCTGCTTGGAGGTTGTCAAGCCAAGGCATCATGATTACGGTGATAATTAAGTTTTTTAGGTCAGTGGGGTGCAGTTAAGTAATGTTAGGTTAGGCTTCTGATTAGACTACGGTAGGTTAGGTTAGGTTTTAAGCTAAGTGCAAAGTGGTGGTGGGTTTTTGTTAATATCTCAAAGACTATTATTTTGCCATGGATTAATTAGAATAATTTGACGCAGACATCAAGATGTATCCAATGAGCTATATCAAATTCATTACCATAAGGCAGGTGCACTTGTAAACATTTTCCCTATCCTTACCTAAAGACCCTAACCTATCACTTCACAGCCCATACTGGTCATAATAAAATTGTGAGCTAATGAAAGGTCCCTAAAGGAAAAAAAGAAAGTAAATTAACAGTTTAGGACACATCTGGAATTCAAAAATCATACTCTAGAGAATGGAGGTTAAAATGTGAAATTCCAGTAGTGTCCTAAACTGTAATATATCGGAAAAAATGCCAATTCTGCCAACATCTAACTTAGAACGAGGGTTTGTAGAAGCAGAAAAGCTCACATGCCATACCTAATGAAAATATATGAGTAGCCTACATTTTACAGCAAATGTGTGGCATCATAGGGAGGCTTTCACAGTCTTACGAGATAAAATTATGCTGCACATCTACAATTCATAAGAGGCCTCAATAGCTAGTCACTTAAAACTCGATAACCAAGCTCAAATCATGCATGAGAGAGTTCACTGTGATCCTTGCCATAATAAAATACCGCTATATGCTTGTATGTATTAGCAACACTTGCCTTAACTAATGTTTTGAGGGGCAGATAACGCTAATGAGAGGCTCAAAGCTTCCTTACGACCGTGCTGAATGGGCTTTAGGACTGGTCGGTACCAGTCGTAAATTTTGATGGAGTTGCGACCAGAGATAGTCCCACTGACGTCACAACATGGCGCCCAAACTGTTTTGAACATCGCAGACGGCAGCCATTGTGAACATAGCTGATGACTTAGTCCCGCGCTGGCGAGCAACGACCGGGACTAAAGTTTTCAGCATCAGCACCGTGGAGCCTATCTCCGCAGCGAATAGCCTGGCCACAGGCGAAAATCATCTAAACTGCGCATGCGTCAGAGTCTCGTCGCTGATTGGCCCGTGTTTTCTCTCAGCTGGCCGATGTAAAAAACAGAATTTTAAGCAAATACAATAGTAGAAACTAACAAAATTTTGCACCTTTTGCTTGTCACAGCTTTAGATGGGTAGGCTATTATAATATTATTGTACTGTCACTCACATACAGCTTTGGAAGCTTGAAAATATATTTCCTTTAGTAATCGACGATTTATGAACGAATTTGATAATCATGTTGCAAATTGACAGGTTTGGACTTCAGATTGGCTTAGAAGTAAATATATATTTTTTCCTGGCGACAAAAATTGTCGTAGGCTAAATACCTTATGCACGTTGTCTTAGCCTAGCTTATTCTACAAGAGCTAGGGCTTGTTCTTGTTATTCTGGTTTTAGTGTCTAATCTGCGGAATGAGGTTTTACCCTGTAGGCCTATACTGATAAATGTTATGTCATTCTATGATAATTTCTTGTGTATTTGGATGTTTCCTACAATAGGTTAATAAGGTTAAGTTAGGTTAGTATAAGAGTAATATTTTTATCATTTCTGACAAATGAATGTCAGCTTTGAACTCATCACATTATAAAACATTAAAAAAAAAGATAAAGCTTCAGAGTGAGTTGGTTGTAGTTCTGGAAATTTACCCTTTTAGTATTCGATGATTTATCAACGAATTTGACAATCGTATTGCAAACGACAGGTTTGGACTTGAGTTTCTCTTAGCCTATTCTGCAGGAGCTGGGACTTGTTTTTGTTATTTTGGTTTTAGCGTCTAATCTGCGGAATATGAGCTTTTACCCTATATACTGATATATTCACGCCTACAATAACGACTTGCCTTTGCTGCAGGCTAAGTGGGCAGGCCTTGAAGCAGGGGTAAGCATAAGAAATGGGCATCATTTAGAAATTTTGTTATTAGTGGAAATATGAACATTTTTGTTTGTTTTGTAATATGATAGTAACTTCTGTATTTAGCTCTCAGGCTGCCTCCCCCTGACGACGGGAAAGCTTTGAAGAACAGGCGACGAGACTCCGGCGCAGGCGCAGTTTAGATGATTTTCGCCTGCGGCCAGGCCCTTCCTCTCCGCAGCGAGCGTGTAATATTGGCCTCCACATTGAAACCAGGACCCATGTATACGGGTCCTGATTGAAACACCACCACTCGTCACCTAGACAATGGTAATGCAATTTGGATCCCTGTTCTTAGCCTGCTGTTTTTGTTTCGCTGTTACTTAAATAAACTAAAAAGTGGGCCATGGCACTATATTTTCCGAATTCATCAGCTTACTTCAAATGACGTGGGCGTAGGTGGTGTAGATAAACAACATCAGCGCCGCCATGGGCCCCTGGCGGCGGTTACACAAACTACATGGTGTTGCCCATGAGAAATCCTCGCCATTATAGAGAGCTCAGTGTAAAACTATTGAGCTCTATAGTGGATAAAACTCAGTTAAATAAAATCATTTGGTGCTAGCTAAAATGATACTAAAACCTTATGAACCATGAATTCAATACCTTATAAAACTACGCCCCTCCTGTAACGCTTGCGGGAAACTAAACATGGCGTCTGCCGGGAACTCTGTCCTCTTCATCTCGAGTTTTTTTTACAAGGATTTAAAAAACAGACAAGTGCATGTAGTCTTCAGTGTCTAGCGTGCTTATTTCACACGTTGTCACCATGTTTCAGTAAATCTTAACCCTGTAAACCTGGAAATATTAAGGCACCGGAGGAAAACGCCCGTTCAGATTGAAAACGGCACTTCGAATGTGCCGTAAATATATAGTACCGAACTTCTTAGTAAGCAATATATCAGTACAAAGTGATATACAGATTGTCGTCTCGGTATTATCTGTACAAATACTGAAAAAAAAAAAATAGTGAACTGCATGTGTCGCATAATTTTCTTAGTTAAAGCCTGTTTTGATTTGGCCACCACTGTAAATTTTATATGGTAGGAAGAATCGGCGGGGAATAAAAGCAAATTACTCGTTGACAGACGGATGATTCAAACATCTAGCCAAAACGTTGCAATAATAACCTAATTGTTATGCTGAGTGTTTTTAGGCCGACTCCTCGTACTAAAAACACTAGCTACTGAGCGGGGTCCTCTTTCCGGACCGGAAGTAATGCACTAACAAAGGAACAGGACATAAAAACTAGGCAGTCCACCTTTAACACGTCTATTACCTTAATTCTAACACCTTGACAATATTACATAGAATGATATTATGGGCAGAGGATACAGATATACAAAGTTACGTTAGTTCAACACGGGATGTTCACACACACTATAATTATACTTTACAATAGGTTAAGGGTCCATAAGTGAATGAGACTAACTTGCATTAAAGTCCAAAAGGTCTTAGTGTACTGGGGCAATCGAGATGTCTGGGCTTGATGAGCCGGGGAGGGATTATTACTATAAAAGAACAAGGGGAGCAGATCACTATAATTCACTGTTTGGGCTCGGCGCGGCAACTCTCTCCCGCGCGTACGCTGACAAGGGGGGGGGGGACTCCTCTAGACTGGACTTGGGAATAGCACTAGTTGTACGAGCCCAGAACTTATAGTCTTTTCCAAGGGAAGGTATTTACGGACACTTTTTGGTGTAACCCCGCTGGTTCACTTTGTCACTGGATCACTATCTCTGTCTCACTATAGGAAAGGAAAAGTCACTATTCTTGCCCGAGTTTCTGGGGCGATATCACTCTGTCACTATAAGGTGTAGGTCCTCACTCTGGTCACGGTGCAGGGAGACCCTCTTGCCTGGGGTCTCGACCTGTTGTAGGCCCTCCTCTGGTCACGGTGCAGGGAGACCCTCTTGCCTGGGGTCTCGACCTGTTGTAGGCCCTCCTCTGGTCACGGTGAAGGGAGGCCTGTCTATGTTGGCCCTAGGGACTGGGGCCAAACAGGTGTAGCAGACGGGCCTGACGTCGTAGGGTCTGCGGCAGGGGGAGGTCGGCGTCGACGGGCTGCTGGGCTCGCCTGGGGGTCCGAGGGCTGCGGAGGTCTGCTGGGGGACGCGCCGTCAGGTGTGGGCTGCGGCCTCGTCTCCTGCTGGTACCTGGGGAAGACAAGAATTTCCCGGGGGTGGGAGGTAGGTCCCGACTGGGACCGGGCCTCTGTTCGGGTGACACTTTCGGGGCAACTCTCCCGGGTGGTGTCCAGCTACTCCTGCAGGAGTTAGCTGACTTTAGAGGACACACGGAGGCCGTGGTCTCTCTTGCACTTATGGAGGGTAGCACAGAGGCGACTCTCTCTCTTGTCTTCACAACTGCCGTGGCACCAGGTTGATCGGTCCTGGGACCCACTTGTGGCTTTGTGTGAGGGTCTCTTACCCTTGGTGTGGCCAGGGGTGTGAGCCCCGTATAGTCCACTATTGGGCCTCCTGCCCTGTTTGTTATAGAGGGCTCTTCTCCCTCGTCAAAGGACCTCCTGTCCTGGTTGTGGCAGAGGGTATTACGCCCTCGTGGCTCACGGTGGCAGAGGATACAAGCCCCTCGTGGCTCACCAGGGTTGTTGCGGCAGAGGATGGTACTTCCTCGTGGCTCGCGGTGGCAGTAGGTGTAAACACCTCGTGGCTCGCAGTGGCAGTAGGTGTAAACACCTCGTGGCTCACCTAGGGACCTCTTGTCCCGTTGGGGTGAAGCTGTGGTCGTCACCACAAAACTACTAGGGACTGATATTGTATCAGTCCCACCCCACTGCTGTCGATGGTCAACCCGCCGTGTATGTTGTTGCGGATCTAGGCTCACCTGGTGTTGGGGCAGTTGCGGGAAGAAGGGGCACAGGTCAGTGGTGGTTGGATGACCCTCTTGTCCCGGGTCATTAACCTGACCGTTATCTCCTCCTCGGGTGGTGGGGTGGTGGTGGCCCGGTGGTGGTGTGGGGGGGTGGCGGGGCGGAAGGTCCGGTCGCGGGCATTTTACTAATTGTCGGTAAATCATATTCATTTTAGAAATTGCATGTTAACTTTATCGTTTGATTCACTATGTAAGAACAGCTCAGTATCAGCGTACCGGTACTAAACGATATAGCTTTCGTCACTAGGTCCTCATATTTTCTTTGACATGTGACTATTAAGGGCCCCATACCGTTAGTCATGATCGTGCAAACATGGTGATTGCGCATGCATAACTGTTGTGTAGACTATGGCTGTAACTAAAAGCTTACGTAAATGAATACAGAATGTCCAACATAGTTTGATATGTTCTCGTCCGTCAAGATGGTTGTGTACACAAATACGCCTTGCAGTGTATAGAAATGATCGCAATCTTGGTCCCGTAAAAGGTCATCGAGTGTTAATTTTGACCTCTCATGCAAGTCCTTCATCTTCAGTACAATCGTCTTTCCTTTTCTTTTTGGTCTCTATGGTCTCGAAAGCACGGTATATATATATATATATATATATATATATATATATATATATATATACACACACACACTGGGTGTCCCGGGAGGAAAGGGCAAAACTTTGGGAAATAAGAGATGTTATACGAACGTGTCCAAATCTCAACCGATACTGATAGGGGCGAAAACAGACTCCCTCATCATATATATATATATATATATATATATATATATATATATATATATATATATATATATATATATATATATATATATATATATATATATTGTTATGCAGCGTATTCTGAGTCCCGACTTCTCGGGTTCAGGTACGGTGCGACCTTAGGTTCTTTGTTCTCGACCGGGTCAGTCACAGGCAAGGAAGGAAAGTCCAAACACAACTGGTCAAAGGCACATTTATATATTAACAACAGACAATTTCACACACACCCGTGGTCAAAACTATGGGACATATAATAACCAGGCAATCTCAGATGGTTAGCCCTTACAGTAAATATCTCCACCTAGTTCTGCGAGTTTGACCTTTATACCGTATTCTACTTTTCCTTGCATAGGATAATTTTCACAGTGTCGTACATATGGTTCACACAATACACCAGGTGAGCTTGCTCCCGCTCTGGTCTCTGGTGGGGTCCCTGAAAAGAAGCAGATACCGCCCTCTCATGTAGAGGGGCGGGGAGAGGGGCACCTTACTCTGCCACCGGAGTGGCGGTCGGGACAAGAGGTACCTTCCGCTACAGGAGCCTGGCTATGGGCTGAGGGGGAGTGGCCAGGGGCCGGCCCTCCAGATGCTACAGACCCTGACGGAGGGGAGTAGGCGCCCGATGGATACGCCCGGCTATTGCCATGGCTCCGACGGGGGCCGCACTCCAGCCATTATTCTGGCGGTGGGGAGAGGGCGCCCAATGGATACGCCCAGCTATTGCCACAGCTCCGACAGAGGCTGCTCTCCGGCCGTGGTTTTGGGGGCAGGGAGAAGGCGCCCGATGGATACGCCCGGCTATGGCCACAGCTCTGACGGAGGCTGCTCTCCGGCCGTGGTTTGGGGGGCAGGTGGAAGGCGCCCGATGGGTACGCCCAGCTACTGCCACAGCTCCGACGGAGGCTGCTCTCCGGCCCTTGTTCTGGAGGCAGGGAGAAGGCGCCCAATGGATACGCCTGGCTATGGCCACAGCTCCGACGGAGGCTGCTCTCCGGCCTTTGGGTCTGGGACTCCTGTCCTGGAGACAGCACTGGTGGACGGCGATGTCTGGTCCGCTGCTTCTTAGGGGAAATAGCAGCCCTTGAGGCCCCTCGAGTCCTCTGTCAAAAAGGAGGCCGATCCATGAGACTCGGCATCCGAAGGTCTACTTGGGATCTTGTCACTGCAAGTCCCACCCCGATTCTGGCGAGTGTTCCCTCCGCTGAAGTGTAGTGTACTTTTACTGTACATTGCCCGGTGGTCTGGCTGCGAGGAAGAGGAGCGTAGGGTCACGGGGGAGATACCCTGTTTATGAACGGAAGGCTCGGCAGGTGAAAAGAGCCTCTCCGTCATCTCCTTGTGGGATATATATATATATATATATATATATATATATATATATATATATATATATATATATATATATATCATCATCATCAGCTATTTGAGTATCCACTGCAGGACCGGTCTATCCCGACCGAAATCGGGACGATACAACCAATGTATCTCTACCAAGTGGCTTAGGCTGTCTGGTAGAGATTGTATGTAGGGTGAGAAGCGCTTGTAAATGTAATTGTAGTGTTGGAGTGGCTTTGGATGTGTGTGTAGTCTGTGAACCAAGTGTAAGCAGCCCACACAAGCCGACTGGGTGCAAGTATACTTTATAGTAAGCGACACTGGTTCAACCACAACACCCCTTGTGTCCGCCAATGCAGTACGTGGCCGAGTGAACACTCCCAAAGTTTATTACCATGGCCCACCCGTGTACGAAACGCACACTCTACCACTGTACCACGGAGGCCCTATATATATATATATATATATATATATATATATATATATATATATATATATATATATATATATATATATATATATATATATATATATATATATAAAGGGTGAATCCCCCGAGCTAGGAACAATGCACCATATAGCTACGTAGGGGCAGAGAGATCCTTGGAGAGACTACTGTAGCTACTACATCTCTCATCAGAAATGCGTGCTCGAACCGACAACCGTATGGTCGTGAAGCGTGAGCGCTCCCACTGAGCTATTCTGACCCCTACACAAAAGCAAAGATAAACTGCAAAGGGATTACCTACAAAACTTGTGCAGTATTTTGTGGTAAAGGGTTGGAAAGATGAAAGGCTCGTAACTTATTGAGTCATAATCACTTTAGCACTGTCACACCAGATCACGTAATTTTTGAAATGTTCATGTCTCCTTATACCCAGACGGCACTGCCCATACTTTTAATCGGAGTCTCACCCTTATATTGTATATAGCCAGTCAGATGCATGTGCTTGACAGTTGTTTTGAGAATACCGTACCAAGGCCAGTATAATATTCGATTGCCCTAGACTGTACCTCGTAGTACACTTGATGTTGGCATACTACTGCCAGTTCATCTGTTAATACTACCTTGAAAAATCGAAGAAAGTTTTAGTGTGTGCCTGTAACAAGAGGAAAGGCAACACAATCTATGTACTGAATAATGCATTAAAACTTTAATACGATAAGGTCTATTATTAGTACAACTCAGTTATGTACCCTTGACAACTGACAGGGTTCATCCAGTTAGTAAACACCTAAAGTCTATCACCTTGAAGTAGGCCATCACTTTACTCTTCGCAGCAGTATTTATGGTTAGCTTCTGAATGAAGCAGAAAGCACTTCTTAACATGTCTGGTGTATGCAGTATCTTGTATGGCAACTTAATCCATTAAGGTCATTTTATGACTTTCGTAGTTGGGAAGGTTGTGTGTAGATGCCCATTTTTATGCCGTCTGCATGTCATCAGTGCGAAACATCAAGCCTATCTCATGTTATTCTTACAGTACAATCCCTTAATTGTCATAGATTTTAAGTCCACTCAGTTCAGTTGTTAGTCAGGAGACATATGCTATTCCAGTTGCATCTCCCTTAGGAAGTCTCTTTTTCCCTCTCAGTCCAGTTCTTACTGACTGTTTAATCTGCACAACAATATGATGTTGCCGGGGCATAACAACAACTGAAGCTGCACTTATCTGGTTCCTTGGTGAAGGCTTGAAAGTTGCTAGCAGTTTAGGGTAAAAGGATCTAAGGTGATGGACAAATTAACTGATGAAGTGAATTGGCCCTGATCTATTGTGAGGGCCACATTTTATTTGGCTCTGTTTTAACACCTGGACACAAACAGCAGATTTACTTCAATCCACAAATTGGACTGTAACTGGATAATGCCGATGCCTCAGGCAAATGGATTTATTCCATGACCTATTCCCTGCAGTGATCACATCTCAAAGTTAAATCAGGAAGTTGAGTAAGCCAAAGTTATGACATTGGATTGAAATGGATGGGTGATCATGTATGAGAAATGAAACACAAAGCTTACATCATGTTTTTTAGCATGAGGTTGATGAAATGGTTGTCCCACAGATGTTTGAGGGACATTATATATATATTTTTTTTGTGTGTGTGAATGGTTTGCCTATGTGACAAAGCAGAGAAATTTTAAGGTACGGATGACAAGTGAAGAAAAGGTGTGTGGCCCATTTCACTTCATACTCTGTTGATATGTCTTCTATGCTTGCCAGTACCTATTACTGGATCCTCTATATCCCATTGGTGCTGGTGAGGGATGGTTTTATGTGGTGTCACCAATATTTGGTTATACAATGTTCCTTAGCCCCCTCCCAATTGCCTGAAAGATAGATAATGGACTGCAGAAGAGCATCTTCTGCACACACTCCAATGACCCTAGGACTACAACAGCAACAACCCATTCCATTTATTAGTGATAAGGGTTAGAATGATGATGTATACATTATTTGAAGCTCAGCATCTTTCGTACACCTTGCATACTTTTTCAGTAACATCATCATCATCACCATCACCATCATCATCATCATCCAGACCTCCTTTCCCACCCTATGGCAGGGTAAGGAGTAGCAACGTCCACATAGCCTAAGTTTGCCCAGTCCAAAGGGCCACACTTCCAATCACTCATCATTCATGCCCCCGGAATCCTGGCTCTATCAGATATGCCAAAAACATTCAACACATTATGTAGCTTCACATAAACGCATTAAGGAGTCAACCTGGGCGCTGTCAAGTTACAAAGGGGTGCCAAATCCCTGATCATGCACTTCTCACAACAATCATCCAGCCAGCTCAATCTGTTGTCAGTCCCCTAGCCTCACTGACTTCCATACCTCTCTTCCTCACACACTCATCCACCATATCCTTCCACCTTCTCCTTGGCCTACCTTGCCCCCTCCCTCCTTCAAATTCGCTTAGATATACCTTTTTCACCGCTCCATTGTTATCCATTCTCTCCACATGACCATACCATCTCAGTACACTCTTCGATTTTGATGTCCATAGACTTCCTCACTCCACATCTTTCACAAATCACATTATTTTGTATTCTTTCCACTCTCTGTACTTCACATACATTCCTCAGCTGTCTCATCTCCAGTGCTGTCACTCTTGACTTTTCAGTTTCATGCCACACCATAGTCTCACATCCATATGTTAAAGTTGGCACTAATACTCCTTCATGCAAGTCTTGTGCAGCTGCAACACTCAAGCCTCTGTTTGTTATCAATTATCAAGGCCTTCTTGGCACCAGCTACTTTCCTTCCTTGTCTCACTCTACTTTCCACTTCTTTTACACATTTTCTTTTTTCTACCACTGTACCCATGTATTTGAACTCTCTCACCAATTCCAGTCTCTCTCCATTCACTGTAACATCACACTGGGAGTCACCTTCTCTCTCAATAACCATCACTTTACTCTTCGCTACATTTACTCTTAAGGCACGATGCTCACAGAAATTAGCAAAACTCTGCACTAGACTACTAAGTTCTTGTTTGGTATTTGCTAGTAGTACTGCATCATCAGCATACAACAAATTTTAGATATTCCATCCATCATCATTCATCACCAATGCCATCCCTCTTTTCATTCATCATCATCATCATCATCATCATCCAGACCTCCTTTCCCACCCTAGGGCAGGGTGAGGAGTAGCAATGTCTAGACAGCCCAAATTTGCCCAATCCAATGGGCCACGCTTCCATTCACTCATCATTCAAGCCCCCAGAATCCTGGCTCTATCGGATACGCCAAAGACATTCACCACGTTCTGTAGCTTCACATAATCGTATCTGACAGAGTCAATCCATACCTTCATTACTTGTGTTTTTACTTCTCTCATCACTCCATCCATATATATACTGAACAACCATGGGGACATCACACAACCTTGTTGCACACCCACACCAATCGAGAACCATTCACTTAGATGCCAATTTACCCTTGCACATGCTTCACTACAATCATAAAAACTATTGGCGGCACCTAGCAGCTTACCATCTACACCGTACATGCGCAAAACATTCCACAATCCTTCTCTGTCTACTTTGTCATATGCTTTTTCCAGATCCATGAATGCCATAAACACCTTGTAGTCCTTCTCCACTACCTGTCTTAGTGCAAATATCTGATCCACACATCCTCTGCCACTCCTAAACCACCCTGCTTATCACTCACTACGACTTCTGATCTCTCTCTCTTCCTCTACAATAATTCTTCCATATACAGTACTTTCCCTATCTCACTCAATAAACTTATGCCACGATTATTCTTGCACTCACTTCACGCACTTTTATTTTTGTACAGGGGTACATTCACATCCTTTTTCCACTCTGCTGGCAGTTTCTCTCATCCATGCCTTCATACATATCTACAACAAGCACTTCATTCTGCTCTCTCCACTACACTTAATCATCTCTGCATCAACCTCAGCTGCATTCCCATTTTTCAGCTGCTTCACAGCGTTCTTTACCTGTGCGAGTATCAGTAACATACTGTATAACCATATAATCAAGTTACTATAGTTGTAGTGTGCGAGTCTGAAGATGTCCTTATCATGCCCTGGCAACTTACCCATCAACAGTGCATCCGATTTTGTGTATAATATGCATGTGATTCATGTATAACGTGTTCGTATAATAATAATCGTGTATAATATATTTGTGTATAACAATATGATTCATACATGATACGAAACTGGATGCACTATTGACTTGAAGGTTGCCAGGGTACGATACTGACAACCTCAGAGTCATGTGCCACGACTATAGGTCTTCAAATACTACCTTCTATTTCCAGTTCATCTTTTATGCTTCCTGTCATCATTTTCACTATCACTACTTCATTCATATTCACACTGAACAACCAATATGGGTATATCATGATGCATCCCTGTCCTACATCACCATCCTGACCTTTTTCCCAACTAAGGATGCAATGAACAAGAGTCCAGAAAATAATGGAAATATCCATCCATCCATTCATCATCAAACCCAGTGTTTCCCCATGAGGAGCATAGGGCTAGGTAAGTTGCTCCTGACATTTCAGATGAGACTGACCAGCCTCACTCATCCCTGAGTGGCATTATTTGAGCAATAAACTCCAACCATTCCTTGGATATAAACCTGCACAGGCTCAATCTGACTGGAGTGCCTTTATTGCCCACTAAACCACCAGGTGCCATAGTTTGGTTATATGGTTACCACCCAACAAAGTAAATGGTTTACTGGTATGCAGGAAACCATTTGGTATGTCACTCAGTGTAGAGTCAGCCATAGACAGAATGAAAAGGAAAGAATGAAGGAAAGAGAGACAGAAGAGGGAGGATGGAAAGGAAGAGAGGAAATGCCCGGTAAAATGAGACAGATGCCTGTTCACATATCACTCAAGTCCCTGGAATCCTGGCTACATGTCCTACACCTAGTCATCCATACTTTTTTCTTTACAGCTGTGCTTCACATACTGTGTATCTGCCAGATAGTCTAACACTTACATTTATAGCAAAGATATCACCAATCTTTTCTTCTGCCTTCACACAGCATGACACCCATCAAACTCTTAACATCGGTCTGCTCTTAGTCTTCCAAATACTCTCCATACTCACCTTACCATAAGCCTTCTCTAGATCCATGGAGGAGAGACACAGTTTCTTAAATCTGTCGTAATGTCACTACTAGCATCCACAATGTGAGTGCAGTAGAGTTGCACCACTGGAAATGTAAATGCAGGAAATTTCATTAACCATATTGCTGGTACTTTATTGCACTAAACAGATGTTGGTATCAGTTTACTATTAATGTAAAACAATACTTGTTAACTGCTATACATGATACAACACACTTGCTATCTTTTACACCTAATAAACAACATAGGTTTCTCCCTGTGTACTCTTCTTGGCAAAAAACTGTGACAGAGAGTTACTGGCATCATATATACTGTATGCAGTTTATTACTTTAAATTTTTCATCTATATAGTAAAGTTTAAAACATGACTTGCTTCAGAAGGACCTATGTTATCATATGTTCAAAAACAAAAATATAACAATTCTTGTAACAGACTGTATTACAGAATACAGAAGCAGACAAAGTAACAATTCCCAGTATTAATTCAACACTGTCAAACTTCTACAATGTGATACAAAACTCCTAGATATTGGTATTTACTTTTCAACATGATAACAGCTACAGTATTAACAGCTTCCAAAACTATGTATCACCTTCAGTGGCCAGAAACAACAGTAACCTACACTAGCTACCTAAGTACTGTATTTATGAAAATATGAATGGCACTCATTACTGACACCACACGTTCATGCTAAACCCCATAATTCTGTAGCTATCACCCATAAAAATGAATGGTGTATAACTTACAGAACAATAAATGCTACCTCTAACCACAATAAAAGTTACCCATAACCACAAGATGTATCCCTAAAAATTCACACTCTCATAATCTGTAAGGCACCTTAAATAAGGCAGTAATGATCAGTTATCAGAACTATATACATACTGACTCCAACATTTTAGTATTGCATACATGTCAACAACAGGTAAGCACAGTAACTGTGTAATGTGACATACATACCTATGTTCATAAGACTGAGCAATTCTGAGCTTTAAGTCAGGTTTAACTGTGTAGGACTGTACTGCTGTACAGGTACTGTCCAGTTCATTAACAGCAAAGTTGTGAGAGTATAACACAATACAGAACAGTATGTTATACTCTGATAATATTCCAGTGAGGAAGAAATATAATAGGATAATATCATAATTTGAACACTACAGTTGAGTTACATCATCATCTCAGGAGTAAGAATATTGTGGTGATTTGTGTGTTTAACAGTACTAAGTTGGGTACTGGGTTACAGTTTTGTGATGTGAGATGGAAGGGGGAAGTTTAGAAAAGACCCTGTACCTCCTCTGTCTCTAGGTCCAGATCAATGTCATAGATACAAGGACGTGTTGGGAGTCCAGGCATCGTGCTCATCTGGGGAAAGAACAAACAAGCATTAAATATGGGAGAATAATATACTTTTGCTGATAACAAAAGAGATTTTAAAATGAAAAGAGGCATATTGTACTGCAAAATAATAACAGCTAATCTCATATTATCCTCCTTCAAGGTGTACAGGTCTATTAATACAGTATAAGGGAAGGTTTACCCCCCTCCCCCCCAAAAAAAAAAAAAAATAATAATAATAATAATAATCAATATATGCAAGTTTGTATAATACCATGAAATTCAGATCAACATAATGAATAAATACACTGACAGCCAATTTCACCGAGCATTTTTGTTAACTGTTCACATATGGTGCTGGTACTCTTACCTGCCTCTACTTCTTCTGGATTTCTCTCACCTTACATGACAGGAAAGTGGAATATGAAGCTTATCAATGCACACTTCTCATGTACAGTACCTTAACCCTATATAAGCCTGAGGATGTCTAATATGGAGGGATTAAAAAAAAAAAATGAAGGTAGCAAGCACACAAATACTGATGTCTCTAATACACCCATAACAGCAGAAAACCTACTGAACATACTTTAGGAGGTGAATGCTCTTCCTCCAGCATATCTAACATACTATTCAATGCTAAGTTTTATCCTATACCTTTTTATAATTTGCAGTATCCAGTATCTAATTTGGTATCACTACTCTATTTGCCATAGGCAGCATCAATATATGCATTGCATACATTAGAAGGCTGTCCAGACACAGGATGTCCCTCACAAATAATTCAGACATTCGTGGCACTGATGATGATCATTCATGATGACAATCTAATGTAATCCTATTTATAAAAAAAAATAATGATCTATCTATCGCCTGACGCCCTAATCCCGCAAAGGGTGGCCGCAGACAAAACGCCTCCAAGTCACTCTGTCACCCACCATTTGACTACCCTCCCCCCAGCTCACCCCCCCCTCCCTCATATACCTCTCAACTCCATCCCTCCACCTCATCCTCGGTCTACCCCTCCCTCTCCCTCCCTCCACCTCACCTACATACACCCTCTTAGTCAGTCTTTCATTCCCCATTCTCTCCACATGTCCAAACCACCTCAATGTATTTCTCCTAATCTTTTCAACCACATCCACATCTACCCCACAACG
Source organism: Coenobita brevimanus (assembly GCF_032717465.1). Lineage (NCBI taxonomy): Eukaryota > Metazoa > Arthropoda > Malacostraca > Decapoda > Coenobitidae > Coenobita > Coenobita brevimanus. The sequence goes on along the minus strand of NC_136954.1, from coordinate 61,458,385 downwards.
TTCCTTCACTTCTTCATTCGTCAACCTGTCCCTCCATGTCACTCCACATGCTCCTCTCAAGTAACTCATTTCCACTGCTCTCACTCTTGACTTGTTCCCCTCTTGCAAGGTCCACGCCTCGCTTCCATACGTCAGGGTAGGGATCACAATACCATCATGCATTGACTTCTTAACTTCCATACCCACCTCCCTATTTCTCATCACTGCTTTCAGTGTACCAACAACCTTTCTTCCCTGCTGTACCCTTTCACGTACTTCATCCCCCAAAGTTCCATCCTTACTCATCACACTACCCAAGTACTTGAATGCACTCACATTCTCCATATCCTCACCATCCAACCTCACTGCACACTCTGTGACTTCATTCCTCTCAAACACCATAACTTTACTTTTGTTTACATTAACTTTCAGCTTCCTCCTCCTACACACTGTCCCAAATTCATTCACCAAACCTTGCAACTCCCATTCATCTTCACTCAACAATACTGTATCATCAGCAAACAGCAACACCGGAAGCTTCCAAATCTCACCCTCATTCATTAGGGCCACCCCCACATCCACTGCCCTACCTTGATACAACTGAAAATTATCTATTGGAGGAACTTTCATTAAGTGACCAAACTTGCTAAGTATTCCAACAGATGCTGCAAATGAGTGTGGAAAAGATTTCAATAGGTACAATAAGAAAAGATTAAACATTGTGAGTCTGTTCAAACACTGGCCTGGTGTACTTGTACCTGGGATCTCTGCCTACAGCTGCTGACTGTATGGCTAGTTACCAGGCTTGAGTGTACTGTACACATGCACACATATCTGCCCAGCATGCACACACACACAAAAAGCACATCAGTTTTATGCCAGTACGGTAGGTCCTCATTATTAATTACCATTTTTTTAGTTCTTGCTTGCTACTGAGTCCAAAGTAACTGCAGAAACACTGCCGGTAAAGTTCCTTTGTCATCTGTAAGGGTGATTTGCTAGTGTTCCCTTGTTTACAGTACCAACTGTACAAAAATGCTGTCATAATTTCTGATAAATCCCTGCCTCCCAACAAGGGCAGCTTGCATAGTCAGCCAAAAAAGCCATATCTTCATTCCTAACTTCGTAATTATTCTAACAGGTAAGTCAAAGCAGCAGGGATAGCTTCACAAGTCTAGCAACTGTGTCAGACCAGATGGTGGTGGGGGTGAGTGGTTTGGAGGTGGAGGTGGGGTACTGGAGGATGTGTGTGCTGTAATTACTGTTGGCAGTGTAGTCTAGCAATACATCTCAAAGTTGCTAGATGTAATATTACACCTGATTTAATACCTGTAAATGGTAATATGTATCCTCAACTGGAAATGGTGCCTAAAACGTGCAGCCAAACAAGCGTTAGCAGAAATGACGAGGTGCTGCCCAGCCCCAGCCCCACCTTCCTGAATCCTGCCACACCCCCTCTGTTGAGTATCAACTAGCCATATAACATCAGAATAATGGACAGACAGCTGTGTTTGTATACACTCTATGTTTACCTTCTGAACATGATATATATTACATACCATATGCATATCCTGTGATGTTCAAAAGGTAACAATACAGTAAAAAAACAGCTGTCTGTCCTTTATTTTGATGTTATGTGGTTAGCTGATACTTGACGAAGGGGGTGTGACAGGAAGGTGGGGAGGGGGCAGGGTAGCACCTAGTCATTTCTGCTAACACTTGTTTGGCCATACGTTCTAGGCATTATTTCTGGTTGAGAATACCTTTGATTATTTAAAGGTATTAAATCAGGTGTAATATCACATTTAGTACCTTTTGTCTGCAGTGTATTGCTAGACTACATTGCCAACAATAACTACAGCACATGCATCCTTCACTATCCCACCTCCATCCCAAACCATTCACCCCCACCACTGTCTGGGCTGACACAGTTGCCAGACTTGTGAAGCTATCCCTGCTTTCGACTTAATTGTCAAGTATATACGGGGTTCGGAACAAAGACATGACTTTTTTGGCTGACTATACCTTCCATGTCATTGGTAATAGCCATCTACTCTAATCCTATTTATCCTTGTGTAAAATATGTTATGTGGTAGGTGGGGGTGCCCATCATCCACTCACTCAATGTCGGGCTACCTTATGGTCTCCACACTGAGTTACAAGTCAAATGGTTTCCTGTACCCAGGAAACCATTTACTGTACTATGCTGGGTGGTAACCATATAACCGGAGTTTCTGGCAGGGTTAAGTGTCTCCCAGACTCCCCTGTCTAAAATCACTGGTAATCATGGCAGATGTTCCACAGAGCCTCAGAGGGCCTAATACCTGCCCAGGGCCCTAACTACATGAGAAGATTCACAAGGCCATGTGAAATGTGAGAGATGTGAATGAGGAGAGCAAGAGGGTGAAGTGGTGCATGTTCTCAACAGTGCAAGATATGCAGTAATAACACTGAGAGACACAATGATGAAAGGGTGTGAAGTGGAGGAGTGGGAGGGTGAAATGTGTAAGATCGGGGATGAATGGGCGAGCAAGATGCGAGGAAGGAGTTCCTTTGATGATGGATGAGGTGTGGCAGAGTGGAATGAGAGATTACAAATGTGTCAGCTTGAGATGTATGCAAGTCAAGTCTGAGAAGGAGAAAATGGCAGTGGCTGTAGCGTATGTACTGTGTGATAACAGGAGAGAGAGAGAGAGAGAAAAGCAGGTTTTGGGATGAGCTGGATGAAGCAGTGGGAGAAATGTCTAGGAGCTATAAAGTGATCATAATGGCCGATATGAATTGAAGAGGAGGTACTGGTCCTGAGGATGACATAATGGGTCGTACTGGAGTACCTGGAGAAAATGATAATGGGGAGCGACTGAAGGATATGCATCAGGAAAGAAGGTTGTGCATCTGTAACTCGTATTTCAAACATAAAGATACACATAAATATACATGGTATAGAGGGAATGGGGATCATGTTGAAAGGAGCCTAATTGATTACGTGCTCGAAGAGAGGGCGATGATGGCAATGGTTGCTGATACGAGGGGTGTGAGAGGACGATGTGGAGGTCTGTCAGATCATATGATTGTGGTATGCAAGATCAAGCTGAGAGGAGTGAGGTGGATCAGGAGAGAGAGGAGCAGTCAGGGAGAAAGACTGAAAGCTGAGAAGCTGAGGATCAAAGAAATGGCAGATGATTACGGGACCAAAGTGAGTAGGAGTTAGAATCAGTGAATTGGAATTAAATGGATCTGGACTGCCTGTGGAATGCATATAGGGACTGTTTAGTTAGGAATGCTAAAGCAGTGTGTGGTGTGGCAAGAGTAACAACAAAGAGGAAAGGTACAGCATGGTGGGATGAGGAGGTTACGAGAGCGGTGGAGGAAAAGAGGAAGAAGTGGCTAAAGTGGTTACAGGACAGGGGTTCAGTTGAAATAAGAGCTGAATATGCTGAGAGCAAGAAGCACATAAATGGACTAGTGAAGAGGAAAAAGAAGGAGGTAAATGATGAACTAGAATGCGAACTACTCTGACAATTGGAAGTTATTCTGGAAAGAGGTGCGGAAATGTAGAAGTGACAGCGGAATGAAATGTGAAAGTGTGAAGGACATAAGTGGTAGATTATTAACCTGTGTAGTGCTGCTCTCGGGTGTCTGCCCTTTCCTCCCTTCCATCTTTCTTTCCTTCCATCCTCTTCTGTTTTTCTTTCCTTCATACTTTCCTTGTCCTTCTGCCTATGGGTGACTTTACACTCCCTCTTCTGTCTTCCTTTCCTTCATTCTTTCCTTTTCCTTCTGCCTGTGGATGACTCTACACTGAGTGACAAGCCAAATGGTTTCCTGTACACCAGGAAACCATTTACTACGCTGGGTGGTAACCATATAGGCAAATTTTGGCACCTGGTGGTTTAGTGGGTAATTTTTGCACTCCAGTCGGATTGAGCTGGTGAAGGTTTATATCCAAGGGGTGGTTGCGGTTGACTGCTCATGTAATGCCACTCAGGGATGAGTGAGGCTGGTCACTCTCATCTTAAATGTCGAGACCAACTGCCTAGCCCCGGGCTCCTACGCTCCTCATGGGGCAATGTAGGATTGGATGATGGATGATGGACGGGGATGAAGTAAAGACCAGATGGAAGGAATATTTTGAAAGCCTAATGAATGGGAACAGAGACAGCAGAGTGGCTGTAAACATGATCAGTTTGGGGTGTGTGCAGAGAAGGAATGCAGTGCCAGGAAATGTGACCTTTGCACAGGTGAGGAACGCAATGAAGCAGCTGAAAAATGGAAAAGTAGCTGGGGTTGATGAGGTGTATGCAAAGATGATTAAGTGTAGTGGAGAGAGCATACTGAAGTGCTTGTTGGAGATATGTAAGAGGGCATGGATGAGTGAAACTATGCGAGCAGAGTGGAAAAAGGCTGTGATTGTACCCCTGTACAAAATAAAGGTGAGCGAAGTACGTGAAAGAACTATCGTAGCATAAGTTTATTGAGTGTAGACTGTAGTAGGGAAGATATATGGAAAAACTGTTATAAAGTATGAGAGATATCAGAAGTCCTAGTGTGTGATGAACAGGGTGGCTTTAGGAGTGGAGGAGGATGTGTGGATCAAATATCTGCGGTGAGACTGTGGAGAAGGCTTGTGAGAAGAACTATAAGGTGTTTATGGCATTCATGGGTCTAGAAAACGCATATGACAAAGCAGACAGAGAAGGATTATGGAAGGTTTTGCGCACGTATGGTGTAGATGGTAGGCTGCTAGGTGCCATGAAGAGTTTTTATGGTGGTAGTGAGGCATGTGTAAGGGTAAATAGGCATCTAAGTGAATGGTTCACGATCAATGTGGGCATGCAACAAGGATGTGTCATGTCCCATGGTTGTTCAGTGCATACATGGATTGGGTGATGAGAGAAGTAAAAACACGAGTGAGGAAGAGAGGGATGGCGTTGGTAATGAATGGTGATGGAAGGAATATCTCAAATTTGTTGTATGATGATGAAGCACCGCTACTTGCTAATACCAGAGAAGAACTTGATAGACTAGTGCAGAGTTTTGCTGATGTCTGTGAGCATCGTGCCTTGAGTGTAAATGTAGAAAAGAGATAAGTGATGGTAATCAAGAGAAGGTGACTCCCAGTGTGATGTTACATTGAATGGAGAGAGACTTTAACTGGTGAGAGTTCAAATACCTGGGTACAGTGACAGAAAAAGAGACGTAAATGCATAAAAAAAGTGGAAAGTACAGTAGAGTGACACAAGGAAGGAAAGTAGCTGGTGCTATTATGGCCTTGATAAGAAACACAGGCTTGAGTGTTGCAGCTGTGCAAGGCTTACATGAAGAAGTGTTATTCTCAACTTTAACATATGAATGTCTCACTTTCATATGTTAATGTTGAGTAGAGCCACGTTTTTGTCGTCCAAGCTGAGGGATTGGATTCGAAGCCATCTTCGGTAAAACCAAGCTGCACTGTTTTTGTCGGCCAAAGTGATATGAAGCCGGCCCAAGCGTTTGTCGTCAAAACCAAGACCATCTTCGTATCCCACCCAAGCGTGGTCGGGAGCAGTCTTGGTGTAGCTTGGGGAGAGTGAGATTGGCCAGCAAGACCACACAAATGATAAATATCCCAAAATTAGAATTATGTACATAAAATTAGGGTGCAGGTGGCTAATATTAACAATATATAGAGCCAGTTCAGCACAAATAACGGCTACATGTAAGTTGCATATTCGTCAGAAGATCGTCTTCGGCGAACCCCTCTGTTTACTTTGCGATTGGCACATAATTTTTTGGTTCTACGTATCCTGGACCGTTTTTGTGGACAAAAACCAAGCACCCCAAGACACGCTTCGAATCCCATGCTCCAGCTTGGACGACAAAAACACGCCTTATGGTGTGGCATGAAATGAAAAGTCAAGAGTGAAAGCAGTGGAGATGGGACTGCTGAGGAATGTATGTGGAGCACAGAGAGCAGAAAGGATATGAAATAACATGACAGCATTCAGACCGACTCTATCAGCTATGTTTATGTGAAGCTACAGGATGTGGTGAGTTAGGATTCCGGGGGCTTGAATGACGAGTGAATGGAAGCATGGCCCATTGAACCAGGCAAACTTCGGGTGTCTGGATGTTGCTACTCCTCACCCTGCCCTAGGGTGGGAAAGGAGGTCCAGATGATGATGATGATGATGCATAATGCTCTTATATTTCATAAAGCTTTACCACTACATTATTTTATTCAGCTTATGAGAGATGTCACAAGGTATTCATCAAACTGGATAAACCCAAGTGGTGGTAGCAAGTAAAATAAATTAAATAAAAATTTAAAAATATAGTCAAGGGGATTAATATAACAAGATTAACTGAACTGTGACACTGTAACACAATGCATATACTTGTTTTGATCAAACTCTCAAAAACTGTGACAGGGTTCTATGTTCAAAAGTAGTGGTGATCAAGATTCACAGCTTTATATGTAAATAGTACAGCATATTCAAGTCATAAATTGTTTGTTATTGGTCTGTTATGGATTTCACCTTAATAAAGTACTTATGGTACCTCTAACATAACAGCCATATCCTTGTGTCCCCCATAGGAAAAAATTGTGAATACCTTAAAGAGATTAAGAAAATCACACTCAAGTTATTCAAAGTACTGTTGATCCCAGTGTCAAAATATAGCATATTGAGTGCAATGAAAGCTGACAGTCCAGGATTACATATGCAGTAAGAAAAGCAAAGTTTCAAAGGAGAGTATGAAGTGCCATACATTACTGATTCACCAATACAGTATGTGTCGCTACAAAGATATGTATCTTGCAATTTAATTCATGCAATATACGGGCATCTAACAAACCTGTACAGTACAGTGCACATACTGAAATACTGAACAACATATAGGTGGGGAGTGATGCAGAACTATATCACCAGTCAAATCTGCAAATCAGCCAAAATGCACAACGAAGAGTTAGTGTCCATGCTATAATGTCAAGACAAAGCAGTGGTGATGGGGCTGTTCAGGAAAGGATATGGAACAGGTTTGTGTAAGACATGGAAGTAACTGTTTCCTGATCAAAGGGTAGTAAAAAGAATGATTATATGTCTGGTCATACAGAGAGTGGATACAGCGTAAAGCTGGAGGTAAAAAGGGTACACATGAGTGTGTTTTACAGGAGGAGGAGGTGTTGTAAGTAAATGGATGGATCTGGTAGATGATGTGGAAAAGCATAAAAGACAAGGAAGCAAATTAAATGACAAGGGATCAAAACAGCTGGATGAAGTCTATGAGGAGAGGAACATACCAAGTGCTGAAGCCTCTTTTCAACAAATTACACAGGGAAAATTATCCACAGGAATCAGTCAAGCAGGACTAAATTAATTCATTCATTCAGCATCTAGTTTTGCCCCATGAGGAGTGTAGGAGCCAGGGGCTAGGCAAGTTGGTCCTGACATCTAAGATAAGAGTGACCAGCCTCACTCATCCTTGAGTGGCATTACGTGAACAATAAACCCCAACCATCTCTTGGATATAAACCTGCACAGGCTCAATCCAATTGGAGCACCTTAATTGCCCACTAAACCACCAGGTGCCATAATTTGGTTGTATGGTTACCACCCAGCATGGTAAATGGTTTCCTGCTGTACAGAACCCCATTTGGCTTGTCACTCAAGTGTAGAGTCACCTGTAGACAAAAGGAAGAAGAATGAATGAAGGAAAGAATGACAGAAGAAGAAGGATGGAAAGAAGGAAGAGAGGAAAGAGCAAGCACCCAAGATAAGCATCACATCGAGTGACTGGATGGTAAGCACCCCCACCAACCACCAAAAAGTAAAAAATAAAAACAAAAATCAAAATTTAAAAAGTGAGTGACTTTTGCTTGTGGGATGGAGCCAAATTTTGGAGATTTAGATTAAGACTGAATGATTATTTGGCCTATTTCACTGGACCAGCTATTTGGCAATCCTCCTCATGTTGTAATTTTTCTTGCCTTCCTTCTAGATTCTGCCTTGCTCCATCTCTTGGGTGAGACAAAGGTTTGGCATGATGGTGACGATAAATGTAGACATTACATATAAAACTGTACAACAATACTCTAGTGCAAAAAAATAAATAAATAAATTCTAAAGGCTTTGTACATACCTAGCGAAAGTGGAAAAAATAATTTTCACTCACAGTAATGTAAACATAATACAGCTGTACTAGACACTAACACTACCCAATGCTCAATTAAGAGTTCTTACACACCTCAATGTCACTACCTGTTGCTGCTTCTAAGTGAACATTTCATAGGATTTCTAATATAAATATTCCTTCCACAGAAGTGGACACGGAAAAATCATTAACACTGTGGTTGAGCAGTTGCAACAATGCTTTGTCATTTATACTGCCAGAGTGGTACTCAATCCATTTGAGCACACTGTTTGGTAGGGTTGGTCAAAACCAGGCTTGAGAGATGCACACAGCTCTTTAGCTCACTATATATGGCTCATGACAGAGCAGTGGTATCCATTCTAATCCTCCAGTCAATACTGTACTCATACTTATTCAGGATGGACAATCAACCAGCTTGTCTTTTTCAGGAGGTAACTGTAATTTGTTGCAACTTTAACATGAATGACATTTATTAATTACACAACGTGGGAAATATTTTCCCCCAGAGCGGTATTTGCGCTCTTTCCTTTTTAAAACAGTTGTCCCTGTTCAAAGCAAAGGGAAAACCAGAGTGTGTTTAAGACTAATTCAAGCATTTTTTTTTAACCCAGATATTGCACTCTAGTTCTGGTTAATAATTCTTATTAATAAATTAAATGCTACTGCGTTTAACCTTTGTGGATAACTGTATTGTAAATACATGTAAATACTTAGGAAGTTTCCCTTGTCATGACTGAACCTGCGTGGTAGGATGACATGGTATCCTAATGGGTAAACGGAGGAAGGTCTAACATATCTTGACATAGATAAGGTGAATATTTGGGTTTAATTTTATTTAAAACTAAGACTAACTTGTTAAGTTGGATTTTCCTTGTAAATTTCACGAAGTAATTCACTGTATTTAGGTAAACGTAACTAAATAATATCTGGCATCTCTAAATCCTATGAAGGAAGAGAGACTCGCCATTTTTTCAGTTTGTTCCCAAAGCTCGTTCGAGCTGCACCTTGTAAAAACAAGCACCAAGGACGCTCGGAAAGGCCCAGGCAAACTGACTGAGACCTCAAGGTCATCGTCATCTGTTATTCCGACTCTATCTAGCTAAGTAACCTCTATGATTTGGCCAAATCAGAGGGAGTAGCTAGGATGTAAGAAGATAATTACTGATAAGTTAGAGTATTAATAATACCCTAATTTTCTACGAGACTTCTAGTATTTAAATTTAATATCCGTTTTTGTTTGACTAACACTCATCAGAAAAGAGAATGCAAAAAATTTCTGACACACACCAAAGGCTGCAATGCAATAATCTAGTTTAGAAAAAAATACTTTATGAACACTACTGCCCAATGTATAAAATATATAGAGAGTATATTCATATCCTGTGGGTCTCAAATTTTGTGTAGCTACTACTCTTGAAAGTTTGGCCACTCCTGCTGTATGGAAAGAATGTTGAGTCGTAGTACAGGTATTGTCATATTCTGCCACCGAGTCATGAGAAACAAGTTGCAAATGGGCAAAACCTCCTCCCAGTTAAAATTAATGAACTTTAGATCATCTGATACACTAATGCAACCTAAGCCTTTATGTACAGTACTGTTTTAATTTTCTGTTAGTTCAATATTGCAATGAAACTCTCAAAATTGTACTAGACAGAAAATGGGTATGTAGACAGGTAGATGTCAGTAGTGAGGGGGTTAATGCAGGATTTATTTATAACAACTTCAGTTCAAAAAAGTCTATCCTAAGCTGAATAAAATCATCAGGAAATGCCAAGAATACAGTATAATGAAAAATATACAGTATTCCAGGCATTCAAACAATGAGTTTCCAACAGCAGTGCCCATTTTGCCATTTTAATAAAGAGCATGATGCAACACTGCTAAGCAGAATGAGAAACTGAAATGAGTTAAAAAGAAGAGAGGGAATGATAATGCAAAAGTTTTTTAATCCACCTTGTTTTAAATATATACGAGGGTTGTACCCCACAAGGGGTAAATTAGGCCTCTGTATACAAAAAGCAACTGCAAGATTGACAAAAAGCATAGAATCTCTTCAGCACACCAAACCTAAGAAGCTAACTGTGTAATGAATACAATGTACTCTCTCTCTCTCAAAGAAAAAATAAAAAAAAATGAAGGGCTCAGCTGTGTGCTGAAGGAAAGAAGGGGATGGTCCTGTGGAAGACTGTGGCAAGCACAGAAAGTGGAGAAATTAGTTTCTGAGATGAGGTTTTCTTTGGTCCAATCAGAAATAATAAACAGTTCAACAGTCAGGTGTGCCATCCTCATCACATCAGCTCTGTACTGTTTGCTGTGATGGCTACTGTTATAAAATGGTGGAAAAGTTGAGGGAGGAGTCATCAGCACAAGAGTGGACAGGACTAAGCACAGCTTATATTAAGCTACAGGTACCTACCACTGAAAGTGTGGAGCATTTTTGAGCTAAGAAGCTTGCTAATGTTGTTATACCAGCTACAAGAAATGTGCCATCAGCACCTGCCTGATATTAAAGCACACTTTGAAATTTTGAGAGAAGTCACTCAAGTTACACCTATAACTTTTCCATAAGATTTCTAACAACAAATTTAAGTCTGCTGCTGCATTAGTGATTTCACAGACAACCAAGTTTTGGTGCTCAATCTGGTCCTTTTTTGCTTTTTTCTGCAATACTATGGTGAATTTTGTGAAGGCTATTTATGTACTAGAGTATAACAATTGTACAGTGTCATATTTTATAAGGACTCTAACATGCTTGCATGTGTCAGCCTTGGTCACCTAAGAGAAGCTCTCCATGCTGCTAGATCTGGCAGTCTCCCTATTCAATCCCCTATCTTTAATGTCACACTCTATGACCTCATCCCAGGCCTTTTTTGGTCTGCCTCTCACAACTCTACCCCTGACACTCACACTCATCGTCCTTCTTACCCAACTGTCATGTTCCATCCACTCTACATGCCCAAACCATAACAATCTTCCCTTCCTCATCACAACACCAATACATTCTAGTCCCATCCTTCCTCTCAGCTCTTCCATCACAATCATAGCCCTCCCAGGCCCCATCCATCTAATCATTGTCATTTCTTTATGTTTGGGCCTATAAATATCCTCCTCTTTTACTGCCCAGGTCTCACTACCAAACAGCATTACACTCCTAACACACGCAGCATACAAAGATCTCTTTGCATGGAGAGTGAGCTATCACATGTCAGGAGAGGCAGCAGCTCCCTGAAAATCCTTCAGCCACCCTAGCCAAATCTCCAGCACACATGTCCCCCAAATAACAAAACTCATCCACACACTCAAAAGACTCCCCAGCAAGATCAAACCATTCACACCTACCAATCTCTACATGCTCTCCCCAGCACACCATACATACGAAATCAGCATTATTTTGCAGTCTACCTCCACTACCACTACATCTCTTATGCACCCACTTATCATAAATATTGCACAAGATTGAAGTTACTTTCCACACCCTTGTAGCAAACTGCACAGTCACAATCCTGCTGCTTTGGCGGTTGTCACCAGCCCTAGGTATCGTTACTTTTGTTTCATTTACATTTACTCTCAAACCTTTGTGCCTCATTCTGTCTCTCCATTTCCTAAATCTTTCCTTTGCCTCTTTTTCATTCTCTGCAACTAATACAAAGTCATCAACATACAACAGCTCCCATGGGAGTCCATTTCTGGTGTCACAAGAGTGGGAATCAAGCATCATGAAAAACAAAGAGAGACTCAAGACTGGCATCCGATGCAAGCCAACATTCACAGGACACTCGTCACTCGAATCTCCATTTGTTCTCACCTGGGTGCAAGCTCCCACATACGTAGCTATAACCTCTTTAACCAGCCACTCCTTGATCTCAAGCTTTCTCATTGCCCACTTCACCACTTCCTCAAGGACTGTCAAAGGGCTTCACCAAATCAACAAAAACATAATACAGCTCCCTTTTCTTTCCTATATAACTTCCTGAAGCTGTTGGACAATGAATATGGCAACATTGGTCCTTTTGCCTAGCATAAACCCAATGTATTTCATTAATATTCACTTCTTTCCCTTATCATACCTTCTAGGACTCTACTACCTTAATCATCTGATGCAAAAGTTTTATGCCTCCATAATTTCCTCTTTCTAGGACATCACCCTTCCCAGTAAAGACATTCATAATCACACTATCATTTTGTCATAAGCTTTCCAATGATATGCTGTTCAATTCAGTTTTTTTTTTTCCCTCCCTGAAGATTTACGTCTGCCGAATGACAGTTTTGGAAAAGGTAGCATAAAGCCCAATGTCTGATGATGGTACAGAGCCTACCAAAAACTGGCGGTAGGTAGAACCGCCTCTTTTATGATGTACATATGACCAAGCCAGTATAGTATCTGGTGGGGTATAGCAGGATTGGGCCTCTAGAGTGGGGGGGGGTGACCCCCCCGCCATCTCTCCGCTTTCCTCTACCCCACTGGGCCCTCTCCTCATTGTGGCCTCCCAATCACCTATACCCCCATATACCCCCTGGATACTGTAGCTGGTGTGTGTAGCAAGCATACTTCCTCCCTTTCTCCACTCCTTCTCACCCCCCAACACCTCCCTTCCTCCCTCCATCTACCACCACACTCCCTCCACCTTCCTACTTTCTCTTTGTTTCCAGGCACATGGGGTTTTCCTTTGCTACACACCAAAATAAACTTTATTTTCCTTTCATGATCATTATTTCACCTTGTCTGATGCCTAGGAATATACGTTATACTGTTTACAGTTATGTTTGTATAGTTATTAGCCACTCTCTGGCAGATTCAAGCTTAGATTTTTTTTAAAAATTTTTGATGGTTGCTAGTCCAGTAACCACCGGACATGGAGCATGAGACATATATTTTGACGTGTGTAAATTAAAGCTCTTGAAATCTGTCAGAAAAAATTTACAATCTGAGAAAGTCAAAAAATCGGACACTAATTGCAGTTCTAGGGACAGGTGCTCTGGGAATTTTGCAGTCTTTAGAGGTTAAAAATGAAAACATCTCTAGGACTGGCCCTGTCCATCTGTCTCTCACTAACATTTTTTTTCAGGAAGGAAGCACTTCATTCCTGTAGAATTTAATGACTGTAGTAAAGTCCCATATTAGGACCCTGAAGCTCCTACTTCATGTACATAGACTTTAGCAAACCACCATATTATAGTCCTGAAGCTGCAGCATCTATCTAGTACCTTTGTATGTGCTATGCAATATGGTAGCAAATTTTTAAAAACTCGTTTAACCCCTTAACCGCGGGGCGTCACTTTCGTGACGCTTGGGAGCAAGGGATCATACCGCGGGGCGTCGCTTTTGTGATTCTGTGTTATTTTGAATTCACCCGGGCTTTCAAGTGGGGGCTTGTATCATCTATCAGTACTGACAATGTCCAACATTAGTCAGCACTCCTAATCTCATCTGTACTCCCATCCATTGTTGACAATTTAGCCATTTCTCCCCGTTCTTGACTCCCCTCCCTACCCCCTCTCCATTACCCTATCCTCTCGCCTGCCCGGCCATGCTACGCTAAGTAAATCTTCCCTGGAATTTTTCACTGATTTCATCCATTGAAATAAGCCCTATGTCGTATTCTTATACCAAATAATATATACAAGAAAGAAATCAGGTAAGTGAGAGTGCCATACACCTGGAATTGGCTAATTATCACCTGACAACACCTCACGTGCACTCGTTCGCTAATTTTCGCTGTTTTTTTCCCCTTGAAATATGCCGTATAATCTATTTTCGTAATAAATATACATGTAAGGAGAGAAGGGAGAAGCCTAAGTGATATTTACATTCACCTGGAACTACCTAATTTATAATGTATTGTCTAGATTTCCTGCCAATCATATCAGTGCTACACAAAGCTGTTTCAAGATTTAACATTGGTAGCTCTGATTATATATCTCCTAAGTAGGCCTCTAATCTATTTTCGTAATAAATATACCTGTAAGGAGGGAAGGGAGAACCCTAAATGATATTTACATTCACCTGGAACTACCAAATTTATAATGTATTGTCTAGATTTCCTGCCAATCATATCAGTGCTAGACTTAGCTGTTTCAAGAAGTAATATTGGTAACTCTGAATAACCCCTAAAGCAGGCCTCTAGGCTAGCTGGCCTGGCAACTGCGTTATCAGTGTAGGCTCATCTTCCGAAGTGAGGGAACGTATGTTTCATCTTGCTGACTTCAAGGCCTTTTTTCACCCCCATGCAAATGGCTCTGTGACCTTTACCCCCTACTAAACCTCGTGTGGAAAGAGGTAAAGGGCTGACAATTGATAAAAGAGTGACTACGATCTTTCTATTGAGTAAAACAGTGCAAGTGGAATTGTAAATAATGTGTAAACAGCAAGTGAAAGTAATGAATGTAAATATACGTGAACAATGGAAAATAGTTTTATAAGTTATTTCAAGTGACAGTGCATAACACTGTAAATAAAATAGAAATGTAAATAACGTAAATAAAATAGAGAACGTAAATAGAAATGTAAATGAGTAGTATTATAAGAATACGAGTATATACCCTAGGAGTAATGAAAGTGAAAGTTTCACTCTAGCATGTCTGAATGCTATGAGTTATGAGAGTGAAGATGAAATTGACATTCACTCTCAATGCCAGTATACAGGACGAGAAAGTGAATGCTACGTATTTTACTGAAAGAAATTGAATCCCTACAGTGACAATAAACTAATACTACTGAAGGAAACTTATGGATAAAGACTGTAGATATATATAAGTGTTATATAGTAATAGAAATATAAAGTGTGAGGGGTTTTATGAATAATAAATGACAGACTACCATGAGCGAACTAGTGCCAGTGCGACGATCAGACGCGCTCGTAATTTCCACTGCTTTCACAGTGTTTTTTTTTTTTAGTATGGATCCCAAACTACTTGAAAATTGTAGAATAGTGTTTATAGTGTTTGTATCTGGCTGTGGTAATCATATTACGGGTTGTTGGGAAGTGTAAAGTGGAGACTTCGTTACCCTACTTCAGAGGTCTCCACAAGTCCTACGGTAACCGACGAAGGCTCAACAATCATTCCAGGAGAAAGCTGAAGGTATGTGCCATAAGCATATGTAATTTTATTATTCTAGGACTAATAACTGATTTTTGGCAAATATTTTTTGAGAGTCTGTCGGAGCCCAAATAACCCCGCGGCACACGCAAGTAATTGGTAAACAAGCCCGCGGTGTAGGGGTTAAATAAAACCTATTACTTTTTCATAAGCTTTCCAATGATGTGCACAGGTTTGCTGTAGTTACAATAATTTTTGACATATCTAAGCTTTGGTGCTGTACTCTACCATCCTACTACATACAGTATAATGTTCTCTTTTGCTTGCTTGAGCAATAAGAAAAAGAACATAAGAGAAAAGCTGCAGTGAGTTGGCTGGTCCATGCCAAAGCACATTTGGTGACTAGACTGTAGGACTAAAATAAACCAAGGAGAGTAGAACAAAGTGAAAAACAGAACTGTCTGTACTGGATTATTATTATGTTATTGTTCAATTTCTGGTGCTCCTCGGGACTGACCTGATGATGTGCTGCACCCCCCTCACTTTGTAAGGCGCCGCAGCCAGTGGAAGTGGCGGACCAACATGGGGGGGCGGGGGGGAGACACCCTTGCCCCATTCCCGGAACTGCTACCACACTCTGCCTCTTTCTAGCGGGTAACACAGTCATGCTTCAACTGGCTAGTGTTTAATGAGAGTCAACAAGCCATACCACCAAAACTGATCTCTCAGTGCTACCCCACGCTAATTAGAAATTACTGAAAAAAAAAATCAAGAGGCTTTGGTTATAACTACAATATGCTCTAGGCCTCTACCCAGTTTAGGGGATAAGGAATTTGGGTTAGGATGATGATGAAGCTATAGGCATACAGCAGCATGAACAAAATACAGTACTAGTAATGCAAATGTACTGTACACACACAACTGAAAGCCCTTGAGTTGGGAGGAAACCAATTCAAGGCCACCACATGTAGGAAATTAAAAAATGATACACTTTAACTATGATGATTATGCATTCCGGTCAACTGCCGACACATGGTGATTGACTTCACTGTCGGGTTACTATTTTATTAAACAACTGTGACTTAATTCAACCCCCATGCTCAGGGACTTTCTGCCATGGGTGTACTTATGTGTAATGATGTTATGATTATTAGAAATAAAGAAATATGTGATCAACAGTAAGGTGTGCTATGGACTGCACACTAGTATATATAGAAAAATTTGTAACCAGTAATTAGTAATCAGATGCCATCATCATCATCATCCAATTTCCTTTCCCTCCCCAAGATGGAGAGAGAGAGAGAGAGAGAGAGAGAGAGAGAGAGAGACCAGATGAAGGTGTATTTGTAATAAGTCTTCCTAACTGTGCCATCACTGTTCCATTATTTCGAGAGAGAGAGAGAGAGAGAGAGAGAGAGACGAGATGAAGGTGTATTTGTAATAAGTCTTCCTAACTGTGCCATCACTGTTCCATTATTTCACATACAATGATCTACCAGTCTTAGTACTCACAGAGGACTTACTATTTACCTATATATCCGAAACTGGTTAAAACAAGAAAAATACTGCCATCAGCGGCCTCTTCTTGTAATACAACCCAAAATCTTTCACAATAACAGTACAGGTAAGTATGTTAGTTTGTGTGATCACACATTTGCACAAATGGTCTGAGTTACCACTGGGAGTCGATACTGTAATTAATTATAAGGATCAAAGGATCATACTGCATTGGCACAATGGATCTAAGAATTGTAACCCATACCATACTACTGTCTATACACAGAGACTGACTGATTAGCATGCACACATACTGGGGTTTATGGCATTTAAAGATTTATATCACTAATACTATTCATCACTATTAGGCTTATGGCATTTAGAGATTCACATCATTACTACTATCCATGACTATCAGAGACATGTGAGTTAACACTAAGTTCTATCAGCACAAATATGAGATTAACCATTATTTTAAGTATGACAGACAACCTTTACTAGGATTTACTTATTATGAATAAATATCATTTGAAAATAATGATTAATGTTACATACAAATAACAACAGCAAGTAACTGTGTAACTATGAAAGCTGACATCAGGTAAACCCTGGCTCACTCATGCAAGCATTAACCCCATCACCACGATGACGCTTATACATCATCATAACCCTCCAGTGCGCGCACACTACAACGCCTCTGTGTCGTCATATATCAATTCCACCAAAGGAGGCAGCAAAGGGTTTAGTTTATTGTGCTAAGGTCTTACATTTTGGCTCATACATGTTACTGAGGATAAAATAAGCTCCACCCGCTTTTTTTTTTCAGCCAATCCCAATATATATGGGAGAGCATGTGGCTGATGGCGTGTTGGGCAGCAGCTCTGCATCCCGCCAGGATCAGTCTTGACTGTGTGTAGGAGAGTGTACTGCCATTCTCTCCACAGTGAATATTGCTGAATCAACGTATTCCTGAGGAATCTCGCGATTCCTCAAGTGATGAGGACTATCAGCCATTGGCTCAAGACTCGGATATCGATGACTCATCAAGTGAAGAACTTGAGAGTGATGAATCTGATGATATTCATGAAAAAGAAATAGAAGGTGTCTGGCGGTTGATAAGCGACATATTTGCTGACACATGTCCCAACCAAGTGCCTGAATTTATGACTGAGTTTTTCGGGCTGAATCCAGCGATCAGCAAATCTGAAACTGCGTCACCTTTGGACTCTTTCAACCTATTTTTTGATGCAGGTGTGGTGAAGCAAATATGTCTATTTATCTATCTATTGCCAGACGCCATAATCCCGTAAGGGGAGGCCATTTGACTTCGAGATATTTGTTTTACGGGGAGGGGCACTAACCCTCCAGCAACCCACTTGTTGACACATAGTGAGCACGTATGGTTTGGTTATATGGTTACCACCCAGCGTTGTAAATGGTTTTTTGGCTTACAGGAAACCATTTGGCTTGTCACTCACTGTAAAGTCACCTGTAAAGCAAAGAAAATCAATAAGAAGTGAGAGGAAAGATGGGAGAAATAGGAAGAGAGGAAGGCAGGCACAGAAAAAGAGTGATAACTGCTAGGGAAGAAGTAGGCAGCACTACATCAAGTGCGTGGATGATGGTCGCCATCACCTACCACCGCAAATATGAGTGGACAAATCTGAAGACAAATAAATTTTTCAGTGAACACCCACAGAAAAGGGGTGAAGTAAACAGCATTTTTGGGCATCCAGTTTCAGAAAGTGATATGTACACTTTTATCAGCCTTTTGTCTCCATGGGAATAACTAAATTGCCCCGTATTTACATGTACTGGACCAAAGTATGTTGTACAGCATCATTAGTGGCACTGCCAGGATACACCACAGCCTAGGCCAAGCAGGGGCGTGAAGGCCAAGAAAATATAGGCCTACATTTGAGTTCAGAGGAGACATTTCTAATAGGTAAGTACATTGAAATAATTTGCATATACTGTACTGTATATAATCTTTCACTGAACTGTAATTTTTATAAACCTACTGAAAAATATTTTTCGATTTATATTATTTTTATAACAAGTAGTGGTAGGTGGTGGCGACCATCATCCACTCATGATGTAGTGCTGCCTACTTCTTCTTTAACCTTTATCATTTTTTTCTGTGCCTGCCCTCCTCTCTTCCTATTTCTCCCATCTTTCCTGTCACATCTTACTGCTTTTCTTTCCTTTACAGGTGGCTTTACATTGAGTGACAAGCCAAGAAACCATTTACAACGCTGGGTGGTAACCATATAACCAAACCATACATGCTCCATACGTGTCAACAAGTGGGTTGGTGGAGGGTTAGTGCCCCTCCCCGTAAAACATATAATTCAAAGTCAAATGGCCACCCCTTATGGGATTATGATGTCTGGCAATAGATAGATAGATAGACAACCTGTGACAGATTCAGTCTTACACACACAGGCGTATACTCACATACACACATATACTGTACACAAACATACAAAATACCACAGCTATTCTCGCAAGATAGCAGTTTTTCCCTGGAAAAGTAGTTTGGGGGAACAAGAGGGGGGGGAGCCTTGTACGCTGTATTACACAAGATTAGTCACCTTCGTGGCGAAGGGGTTAAAAAGACCTTATGATGATGATGATGTATCAGTTTGGTATCAAGTTCATACTGCTGCACACAAGGAAATGAATGAAGGAAAAAGCAATAGCACAATGCAGTATATTCTAAATTTATTTACACATCTTTATATGAGCGCTGGACAGTATTACAGGCTACCAACAAAGCTCATTAGGCTAAATTTATTCTGTTACCCAAGTGAACATGCACAGAAAATCTGCAACTCACAGGCCATAACACCCACTCACCCACACTTCACTCTTCAGGTGCAGGAGGTATTTTACACACACAACCAATAATGCCAAGCTACCACAATCCCCAATGTAAACACTACAGCCACAACAGCAATACTGTATGCAGAAAGCATCTAAATCATGCATCTGTAATTACAATATAGCTTTATGGAATATACTACCTTTACAAAAACAATAAAGAAGATTTTAAACACCCAAATCAATATTACAGCATGCAGCATGACCCCCAAATATGCAAAGTTAAAGTTATAAAACTACAAAAAGGGCT
The DNA here is from genome assembly GCF_032717465.1 of Coenobita brevimanus. NCBI lineage: Eukaryota > Metazoa > Arthropoda > Malacostraca > Decapoda > Coenobitidae > Coenobita > Coenobita brevimanus. The sequence goes on along the minus strand of NC_136954.1, from coordinate 61,438,605 downwards.
TTCCTAAACTATTCTGTACTCACATTTGTATGTCTGCATGTCTCGAAACTCCTCACGAACCAGTACATTCAATGTATGTTTTTCAATATGAACCAGTACATACAATGTATGTTTTTCAATAAACAATGTAGCAAAAACCCTAGCAATCTGAAATAAACTAACCTGCAATCCCAAGGGTTGCAACACCCAGACCAAACAGTTTCCAATAATTATACATTTCAAATACTGATAGCTACTGTCAACCATGCAGTAGTATATTATGCCTAGAACCTAAATTTTAAAAAAATTAGCTAATCCTTCATTATAATCATACTCTACCACACACAGTACAGTACCTGTACTGATAAACCTTTGAGTCTACATCAGAAAAACTGCAATAGAAAAAAAAAAGTGATATCAAAAACCAGATTTCCTGTTCATTCCAAAGCCATCCAGAAAAAGCAATTAAATGTGTAATACCAAATACAGTATTGTGACACACAAGAACAGTTCAGAAAATTAGGTCAGAACTAGAGGCTGATAAACAATGCCAGTTTTCACTTACCGTGCCAACCAGGGGGTAAAGGAAACCTGCCCCCACTGAAGCTCTGACATCTCTAACAGGGATGGTGAAGCCTGATGGAGCACCCTTCTTGTTGGGGTCAGCAGTTAGGGAAAGGTGTGTCTTGGCCATACAGATTGGCAGGTCATTAAAGCCCTGAAATAAGAGGTTTCATATAATATGCAGTAAAATACAAAACAGTAATGTAGTTTCTTTAATATAATGCTGACAAAATCATACAGCAAAATACAAAATCATTATTTTTTTCAAAATGCAATTTAAAGATTCAACTGCACAAGGCAAGGTTGTGGAATTGGAGTCATGGAGTCATCTGGTTTGGGTTGGAGTTGGGAGTCAGTAAAATTCCCATGACCCCAACTCTGAGCTTTTTGGTTCTGAAATGGTATCAATTATAACTTTTCAATATTTTATTCAGTTTATTTTACGACCATGTATAACAGTTTATCTGAGGCCCCGCATGCAAGAGTATACCCATGCACCATTTTAAAAAAGTGGCAGAAATCGGATTTCAAGCTTTTACAACTTGGAAGAATGATACCGCAAAAACTATTATACCTAGGATAATGGAGTTTACATCATTTTAAAGCTGATTGTCTCTACTTTATCTAAAAACCTTTTAGTAAAGGTACTATTGTTTTTACCCCCCCCCTCAAAAAAAAAAAATCGACATATTAGCATACAATGCTGCTACTTTTATGCATAAACTAGTACTGCAGGCCAATAGCCAGTGAGTTCCTTTATGTTGTGAGATGAAGTTGAATGTCTGGAGAGTGGTTGGTTATGAATTTGCCTGGTTATTGTCATAAATAGTGAGTTTTATAAATTTTTCAAAAAAATTATCAATACGCAGCATTTTTTTACCACCTGGACCTCGTTGTTCCATTTTTATGTGAACAATAGACACTTTACATCTATGAAATGCAATAACAAACAAAATAACACCAATAATACTAGGAATAATGATTTTTACATTAATAATCTTATTAATGAAAACAGTGGTTGCACTTGATAAAGGGTGGCGAGGTAAAATCAATGTTATTTCTATGGTTTTTCACCCTTATGTCTTGGGTCATACATCACATCCACCAACTCCACATGAAAGTACATACTCTGAGGGACTGTGGGATACCATTATCTCAATTTTCGACAAGGTGGTGCATGGGTATACTCTTACACGCGAGGCCTCATTTGTTCTTATGCAAGAACTACAGAATAAGCAGAGAATTTTAACCCCTTAACCGCGGGGCGTCACTTTCGTGACGCTTGGGAGCAAGGGATCATACCGCGGGGCGTCGCTTTTATGATTCTGTGTTATTTTGAATTCACCCGGGCTTTCAAGTGGGGGCTTGTATCATCTATCAGTACTGACAATGTCCAACACTAGTCAGCACTCCTAATCTCATCTGTACTCCCATCCATTGTTGACAATTTAGCCATTTCTCCCCGTTCTTGACTCCCCTCCCTACCCCCCCTCCATTACCCTATCCTCTCGCCTGCCCGGCCATGCTACGCTAAGTAAATCTTCCCTGGAATTTTTCACTGATTTCATCCATTGAAATAAGCCCTATGTCGTATTCTTATACCAAATAATATATACAAGAAAGAAATCAGGTAAGTGAGAGTGCCATACACCTGGAATTGGCTAATTATCACCTGACAACACCTCACGTGCACTCGTTCACTAATTTTCGCTGTTTTTTTCCCCTTGAAATATGCCGTATAATCTATTTTTGTAATAAATATACATGTAAGGAGAGAAGGGAGAAGCCTAAGTGATATTTACATTCACCTGGAACTACCTAATTTATAATGTATTGTCTAGATTTCCTGCCAATCATATCAGTGCTACACAAAGCTGTTTCAAGATTTAACATTGGTAGCTCTGATTATATATCTCCTAAGTAGGCCTCTAATCTATTTTCGTAATAAATATACATGTAAGGAGGGAAGGGAGAAGCCTAAATGATATTTACATTCACCTGGAACTACCAAATTTATAATGTATTCTCTAGATTTCCTGCCAATCATATCAGTGCTAGACTTAGCTGTTTCAAGAAGTAATATTGGTAACTCTGAATAACCCCTAAAGCAGGCCTCTAGGCTGCCTGGCCTGGCCCCTGCGTTATCAGTGTACTGTCATCTTCCGAAGTGAGAGGACGTATGTTTCATCTTGCTGACTTCAAGGCCTTTTTTCACCCCCATGCAAATGGCTCTGTGACCTTTACCCCCTACTAAACCTCGTGTGGAAAGAGGTAAAGGGCTGACAATTGATAAAAGAGTGACTACGATCTTTCTATTGAGTAAAACAGTGCAAGTGGAATTGTAAATAATGTGTAAATAATGTGTAAACAGCAAGTGAAAGTAATGAATGTAAATATACGTGAACAATGGAAAATAGTTTTATAAGTTATTTCAAGTGACAGTGCACAACACAGTGTAAATAAAACAGAAATGTAAATAACGTAAATAAAATAGAGAACGTAAATAGAAATGTAAATGAGTAGTATTATAAGAATACGAGTATATACCCTAGGAGTAATGAAAGTGAAAGTTTCACTCTAGCATGTCTGAATGCTATGAGTTATGAGAGTGAAGATGAAAGTGACATTCACTCTCAATGCCAGTATACAGGACGAGAAAGTGAATGCTACGTATTTTACTGAAAGAAATTGAATCCCTACAGTGACAATAAACTAATACTACTGAAGGAAACTTATGGATAAAGACTGTAGATATATATAAGTGTTATATAGTAATAGAAATATAAAGTGTGAGGGGTTTTATGAATAATAAATGACAGACTACCATGAGCGAACTAGTGCCAGTGCGACGATCAGACGCGCTCGTAATTTCCATTGCTTTCACAGTGTTTTTTTTTTTTTAGTATGGATCCCAAACTACTTGAAAATTGTAGAATAGTGTTTATAGTGTTTGTATCTGGCTGTGGTAATCATATTACGGGTTGTCGGGAAGTGTAAAGTGGAGACTTCGTTACCCTACTTCAGAGGTCTCCACAAGTCCTACGGTAACCGACGAAGGCTCAACAATCATTCCAGGAGAAAGCTGAAGGTATATGCCATAAGCATATGTAATTTTATTACTCTAGGACTAATAACTGATTTTTGGCAAATATTTTCTGAGAGTGTCGGAGCCCAAATAACCCCGCGGCACACGCAAGTTATTGGCAAACAAGCCCGCGGTGTAGGGGTTAAATAAAGATTTTAAAATTGCAACTATCAAAATTCATGAATATTATTCATTTACCTGCATCATATCCATGTGCCATATTTACAGTACACTCATACCCCTATATCCAGCAGTGCTGTGTAACAGTGGAAGTGTTCGGTTAGCGAGAATGTTGGATATCAAAGCAGCTTTTCCCATCAGATAATGAAGAAAAGCCTGAGATGCATTCCAGACCCAAATCCAAATGCTAATATACCTTAATCAATAAAGATTGACACAGAAACACCATAGGCAATGTTACTGTCCTCATAAACAATACTACTGCTAAAAAAAAGGCACATCAAACATCACAGGCAAGAGGGTAGGGTAATGGGATGTGCAGTGTTCAACACCACTTCAGGGCAACTGAACAGCCAGGCAGATTGCCGGCAGTGCACCAAGTGAGGGCAAGGGAGGGCATGGGGATGGGACAGAGAAACAAGCAGGAGTGGGAAAGGGAGACAAGCAGGGGTGGGGGAGGGAGACAAGTGGGGGTGGGGGAGGGAGACAAGTGGGGGTGGGGGAGGGTTGGGGGGCAAAGGAGGAGGCAAGAAAGCCAAACAGCCCTACTACCTCCACCCCTAATCTCACTCACTTACTCACCACTGTCACTCACTCACCACTTACTCACTCTCTCTCTCTCTCTCTCTCTCACACACACACACACACATGGGAGAGAAGTGTAAGTGGGGAGTGTGGGGGGATGGAGAGGGAGACAACCAGGGCTTGGAGAAGGCAGGGGAACACAGAGGAAGACACGTCTGGCAGTGCTGAGTGTGGACAGGGATGGAGTAGGGATGAGTTGGGGGGGGGAAAGGAAGGAGTGGGGGGGGGAAAGGAAGGAGTGGGGGGGGGAGAGGATGGACTAGGGGGGGCAAGAGGGACTGGGGGGGAAAGAAGAGAGGGGATGAAGGGAGGAAAGGAGGACTGAGAAAGCCTCGTTTGAAACCTAGGGAGAGGCAAGGTGTCGGACTGGAGAGGCGGGGTGCCGGACTGGAGAGGCGGGGTGTCGGGCTGGAGAGACGGGGTGTCGGACTGGAGACGGGGTGTCGGACTGGAGACGGGGTGTCGGACTGGAGACGGGGGGTTTCAGACTGGGGACGCGGGGTGTCAGACTGGAGAGGCGAAGGACATTCAAATTGTTCGGGTTGTGGAAATATTCCCCTATTTCTTGTGTTTGGTCTAGCAAAGTGCCGGTTATTGATGTGCCAGATAATGGGGTATCAGTGTACTCAAGTCGGAGTCAGAATCGGAGTCGCACTTATAAAACTTCTGGAGTCGGAGTCAGGAAATATTATCACCGACTCCATAACCCGTGCACTAGTTTTAACCTTGTTGAGAAAAATGTGATTACTTGGGAGTTTCATTTTGTCACCACAAACAAAGCTCTGATACAAATTGGTGATTTTCTCAAGAAGAAATACTCAAAATTGGAGTTCTATCTTTTCACATAATCACTTCACACACCATGTCCTTGACCTGGTTTTAGTTATCTAATGTGACAACTAAAGAACAATAATATACCACAAAAAGTGTCTTCAGCTGACCAGAGCTTGAGAATGGTGCTAATGAATATTTTTGAAACTACTCATCAGATTATTTTGTCATTTACATGGCATGAACAAAGACTACATTAATCATGAACAAAGCTTACACTAATCATGACACTAGGAGAAGGTAAAACCCTGTCCTGTAGGATGACAGTCCATAGCAAAACAAATACGACAACATGAGAACTCCACTTGAGAAAACTGCATCAGTATGGAAACACATCACACAAGTTATATAATTAAGGTCTGTGCAATAAATTCACTACGTACTACAGCTGCTAATGTTATAAATGTACTTTTTATTAATACGCTGAGCCAGCAGTTGAAATCCAATGACCTTGGTGTCATAACTGAGATTAGTATACAGGATCAGAATTTTCATACTACTTAATCAAATGAGGACGAAAAAAAAGAAAATGTATTCTTACCCCTCCAAGGCACGTTGACATGAATCGCATTCTTTGTAAACGCATGTAGACGCAAATTGCGTTGCTAAGCAGAAAAAATGCCATCAAAAGGAAAGTTTTTGGCTGATTTGCGTCAAATTTTGGTGCGTTCTAGTGGGTATGTCTCTCTTCCGGGGTAAACACTTGGCAACACTGTGACTGCTCTGATGAGACAATGCGCGTCAGAAAAACTTCGGTATCTCACGACCAGCCGGGCTGAAGGGTAGCGCTGCTGATAATCATCCCTTTAAATCCACCATTTTCCCCCTCCCACCTGAGGCAGAAGCCATTATTGAAATATTGTGATTGTACAGTGTTTTTGACCATACAGTAATCCCACCACATATCCGATGTAATAGAGCCAAAGGCATGCCTTGAAAGTGGTCCTGTACAGTAAGTGGGCCCCTGGCTCCTGGACTGGTACTTAAGGACCCTAACTCAGCCTAACTTTGAAAGCCACCCAAATAACTCCCTACTGGACATGCACAGCACCTATTTACACCTGTTCACACCAATAATGGACATAAAGCATGAAATAAATGAAAAGGAACCAAAGAATGAGGAATTAGAAGTGACTGTACCTCAGCCAGGGTACTTACACCACGTCTGTGGCAGCCTTCTCTAAGGCTTTGGCAGTGGTGAAACTGCTCTTGAAGCACGTACAGTAATCCAGTGTTGTGCTGCACTTACAGTAATTCTTTGCACTGTGAGTTATAACTGTTTAACACTGAACATTGTTAACAGCACCACGCCAGTTTCAACCGCCAGTTTGCACTCCACAGTTAATTCTTTGCACTCTAAATTCTAATTTCTTAACAATACACAACACTGTAAATTCCCGTGTGGTCTAGTGGCGAGGTATTGCAGTTTATTCACTGTTTATTCACAAAAAACAAGCACGTGTGGCTTCCATTGCGATAAGCATCTACTCCCAGTAAAAGTTAGGCAGTAACTGTTGGTGGCGGGGAAACAGAGTTGCCAGATCGCAACGGCCACATTACCAAACTCCTCAATTTTCATTACCAAATCGTAAAGCTAGCATTTATTCTTCACTAATTATATATACAAGTGGAAATAAATGTAATCACTCTCCTTATAATTAATAGCATGTTGATTATTTTCACACTATGTAGGCTAGCAGATTAATCAGAGAGAGCAAACAATCCACCATCTCCATCCTGTGTATCCTCATCCATCCATCCATCATCCAATCCTACACTGTCCCATGAGGAGCGTAGGAGCCCGGGGCTAGGCAGTCGGTCTCGACATTTAAGATGAGAGTGACCAGCCTCACTCATCCCTGAGTGGCATTACATGAGCAATCAACCCCAACCACCCCCTGGATCTAAACCTTCACTGGCTCAATCCGACTGGAGCGCAATAATTACCCACTAAACCACCAGGAGCCAAAATTTGGTTATATGGTTACCACCTAGCATAGTAAATGGTTTCCTGGCGTACAGGAAACCATTTGGTTTGTCACTCAGTGTACAGTCACCCACAGGCAGCAGGAAAAGGAAAGATTGAAGGAAATAAAGACAGACCTCATACATGTGAAAAACCCATTTGGTAATGCATTATTCTGATTCATTACCAAACGAATTTTTCATTACCAAATTGGTCCACATTTGGTAAAGAAAAATACCACATGGCAACCCTGATGGGAGGGGGGAGGGGGGAGGAAGGAAGGGGTGAAGGGGCCGTGGTGTAAACAGCTGTTCGGCGCCTTGCGGCAATTTCAAATTACGGGTGAGAAAAAAAAATCGGATTTTGGGGGGGATTCCCCCCCCCCCCGAAGGTCCAGGCCCACAATGTCCAGTAAGTGGGGTGTCTGGAAAGTAGGCATCCGGATAGTATAGGGATTACTGTAATGTGAAGTAACTGTGTCTATGGAGCATGATATATTGTTTGTAAAGCATTGGGGCCCATTATCAGCCGTTAGGCCTAGAGGCAGGAGTCTGGTTTGTTATAACCAGGTTTCCACTCTGCTTCACCGTGCCCATAAATGATGTGAGTATTTTACCTTTATAGTGAAGCCAAATATTTTATTTTGTGAAACATATAGTGCCTGGATTAGTGAAATAACTGATCTACCACAGCTGGCATTATGTACGCCATACAGATATGCCACAGTCACTATGGGAACAAGCGGTCATGTACACCAGAGAGTCAGGAAGGGAATAATAGAGGAGGCTGGGATGGAATCATGTGATAGTGTTTTATATTGCATATGGTTTAGTGTGACATATATGTATAAAATAGTGCAGCTGACTGACTTAGCTCAAACTTAGCGCAAGTATCAGAGACAACAAATACGCCACACAATCACAGACTTCAGTGAAAAGGTATTGTACCAATCTCAGACAGTGCTATATTGCATATGGTCTAGTGTGAAACATACATATAAAATAGTGCAGTGAGCGTTCACTGAGAAATACTGCATTGCATGCACTGACTGACTTAAGCGAAAACCTAGCACAAGGATCAGAGACATGAAACATGCCACACATATATACATGTCGTGCAGCGAATGTTCTTGGAGAAATCTACTGTGTGCATCACATGTGTCAGGCAAATGTAGTGCAAGGAGGAGAGAAAATATGCCACCCACACACACACCCACACTCATCCCCACACACACACACACATGCTCACACACTACATAACTCCTCATCTTCAAACCCTTCAAGGTCCTGCCAACATCTCAACACCTCTGGAGGAAGTGAGTTATCCATATTTTGTTGATTTGTATACTGACCTATTTCTATGGAAGAAAGTTCAGCTTCAGTATCACTACCTCGCAAAAAGACTAGTAGTCATGTCGAGTTTCTGAGGGCACTATCAAAAAGCTCATGATATTTTACGTGTATACTCTGAGGAAAAAGAGAAAATAACAAAACCTAACGAGCGAAAATATGTAGGTGTGGGTGAGGCAGGGTAAGAGAGTGTTTTTATCTCATTGCGGGCGAGAAGGAGTATTCTACGTTTGTTGTCCATTTACTCGAAAACTCTTGGACGTATCGATTTCCTGTAAGAACCATGACAAAGATCAGTGAATTCTACGTATGTACAAGACATAACAATGTAATATCTCTGATGAAAAGTAGTTGTTATGTAGGCAGAAATATAAAGGTTACTGTGAGCGCATGACAATAGTGCAGCACGGCCGTGAGTACCCAGTAGTTTTTTGTGATTTACTCGGAAACTATGAGGCCTATCAAAAATTGGCAGGTACCATGAGAAAGCTCATGAAATTCTACACAAGATTATGAAACAAAAACATAATGTGCACAGGAAAACTTTTGCAGCAGAGCTCCCTGTACAAAAATCAATGTTTTTCAAAAAATGGCTTTCAGTTTTTGGCTATTTTCTCGAAAACTACAAATCGTATCACAACCGAACTTTCCCACTAGAAAGCTGATGAAATTCTCTAGCAAAACTTCTAATAACATTTTTCTGTATGATGGAAAACATTCAAACTAGGATGTTCGGATGTGATACTGATGTTCGGAAATGTTTATTCACGTTGGCCTAATGTACTTTTATTCATAGTTTTCTGTATTTTTTTTTTCACTTATCGGCTAGAACAAACATCGGCGAATATGGTGATGTAGGTTTCATGGCGATATATAGAGGTCTGCGTGGCAAAAACAAGGCGAGAATACAGTATGTGTTTTCAGCAGTGCGCGGGTGGGCTGGTGGGGAGAGGGGTGGAGTAAAATCGTGTGTTGGCAAAACTTATAAAACTTATGCGTCCACGAGAAGGTTAAGTTTGCAGTAAATGGATAATGGGGATGATACTCCTACACCCTTTTTCTCTTTGCACTGATGTAAACATGGTGACTCAATTACTACTAGCAATACAAATGGTCTCCTCTACTCTAAAAAATGACACCACGTTTCCTCTTGGGGAATCCCCATACTGGGGTTAGCCATAGTACAGCTGATGTTTTCTATGGACTGGAAGCAAACCAAGTGCCAAAGCCAGCAAATTACTTCCCAGCAGCTGCTGTAAACTATTGGGGAAAAAAGAAATCTGAGATATATATTTTTTTTTTTTTATTTTTTTTTTTTTAATGTGTTCAACTCTAGGCATAGGCTTCACAGCCTGCTATCAAAGCCCAACAGGCCTCCTACATACCATATACCTCTTCATGTCACCACTTCGGCACTAACACCCACCGTCCATATTGAATACATGCTAGGGCTGTCTCATACAGGACTGGTGTACTGGTATTAGTGGGGGTATTTTTACGACATGTCGGCGGGTCTTCTGGTAGATCAGTAAAGCTTGATTTAATGAAATTCAAATCCTTAAACTTTTCCCTGCCACAGCGGGGATTTGAACCTGGGTCCATTAGAATGGCAGGCCACCTCTCTACCGATTGAGCCACGCATAATACAATCTGCAACAATGTCAGTCTCAACGACTCTGGCTCTATGTAATGTCACTCAGAGGGATCACAGAGTTGCTGCTTGTGGCTTAATGTTCCATGTATAACAGTGATGACTATGACCACCTACCAAGCTTGCAGCCACGTTTCAATCTTATAGTAGTACCTCTCAGCGTCGATGGTAGACATCTGTCTACAGTACAAGCTCTTAAATTATATAAGAAAAGAGCTTTCACTGGGATTTCTTTCTTGTTTCAGAGAGTAAAAAAAAAAAAAAAAAAAATGCTCCAGATCTTCCCACTTCTTGTGGTAATAGGAAACAGGGTCAAGATAATGAAAAAAATTTCCACTCATGAGTTTTTAAATGTGGAAAGATTATTCTGCTCTACACTCCAGTATGATAAAACCATTCAAAACAATTTTCTGTAAGATTCAATCCAATATTATAAGAAGACACTGGTACAGTACACAGTTCATTGTTTTTCTAACCTGACAGTGCTCCTTAACAAGTTACCCGCATACTGAGCCACTGGTGTACCATTTGATGTCTTCTTTCCTAGCATGTTGATACACTGATGGTGCAATAATGAGTAATAATTTGTTTTCACTTTTTCATGTATTTCACCTTCACGAATATTGGATGGGCAGATTTTTTGTTGCTGCTCCTACAGTAGAAGACATGTTGAATCGGATAATGATATAAGATTAGAGAAATGCCTATTTAGTTGGAGAATATATATCAGACTTCGAGTAGTGACTATTACATTTCATTTAGATGTCAAACAATACTATTAATTACACAAAAACATTGAAAAACAACTCCGTGTTGCAGAACTAGGGCCATGAGATGCAAATACACTTTTCTTGAAAAAACAAACTAAGAGTAAATTTACTAATGATAAATATTTGTGATTTTTTACTGGAAGAAAAAATGGAGTACCCACTCTTGTTTCTAACAGTTCTACATTTACTTTGTTGGGAAACAAAAAAAAAGATAAGTGCTGGATGTTTCTGGTTATCAAACTTTTTTTAATAATTATAAATGATTAATTATAACCAATACTTATAATTATCACTGGCTGGATACTGATGATTACTATTACGGCATTCAACGTAACCAGCTATCATTATGCTTGGTTGCAAGAAACACTGTCTTCAGTGATGCAAAACCTTTAGAAGGCTGATGAAGAGATTAGGAGGAAAAATGAACACAGAAACAAGATCTATCTATCCACAGCCCGACGCCCTAATCCCGCAAAGGGTGGCCGCAGACAAAATGCCTGTCACCCACCATTTGACTACCCTCCCCCCAACTCACCCCCCCCCCTCCCTCATATACCTCTCAACTCCATCCCTCCACTTCATCCTCGGTCTACCTCTCCCTCTCCCTCCCTCCACCTCACCTACATACACCCTCTTAGTCAGTCTTTCATTCTCCAATCTCTTCACATGTCCAAACCACCTCAGTGTATTTCTCCTAATCTTCTCAACCACATCCACATCCACCCCACAGCGTTCCTTCACTTCTTCATTCGTCAACCTGTCCCTCCACGTCACTCCACATGCTCCTCTCAAGTAACTCATTTCCACTGCTCTCACTCTTGACTTGTTCCCCTCTTGCAAGGTCCACGCCTCGCTTCCATACATCAGGGTAGGGATCACAAGATAATAATACAAAAAGGTACTGTTGGACCTTTGCTTGGACCTCCTTCAATTACCTAAATAGCTAAGTGCCACCTGGAACTTCACAACAGAGAATGAGATGGTAACAAACCAAAGAAAACAGAAGTGCCAGGTAAGGGTGAGCGGAGACTGCGCTACCTGGGCCAAATTAGTACACCACCTCAGTGATCCACTGGTGGTGCATCATCCAACATGAGAAGAAAACGTCAAGATACCATGTGTTGGGCCACCAGTGACACACTACTTTTATGAAGGCATATCCCTCATTGGTACTCAGTAAAGCAACATAAATCCTCTCGCTGTGATAGCTCCTTGCAGACTGGTGAGAGAGAGTTCTGAAGTGAAACGCAGCCTGGGAGAGAACTCGTATTGCCAAAACGCGGGCAATGTGTTAACTGCTTTCAACTCAGCTGACGGCCATATATAGTCTGACTGGAAGGTCAATTTGAGTAGTAACTGTTGTAACTAAGACTCAATTAACCCTATCAGGTTACTGGGCTGGGCAGATTATGTCTGTGCTAGAGTCAGCCACTCACACTGACCCACATCTTCACAGCCCGATATTTTACTTTGATCTCTGTGTAAATACACTTTTCATGATAGGATGTTGGTTTTGGTGTCATTTTAAAGCTGAATAGTTGTACTTTATTGTAGTATGTTCAAAAAGGGAGAACAAAGAAAATAAAATGTAAAAATGACGAGCTGAAGTGAGGCGAAAAGCAAAAATTTTATACCTTGCCATAGAAAAATATTCAGCAAAAAATAATGAGTAAAGATATGTAAATTTGGTTTAAACCATGCAAAAATACAATAAATTACCTTTAAAATGATATATAGATTATGGTAATTTTTGCATTTCCTTGTGCAGTAAAGCAATAGGAATGAGATGCACAATTTTATTTTAGTCTCGGCAGCATATTCGCTTTGCGATGTTTTTCTTTGATTGGTCAGTGTAAATACTTTTAATGACAGGATGCTGGTTGTGGTGTTATTTTGAAGTGGAATAGTTGTACTTTATTGTAGTATGTTCGTAAAAGGAAAACAAAGAAAATAGAAAGTTAAAATGACAAGTTGAAGTTAGGCAAAAACAAAAAATTTTATACCTTGCTGTAGAAAAATATTCACCAAGAATAAAGTTATAAAGAAACAAAGCCATGAGTCAGACCAACTGTGCAATACCGCCACGCATAGAGCTACCATTCTGTGACATCATGCTCGAGCCTCTTTGTTATGATGCGTAAACGGGATTTATGGTGAATATTTCACAGAGGTTTCTTAATATGACTATTAAAAACGTCATCGTAATCTCTGAGGTTGGATTTGAAATGACGATCGAAATAGTCATCGGAATCTCAAAAGGTTAACTTCATGCTGCAGTAACTTAGCATTCAAGCCATGGGGATAGCCCAATTGTCAGGTAAAAATAAACCAACTCTAGTGCATAGTTAAAGAAACACAATCCACCAGTGACCAAGTAGTACCACAAAGACAAGGAATTAACCTGCTTGCGGTAGCGGTCGATTTGTGTCTGTGCCTCTGGCTGGATTTCAATGTCATCAGCACCATAAATCCTCTGGGCAATGGTGCGAATTTTCTCTTCCACGGGAAGCTTCAGGTCATACAGGAATCTGATTGTGGAAAAGACAGACAAGGACTGGAGGTTATCCATTAAACTGGTGATATTATACTATTATATACTTGCTAATACTACTGTCTAATATATGCAAGTCACATAATACTGATCATGTGATTCCATTTTCATTGCTACTACCAGTTTAAATTCAAAAATTTCCCACAGAAATTTCTCCACAGCATAATAAAACATACATATTACGGTACTTGTGTGCAAAACTGAGTTAAAAAATTACATTCCACTACAACTAAAAATGTACAGTATTTAGACATGCTTGCTTCAGATGTCATCAGCACTGCTAATAGCAATTTACATCTCTCAATTTCTCATACTAGCATCTGACTGAAATAATAATAATAATAAAAAAATAGGGGTTAGTGCCCCTCCCCGGAAAACAACTAACTAAAAAAACAAACAAACAAGAAGCCTCGGACAAGGACTGACCAAACGATGACGACCCAGGACCGGACAAAGGACTTGGTAATGGGTACATGGAATGTAAGAGGAGCGAATGATGGGGTGAAAGAGAGAGAGATTGTCCAGGTGCTTGAGGGTGCGAAAGTGGATGTATGTGGAATAACTGAAACAAAATGGAGAGGAGAAAGTGTGAGAGAATGGGAGTATGGATGGGGTATATGTGCAGGAGTAGGTGAGAATGAGAGGGCAAAGGAAGGAGTATGTATAGTTGTGAGTAAAAGATGGAAGAAGAGCATAAGACAGTATGGATCAGTTGGGTCAAGGATTGTGTAGGCAAAGTTGAAAGTTGGAATACAAATGTGGGCGATTGTGTGTGTGTGTATGCGCCAACGCAAGATCTTGCTAGAAGAGTGAGAGAAGAGTTCTGGACAAATGTAGAAGTGTGCATGGAAAAGTTTGGAAGGAATGAGAGAGTGTTTTTGATCGGTGATATAAATGGTAAAGTTGGGAATGTGAAGGTGGATGGAATAGTTGGTGAGTGGGGTGCGCCTGCTGAGATAGATGAGAATGGGAGTGCGTTAGTGGACATTTGTGCCGGGAGGGGGTTGGTGATAGCCAATAACCTCTTCAGGCATAAAATGATCCACAGGTATACATGGCGAGTGATGAGAAGGGTGGGTGGTGAACTGAATGAAAGGAAAGCAATGATTGATTGTGTGTGTGTGTGTGTGGATGAAAGGATGCGAAGATGTGTAATGGATGCAAGAGCTTATAGAGGTTGGGAGAGTGGACTTTCTGACCACTACTTGGTGGTGGCCAGAATTAGGATTCAAGTAAGATGGAGGAATAGAAGAAGGGAAAGACGAGAGGAAGGAGTAGTTGCAAAGAGAGTGAAAAGGTTACAAGATGATGAGAAAAAGGCAGAATATAAGAGAGAAGTGGAGGAACGATTGGGCAAATATGAATTGGAGCAGATGGGTGACGTGGAAGGTGTGTGTAGGATATTTACAGAAGAAATATGTGCAGCATGTGATGTGGTGTGTGGAAGGAAGAGAAGACGGAGGGGGGTCAAAGGAACAGTGTGGTGGACTGAAGAGGTGAGACAGGCTGTGGCACAAAAGAAGAAAGCATACAATGAATGGATGAGAAATAGGGGCGTGGAAGAAGTTGAGAGGCGGAAGAGAGAGTTATATGTAGAAAGAAAGAGAGAGGTGAAAAGATTAGTAAGAGAGAGTAAGAAGAGAGTGGAGGAGGAATTTGGAAGGAATCTGAGTGTAAAGTGGAGGGACTGTAAGAAAATGTTCTGGAAAGAGGTGAAAAGAGTAAGACAGGGTGGAAGTGAAGTTAGCAGGGGAGTGAAAGATAAAAATGGTAGATTACTAGTGGAGAAGGGAGAAAAAGTGAGCAGATGGAGAGAACACTTTAAGGAATTGTTGAACATAGAGGATGGAAGTAATGAGAATATAAGTGGCTGGGGAACGGCAGGGAGAAGGAGGGAGGTGAGAAGACAGGAAGAAATCAGTAGGATAGAAGTTGTGGAAGCAATGAAGAAAGTTAAATCGGGAAAAGACCCAGGAATTGATGGAGTGTGTGGTGAAATACTGAAGCATGGGGGAGAGATAGTAGTAGAATGGATGTGGAAGATGTGCAGATTGGCCTGGGAGGAAGGTAGAGTCCCGGAGGATTGGAAGTCAGGTATAATTATTCCCCTGTACAAAGGAAAAGGGGAAAAAGAAGTGTGTGGTAATCATAGGGGCACTTGTCTTCTTAGTATAATAGGAAAAGTGTATGGTAGGATACTTATTGACAGAGTTACAGAATGAACAGAGAAATTAGTTGGAGAAGAACAGGGAGGCTTTACGATGGGAAGAGGTTGTGTAGATCAGATATTCATTCTTAGATCTTTAGTGGAAAAGTTTCTAGAGAAGGGGAAAGAAGTTGTATGCGGCTTTCATGGATTTGGAGAAAGCATATGACAGGGTGGATAGAAAAGGATTGTGCAAAGTGAAGAGAATATATAGAGTAGATCGGAAGTTGTTGAATGCTGTGAAGAGTATGTACGATGGTGCGAAGGCTGCAGTGCGTGTGGATGGTGAACTAAGTGAATTTTTCTCTTTGAAAGTTGGTTTGAAACAGGGATGTGTCATGTCTCCATGGTTGTTCAATCTGTAAATGGATGGGGTAATAAAAGAGGTACAAGGTAGGGTAGTGGATGTTGGAGTGGCCCTGGTGAGAAAGGATAGTGTTTGGACACTCCCTGTACTGTTGTTTGCATATGATACTGTGTTGTTGAGTGAAGACGAAGCGGAGCTGCAAGGCTTGGTGGACGAGTTTGGGAGTGTGTGTAAGAAACGGACTCTAAAGGTGAATGTAGGGAAGAGTAAAGTGATGGTCTTTGAGAGAGGTGAAGTCAGTGAATGTACAGCGAGGTTGGATGGTGAGGAATTCGAAAATGTGAGTACGTTTAAGTACTTGGGTAGTGTGATGAGTAAGGATGGAGGTTTGGAGGGTGAAGTGCTTGAAAGGGTACAGCAGGGAAGAAAGGTTGCTTGTTCTTTGAAAGCAGAGATAAGAAACAGGGAAGTGAGCATGGAAGTGAAAAAGTTACTACATGACAGTATTGTGATACCAACTCTAACGTATGGAAGTGAAGCTTGGACGCTGTTGGAAGGACAAGTCAAGAGTGACAGCAATGGAAATGAGTTATTTAAGAGGAGCCTGTGGAGTCACATGGAGAGACAGGCTGACGAATGAGGATATAAAGGAGCGTTGTGGTGTAGATGTGGATGTGATAGGAAGCATTATGAGGAACACACTGAGGTGGTTTGGCCATGTGGAGAGGATGGAGGGTGAAAGACTGACAAAGAGAGTGTATGTGAGTGAGGTGGAGGGGGGAAGAGGGAGGGGGAGGCTGAGGATGAGATGGAGGGATTGGGTGGAGAGGTATATGAGAGAGGGGGGTGTGAGTTGGGAGCAGAGCAGTGAAATGGCGGGGGACAGGGCGACTTGCAGGCGATTTGTTTGTGGCCACCCCAAATGGGATTGAGGCGTCTGGCAATAGATTGATATATATATATAGATACATATATATATATATATATATAAATGTCTTGGGTTGGAGAAATTATTATAGCACAATGAGCATAGTAAATGGGACATGATAAATAATTTTAGGAAGCAGGGGATGGCATCATTATTACTAGTATGAAAACGGGGACAATGATATGTCTCCCTTAACTGTTAAATACTTTAAATAAGCCTCTCTCTCTCTTTCTTTACTAACTATTGTCATATTTTATTATTCTTTCACAAACAAAACTTTAGAACATCTAATTTTACTAGTTTTAATCATAAGCTCATTAACTCAGCATTCAGCAACTGCAGTTCATTCTCACTTGAAGTCTGAAGGTTGTTGTGCTGCATTCACCACAGCTTTGGCTAAATCAACAGCTCCAGCACCACCCTTAGCCCAGTGGTTACAGATCACAGCATCAGCTGCACCAGCTTCAACAGCTAGTTGCTGAATGAGCTTCAGTTCTGCCTCAGTGTCAGTTCTGAGAAGAGTAAGGAGAGGAATTATGTGGCTAAAAGAGAGGATACTGCAGCAGCTGGAAAAGAGAACAAGTAGTTGGAAGAGAGGACAATTGGTTGCAACGGAGGACATATGGTTACAAGTAAGAATATGTTGTTTTAAACATAAATAAACGGTTGTAGGGGAAGATACGTGATTGGAACACAGAACTGAACACAAGAGAATGGGAATAGTTTAACTGAGATACCATTCTGCTATGGTATTATAAAGACACAAAAAGGAAAGGCCAGTGATGTGATATCATCAGATTTAAAGACAAAGAAATCTGGAGCTTATGCGGTGTCACTGTGTCTGAAAGATTTAATTCAGAATGTATTCTTCTTACATTATTCAGTTGTTCATATTACATACGCAAGTTTAACTTTGCCCTTCCCAATCACTACTATGCGAAGAGCAAAAACTGACTAAGACAGAACAGGAGAGACTAAACCATACTCACGCAAAAGCATTAATTGCTACAACTACTGGAACACCAAACATTTTCCCATTTTCTATTTGCTTCTTCAGGTTGCTAAATCCACCTTCAACCAGGCCCAAATCCTCCTGAGAGTGTAATAAAGAGACTATGAGGAACAAAAATTCTGGCTACATAATGACATCAAATACAGCTGACAACAAAAGTCCTGTTGCCTCTCCTGTTTTTCTCTCTACACTTTGAAAATAAGTCTGGTGAATCCGAAGCAAACGAAACTGATGACACCACTGGCCAAATAATGCAATTGGCACCCATTACTGCTAATTCACGAGGCTGACTGCCAAAGAGTGTACATGGGAAAAGTGGCAACAGAAGTTTTGTTGCCAACTGTACAGGAACAGTATTATTTAAAACACTGTGCAACACAAAAATATCACATTTGCTTCAAAGAACTGTAGTTCAACATAATTTTTTACAAAAAATCATCATCATCATCATCTGGACCTCCTTTCCCACCCTAGGGCAGGGTGAGGAGTAGCAATGTCCATACAGCCCATATCTGCCCAATCTGATGTGCCACACTTCCATTCACGCCACCGGAATCCTGGCTCTATCAGACACGCCCAAAACATTCATCACGTTCTGTAGCTTCACATAAACGTATGCGATTGAGCCAATCCGGATGCTGCCACGTTAAAAAGGGGTGCCAAATCCCTGATCATGCACTTCTTCTCACAACATTCATCCAGCCACCTGGATCTCTTGGCAGTTCCCTAGCCTCACCTACTCCCAAACATCTCTTCCTCACACACTCATCCACCATATCTCTCCACCTTCTCCTTGGTCTACCTCACCTCCTTCCTCCTTCAAATTTGCTCAGATATACCTTTTTCACCACTCTATTGTTATCCATTCTCTCCACATGACCGTGCCATCTCAGTACACTATCTCTGATTTTGGTGTCCACTGACTTCCTCACACCACATCTTTCACGAATCACATTATTTTGTACCCTATCCATCCTCAGTACTCCACATACATTCCTCAGCAGTCCATTTTCTCAACTGCTCTTACTCTTGGCTTCTCATTTTCATGCCACACCATAGTCTCACATCCATATGTTAAAGTTGGCAATAACACTCCTTCATGTATGCCTCATGCAGCTGCAACACTCAAGCCTCTGTTTCTTATCAAGACCTTCATTGCACCAGCTACTTTTCTTCCTTGTCTCACTCTACTTTCAACTTCTTTTGCACATTTTCCTCTCTTTTCCATCACTCTACCCAGGTATTTGAACTCTCTCACCATTTCATGTCTCTCTACATTCATTGTAACATCGTACTGGGAGTCACCTTCTCTCTCAATAACCATCACTTTACTCCTTTCTGCATTTACTCTCAAGGCACAACGCTCACAGACATCAGCAAAACTCTGCACTAGCCTACCAAGTTCTTGTCTGGTACTTGCACCCAGGACTGCATCATCAACATACAACAAATTTGAGATATTTCATCCATCACTATGCATTACCATTACCAATGCCATCCCTCTCTCCATTACTCATGTTTTTACTTCTCTCATCACCCCATCCATATATATATATATATCCATCCATCATCCAATCCTACGTTGTCCCATGAGATGTGTAGGAGCCCGGGGCTAGGCAAGTTGGTCATGACATTTAAGATGAGAGTTACCGGCTTCGCTCATCCCCGAGTGGCATTACATGAGCAATAAACCCCAACCACCCCTTGGATATAAACCTACACAGGCTCAATTCGATTGGAGTGCCGTAATTACCCACTAAACCACATGGCGCCAAAATTTAGTTATATAGTTACCAACCAGCTTAGTAAATGGATTCCCGGTGTACAGGAAACCATTTTGCTTGTCACTCAGTGTAGAGTCACTCACAGGCAGAAAGAAGAGAAAAGAGTGAAGGAAAGAAAGACAGAAGAGGGAGTACAGTCACCCATATATATATATATATATATATATATATATATATATATATATAAGAATGTGTAAAGGTTAATGGGCATCTAAGTGAATGGTTCACGATTGGTGTGGGCATGCAACAAGGTTGTGTGATGTCCCCATGATTATTCATCAATCGTGAACCATTCACTTAGATGCCCATTAACCTTTACACATGCTTCACTACCATCATAGAAACTCTTGACGGCACCTAGCAGCTTACCATCCAAACCGTACATGAACAAAACTTTCCACAATCCTTCTATGTCCACTTTGTTGTATGCTTTTTCCAGATCCATGAATGCCATAAACACCTTATGGTCCTTCTCACAAGCCTTCTTTACTATTTGTCTCACTGCAAATATCTGATCCACACATCCTCTGCCACTCCTAAAGCCATCCTGTTCATCACTCACTAGGACTACTGATATCTCTCTTACTTTCTCGATAATAATTCTTCCATATACCTTCCCTACCACACTCAATAATCTTATGCCACGATAATTCTTGCACTCACTTCGCTCACCTTTATTTTTGTACAGAGGTACAATCACAGCTTTTTTCCACTCTGCAGGCAGTTTCACTCATCCATGCCTTCTTACATATCTCCAACAAGCACTTCATTCCACCCTCTCCACTACACTTAAGCATCTCTGCATACACCTCATCAACCCCAGCTGCTTTCCCATTTTTCAGCTGCTTCACAGCAATCTTCACTTGTGCGAGTGTCACGTCTCCTGGTACTGCATTCTTTCTCTGCACATCTCCAAAACAAATCTTGTTTACAGCCGCTCTGCTCTCTCTATTCCCAATCATCAGGCTTTCAAAATATTCTTTCCATCTGGTCCTTACTTCATCCCCATGGGTTAATAATCTACCACCTACATCCTTCACACCATCATATTTCTTTCCACTTTTGCTTCTACATTTCCGCATCTCTTTCCAGAATAACTTCCTATTGTCAGAGCAGTTTGCATTCAGTTTTCTTCCCAGATCATCATTAACCTCCTTCCTTTTCCTCTTCACTAGCCTCTTTACATGCTTTTTGCTCTCAGTATTTTCAGTTCTTATTTCAAATGAACCCCTGTCCAAACCCCTGTCCAATAACCACTTTAGTCACTTCTTCCTCTTTTCCTCCACCGCTCTCTCTACCTCCTCATCCCACCATGCCATAACTTTCTTCTTTGTTGTTACTCTTTCCACACCACACACCTCTTTAGCATTCCTAACTAAGCAATCCCTATATGCATTCTGCAGACTGTCCAGATACATTTCATTCCAATTCACTGATTCTAACTCCTCCCCTACCTTGGTCCTGTAATTAACTGCCATTTCTTTGATCCTAAGCTCCTCAACTTTCAATCTTTCTCCCTGACTACTCCTCTCCCTCCTGATCCACCTCACTCCTCTCAGCTTGATCTTGCATACCACAATCATAAGATCTGACACACCTCCACATCGTCCTCTCACAGCCCTCGTATCAGCAACTATTGCCATCATCACCTCTCTATGAGCATGTAATCAATTAGGCTCCTTTCCACATGAGCCCTGTTTCCTCTACACCATGTATATTTATGTGCATCTTTGTGTCTGAAATACGAGTTACATGTGCACAACCTCCTCTCCTAACACCTATCCTTTAGTTGCTTCCCATTATCCTTTTCTCCTGGTACTCCATAACAATCCATTATGTCATCCTCAGGACCAGTGCCTACTCTTCCATTCATATCGCCCATTACAATCACTTCATGGCTCCCGGGCATTTCTCCCACTACTTCATCCAGCTCATCCCAAAACCTGTCTTTCTCTCTCTCACTCCTGTCCTCACACGGTGCATATGCTACAATCACTGCCACTTTCACCTTCTCAAACTTGAACTTCACATACATACACCTCGAGCTGACACATTTGTAGTCTCTCACTCCACTCTACCACACCTCATTCATCAACAACGTAACTCCTTCCTTGCATTTTCCTCACCCATTCATTCCCAATCTTACACATTTCACACCCTCCCACTTCACACCCTTTCATCTTCATTTCACACAATGCCATCATGGCATATCTCACACTCTTGAACACATTCATCACTTTCACCCTCTTGCTCTCCTCATTCACACCTCTCACATTCCACATGGCCATACGAATCTGCCGACTTGGTTGGGGCCCCGGGCAGGTATTGGGCCCTCCGAGGCTCTCTGAAACAACTGCCTGGATTAAGTGATTTGGATAGGGGAATCTAGGGGACACTTAACCCTGCCAGAAATCCCGGTTATATGGTTACCACTCAACGTAGTAAATGGTTTCCTGGGTACAGGAAACCAAATGGCTTGTCACTCAGTGTAGAGATCATAGGCATCTCTACACTGAGTGAGTGGATGATGGTTGCCCCCATCTCATTTAAAAATTAAAGCTAGTAACAAATGTAAAACACTGGCTGAAATAAAAACTGAAAAACACACAAGTAATCAAAGCTTTACAAACCATCCAATATTCACAAACACTATTTCAGGCACAACAGAGCCCTCTATCATGTGTAACTGTTAAAATTCTCTGTACAATCATCTTGAATGGGTTCAAAGAGACTGAAATTTTGAAATATGTAAACCCTCAGGAAATACAACACATTATCCTTATTTTATGTATGAACCTACATACTATTAAATAGGCAAGGAGAAAATATGGAAAGGAAGACAGGCAAATATGGGTATGCTTTACTTTAAGCAGCAGAAGCACCTTACCAAGTCAGTTCTTCTTCTTTCTGATAGTCTTTTATATTTTCCTGGTTACTGATGAGGTGGTAAACGAACATTTCACATTAAATTTCTTTTCCTGTCGTTTCCAGCCATGTTCTTCCCGCTGCATCAGCTGTTTCTCGAGCATAATGGCAGATACTTCCGACAAAACATCCCAGCTGCCTTTTAGTACCTCTTCCTAAACTTACATTTTAACCTAAACTGGCAATTTAACCTAACCTAACTTAACCAAGAGTAGACTGTAGCACCAGTCGAGCAGGACAGTACTTCCGAGGTGGATGGAAAGCTGATGACAGGGAGTGCTGGAGCTCCCGTTTCATCAGCCCTCAGGACTAGTTCCTGACCATCCCCCTTTGCTGAACTTTTTCAGTGTCTCAGTTACACAGAGAGTAGGCCAGCATGCTCTCCAGTACAAATTTCTCTAACTATCTTCACCAAACTACATGCGCAGTACACACTACACTTCCTATTCAAAATTTACCAAAATGGCGTCGTCTTATCAAGCCTCGGAGTCCCCAGGGGGGGGGGGGACCATAAATGCCCCCACCATCTGCCCGTCTCCCGGTGACGACTCAAGGTGCCTGGAACCACGGTCTGACTCTCTTCTTCTTCATTTCTGCAACATTCGCGGCCTTTCCTCTAACTTTCGCTCTGTTGAGCACCACCTCTCCTCCTCTAAACCTCACCTTCTTTTTCTAACGGAGACTCAGCTGTCTGAGGCAACTGACAGCAAACCCTTTTCTGTATCCTCCTACTTTCTCTATACTCATTTCAAAGCCAAAGGTGGCTGTTGTGTATATATACGCAACGACTTATCTTGCTCTCGTGTTCCTGAACTTGATTCTTCTGAATTCTCCACACTCTGGCTTCGGCTTTCCTGTCATTCTCTGACTAAATATATCTGTGCTGTTTACTTATCCCCTAATTCTACTGACTATCAAAAATTCTTCGACTATCTTACTTCTACGATGGAACACATTC
Organism: Coenobita brevimanus; assembly: GCF_032717465.1. Taxonomy (NCBI): domain Eukaryota; kingdom Metazoa; phylum Arthropoda; class Malacostraca; order Decapoda; family Coenobitidae; genus Coenobita; species Coenobita brevimanus. The sequence continues at coordinate 61,414,974 of NC_136954.1, read as the reverse complement.
TATCCATTTCTCCTTTCTCTGAAATCTCCATTCTTGGAGATTTCAATGTTCACCACCACCTTTGGCTCTCCTCTCCTTTCACGGATCCACCTGGTGAACAAGCCTACATCTTTTCTATCCTTAATGACCTGGAGCAGCTTGTACAGCACCCTACCTGTATCCCTGACCGCCTTGGAGAAAGCTCCAACATACTTGACCTCTTCCTCACAACTAATCCTTCTGCTTACTCTGTTAATCTTTTCTCTCCGTTGGGCTCCTCCGATCACAACCTTATTACCTTAACCTGTCCTATCACTCCGATGCATCCTCTGGACCCTCCAGTGAAACGTCGTCTGTGGCATTTTGGAGCCGCGGACTGGGAGGCCCTCAGGCAGTACTTCTTTGATTTTCCCTGGAATGATTATTGCTTCCATGGCCGTGAGCCATCTGAGTGTGCCTTGCGCATTACAGAGGTTATTCTCTCGGGCATGGAAGCATACATTCCTTTCTCATATCCTCTGACTAATGCAAGAAAGCCTTGGTTTAATCACGCTTGTTCTAATGCTGTCCGCAACAAGGAGAGGGCCTACAAAAGGTACCGGAGCCAACCCACCCCTGAATCACATCATCTTTACGTTTCTGCCCGGAATCGTGCTAAGTCTGTTCTTCGCTCTACTAAAAATAATTTCATCCATACTAAATGCTCTTAACTCTCCGACTCGAATTCTTCCCGCTCCTTCTGGCATCTTGCCAAAAATCTTTCTAACAACTTTACCTCATCATCCTTCCCTCCTCTTTTCTACTCTGATGGTTCTGTAGCTATTTCTTCTACTGATAAAGCAGATCTCTTCGCACAGACTTTCTCCTCCAATTCTACCTTAGACGATTCCGGTGCTGTTCCTCCATCACTTCCCCCCTCTGACTTCCTCATGGCTGACATTAAAATTTCTTCAGTTGATGTATTTTCTGCCATCACTGACCTCAGTACTAACAAGGCATATGGGCCTGATGGGGTCCCTCCTGTTGTTCTCAAGAACTGTGCTTCTGTGCTTACACCCTGCCTAGGCAAACTCTTTCGCCTTTGTCTGTCAACTTGTACCTTTCCTTCTTGCTGGAAGTTTGCTCTCATTCAGCCAGTCCCAAAGAAGGGTGACCACTCCCAACCCTCCAACTATCGTCCAATTGCTTTAACGTCCTGTATTTCAAAAGTTTTCGAGTCAATTCTTAATAGAAAAATTTTAAGGAATCTTTCCTATCACAACCTTCTTTCCGATCGTCAGTATGGGTTCCGTCAGGGACGCTCCACTGGCGATCTTCTCCTACCTTTCAGACTCCTGGTCATCCTCCTTTCGGGACTTTGGCGAAAGCTTTGCCATTGCACTTGACATCTCAAAGGCTTTCGATCGAGTCTGGCATAAATCTTTAATTTCCAAACTGCCCTCCTACGGTTTCTATCCTTCTATCTGTGCCTTCATCGCTAGCTTCCTTTCTGGTCGTTCTATAGCCGCTGTTGTAGACGGCCATCGTTCTTCTCCTAGATCTATCAACAGTGGTGTTCCTCAGGGCTCTGTCCTATCGCCAACTCTCTTCCTTTTATTCATCAATGACCTTCTAAGCTGTACATCTAACCCTATCCACTCATACGCTGACGACTCCACCCTTCACCTTTCCATTCGGTTCCCGCAACGCCCATCTCAACAGTTACTTCAACAAGCAAGGGATGAGGCTGTGGCACACCTAATGTCTGATTTGGCTCGTATCTCTGATTGGGGTAAAAATAATATGGTTGTCTTTAATGCATCTAAGACTCAGTTCTTACACCTATCAACCCGACAAAATCTTCCACAGGTATACCCACTAATGTTTAATAATATTCAGCTTAATCCTGCATCATCCTTGAACATGCTTGGGGTTTCATTTACTCGGGACTTATCTTGGAAAGATCATAGATCATATTACATCTCTTGTAAAATCTGCTTCCAAGAGATTGGGTGTGCTAAGCCGACTCCGCTCTTTCTTTACCCCTGCACAATTGTTGACTCTATACAGGGGTTTTATCCGCCCCTGTGTGGAGTACAACTCTCATGTGTGGGGAGGCTCCCCACATACAGCTCTTCTCAATAGGGTGGAGTCAAAGGCTTTTCGTCTCATTAACTCTCCTCCTCCTACTGACTCCCTTCAACCTCTGTCTCTTAGCCGCACTGTTGCATCTTTATCTCTTTTCTATCGCTACTTTAATGGTCACTGCTCCTCTGAACTGTCTGCTTGCATTCCTCCACCTCTACGACGGGCGCGTAGCACCCGTCTGGCAGCAAACTCTCATCCTTTTTCTGTCCAACTCTCTAATGCAAGAGTTAACCGTTACTCCCAGTCTTTCATTTATGCATCAGGTCAGCTCTGGAACTGTCTCCCTCTGTCTGTATTTCCTGCTGCCTATGATCTCCAGTCTTTCAAACGCAGTGTGTCCAGGCATCTCAAAATGATCGGATCTTGAATTTGGCTCTATATTGTATTTTGTTTTTCTCTTCGAGGGAACTATTACTGCGGGCTCATGGCCTTTGGTTCCTTCTTCCTCGCATATAAAAAAAAAAAAAAAAAAAAAAAAAAAAAAAAAACTCAAGTAAGTTTCAGCAAATTTGCCATGACAAACATCAACAAGGAGTAAGTAACACAATGATAACAAGGGAAAAAATGGTCAACAGAAAACAACTGATTATCACCATGAAAATAAAGAAATACAGAAAACAAACCGGAGCAACTGCAAATGAACTCGTACGGTCCTTCTGCTTCTTAAAAACATACATTTATTAGAAGACAGATAATGATGTGAAATGACAGAATGCTGTAACAGTAGAGGGACAGAGGCCTTGAGTTACAGGCTGTGATGAATAATGATTGTTGTGGAGGCACGAGTCACCTTTGTATGAACTCTAGCACTGATTACTATATTACATGCAAACATTTTCAGTAGACTCACCTTTATGTACTCTGCAGGCAGGGGTACCCCAGGAGTGACTGTGGGGCCTCCTCCATGCATCTTAAGTGCACGGACAGTAGCCACGAGAACCACTGCATTGGGACACAAGCCAGAGTACCGACACTTGATGTTGAAGAATTTTTCCATGCCAATGTCAGCACCAAACCCTGCCTCTGTAACCACCACTCCATTTTCTCCCACAAGCTGTTGTACAATAATAGGGATTATAGAGGCATGCAAGGAAGCAAAGTATGAAGTCTGTCCAGAAAGATTCTGACCTTAGCTCTAAAAAAATAAATAGTTAACCTGATGAGCTAGGACACTAATCCCCCGCCAAGGCCCCTTCTGACTCAACACAAATAGCCCAGCGTTCTTTCCACTGCCTGAAACATTTTTTGATGTCGGTTTTCAGTACCTCCTGCAGGTGCTTCGTCGCATTTGCCATGATCTCTTCTCTTGGACAAACACTGCTCATGACATGTCGATGTGTGTAAATCACAATCCAGACTTTCTGAAGACTGTTAGCATCAGATGTGAGACTTGGGTGTACAGGTACGACCCAGAACCAAAGCACATTTGTCTTGATGGAAGCATGCAGGGCCACCTTAAAAAAAAAAAAAAAAAAAAAAAAAAAAAAAAGGCCCCAGCAAGGTGAAATGCACTCATGTTAACAGTTTTTTTCAACTACTATGGTGTTGTGCACCACGAATATGCACCAGAATGTCAGACTGTCAACAAACATTACTACCTCAGTGTTATCTGTCATCTTTGTGACACAATTCAACAGAAGAGACCAGACCTTTGGAAAGCGGCAAGTTGGAAGCTGCACCATGACAATGCCCCTGCCCATTCTTCTCAACTGATTCATTAATTTTTGGCCAAGCACAACATCCCGCAGGTCCAACAGGCTCTCTACTCACCAGACATGGCTCCATGTGACTTTTGGTTATTCCCAAAGCTCAAAACTCCGCTGAAGGGTTCCAAATTTGAGACAAAAAGAGAGATCATGACAAATGCAACGAAGCACCTGCAGGCGATACCGAAAACCAACTTTTGAAAAATGTTTCAGGCAGCGGAAAGAATGCTGGGCTATGTGTGTCAAGTCAGAAGAGGACTACTTTGAGGGGAATTAGTATCCTAGCTCAACAGGTTAGCTACTGTATTTTATCTAACTTCACTAAAACACACAACACTCTACAGACCATACAGAACAAGGACTTTATAATAATCACAGGCTGCACAGCTACTACATCTACAGAGAAACCAAAGTCCTTAAAGTCAAGGATCACCTAGACATGAGGGGCACCCTAATTCTCACCGCAGCCAATACACTACATAGCAGCACATCCACACACACCAAGGAACATCAAAACAACACCCAGTACATGATATCATACACAAATACTGTCATCTCTCCCTCCTTGCCCATCTCAAACCAGTTTCCAGAAGCATATCCATACTCAAATCACTCACCGCTCCATTCTGTCACTTAAAGACAACACTCGGCTGCATGCACGGTCACCTGATATCCACCCTTCCGAATCCTATCTCCCTCGTGAGGACAGGGTCCACCTGACCAGGCTGAGATGTGGGCATCATCCAGCCCTCTGGGCTAAGAGGTTGGATGACTCCATCACTGATGCCTGTCCAGGATGCAACACAGCACCCCATACTATTATGCACATTATTGAAGATTGCATTGCACACAATCACCTGCGCCAACAACACAACATACACTCCCTGACTGCTCTGTGGGAAAGCCTGGTCTTGGCCGTGGCCTTCCGTAGGGACTCGGGGCTATTTGGCCAAATTGCCTAGGGAACAACTACTACTATTATCAAAATGATGTATTTTCCAAGAGTTGTTTGCATTTTACAGGTACTGGATATCAATGTACTATATGGATGTCAAGATACGAAAATACTGGCAGTAATGATACTATAATTTGCAAACCTGTGCTCTAACAACTCACATGAACAAAAACTATTTCTGTGTAATGAAACCTGAATGACAAACACTATAGGATACAGGCCTCTAACAAGACACTTTTCACAACAGCTGCACAGATGCAAGATGGACAGTAGGGGGGGGGGGTAAAAATAAAAAATTAGGAGTATGGTAATTTAGAATGGAAAAGCAGGCTACAAAAGTAACATGTACCACAGCTGAATGGATGAAGAGAGTCAATGAGACTGTGTGTATAAAGGAATATACAGGTACTGTATATGGACAGGATGATAATGAGAGTCTTGGAAAATATGAGTGTGGTGTTGGAAGAGGGAGTTTATGTGATGCACATGGATACAGCAGGGATGTGCACTGGTGAAAATGATAGACAGCAGTGAGTGTGAAAAGTCTGCTAGGATAAAACTGCCTGAAGGAAGTTTTGTCTTTGTAAAACCGATAGGGGAGAAGACATTCAAAATTATTAAGATATTTATGTAACATACTTTTTTCTTAAAATATTATTCTCTAACAAACAGATCAAAACTCACATGTTCACTCATATACTGCAATACACTGTGGTGAACTTGAGAAGATTCAAATAATAAATGGCTTCTAATACATATGGTACAGTATCTTAGCACTTTCTCAAGATGCTGTATGGTTACTGCATAGGTGCAGCTATTTTAATAAACCAGAATGCCTCTTACCTTGAGAGCAATTTTGTCAGCAAGAATTGAAGAGTTGCCATGGGCAATGTTGGCAAAGGGTCCCGCATGAACAAACACCGGCGTTCCTTCCAAGGTCTGCATCAAGTTGGGCTTTATAGCATCCTTCATCAGCACTGTAAGTGCACCAGTGGCACCCTAGGGTAATAAAGAGACAAATACAGTCCAACCTTACTATACAATCAGGTTACGTCAAGTGACATAGTGACTGGTCGTGTAGTGATGCCATTGTAATGTGGGTTCAATGGGTATATGTTTTTGGTCACGGGTCACCCACTCTAAAGTCTAAAAATAAATATGCAACTCACATAAAATGGTTCCTTGGCTGGTGCGAGTTATCACCACGGATTACCCTCCAAGGGAGGGGGAGCCGAAAGCATGTGACTAGCTATGAACTTAATACAAAGAAGGCCACATGCTGGCACCACCAGCATGAATATTTACATAAACATTTTATTATTTTCCACTGGAGCTACAGGTACTAACAATATTTCGTTATTTATTAAATATGAGAATGAGATTTATAGATGGGAGTGAGTAGAGCCAACAGCACGCAACTAGCTTATGTAAGGTACGTAACACAAAATAGACAAGCTGGCGCTGCCAGAGTGCATATTTACATCAACATCCTATTTTCAGGAGGAGGAACTATAGGCACAAAGACTAGTTCATTATTTATTAAATGTAAGAGTGAGATGCATAGATGAAAAAGAGCAGAACCGAAAGTAGGCGACTAGCTACATTGAAACACAAAGTAAACAAGCTGGTACAGCCAACATGCAGATGTATATAAACAATTTCTTTTTTTCCAAAGATGGCACTACAAGCACCAAGAACTTTACTGCACTGAAAGTGTTAGTAGTGCACTTGCACTTCAATATTAGAAGAGTGATGGTGGTCCAATGGTTATGCACATGAGAGGGTGATATAACATGATGAACAAAAAGAGAGACACTATTACCACAGCATGACACATTACAGAGTTGGCAAGCAGTATGCAGATGTCAAAGAGGTGACAGGAAGGAACCATTAACAGCTAACTCAGAATGGGTTCTGTGCATGTATACATTAGGCAACCATTCTGATTCAAATGCATGATTGTCGGCTTGCATATCGCCACACCGATGTATGGAGGAGATCACTCAAATTGTATCGGCGAGATTTGCAACAGCCAAGTGCAGGAAGGGTATAACTTCTATCATCATTGTCATTCAATCCTACATTGCCCCATGAAAAGCGTATGAGCCCGGGGATAGGCAAGTTGGTCCTGACATTTAAGATGAGAGTGACCTGTCTCACTCATTCCTGAGTGGCATTACGTGAGCAATAAACCCCAATCACTCCTTGGATATAAACCTTCACCGGCTTAATCCGACTGGAGCACCGTAATTACCCACTAAACCACCAGGAGCCAAAATTTGGTTATATGGTTACCACCTCGCATAGTAAATGGTTTCCTGGTGTACAGGAAACCATTTGGCTTGTCACTCAACGTAGAGTCACCCACAAGCAGAAAGAAGAGGTAAAAATGAGGTAAAGAAAGACAGAAGAGGGAGTGTAAACTCACCCGTAGGCAGAAGGACGAGGAAAGAATGAAGGAAAGAAAGACAGAAGAGGATGGAAGGAAAGAATGATGGAGGAGATGAAAGGGCAGACGCTTGAGAACAGCACTACATCGAGTGAGTGAATAAATGATTATATAAGCAAATGATCACAACGCCATCAATCATATACAGTCTGGTTTTGTTATACGGCTTCGCTCTGCGATAAACAACTAGAACGATAATTAAAAAGTTATACCTTTTTTCAAAATACAGTACTGTAATGTTAAAAAATTGGTAGTTAACTATCTATCTATCTATTGCCAGATGCCTCAATCCCGTTCGGGGTGGCCACAAACAAATGGCCTCCACGTTGCCCTGTCCCCTGCCATTTCACCGCCCTACTCCCAACTCACACCCCCCTCTCTCATACACCTCTCCACCCCATCTCTTCATCTCATCCTCGGCCTCCCCCTCCCTCTCCCTCCTTCCACCTCACTCACATACACTCTCTTCGTCAGCCTTTCATCCTCTATCCTCTCCACATGGCCAAACCACCTCAGTGTATTCCTCCTAACGCTTCCTATCACATCCACATCCACACCAAAATGCTCCTTTATATCCTCATTTGTCAGCCCGTCTCTCCCTGTGACTCCACAGGCTCCTCTCAAATAACTCATTTCCATTGCTCTCACTCTTGACTTGTGTCTTTCCAACAATGTCCAAGCTTCACTTCCATATGTTAGAGTTGGTATCACAATACTGTCATGTAGTAACCTTTTTCACTTCCATGCTCACTTCCCTGTTTCTTATCACTGCTTTCAAGGAACCAGCAACCTTTCTTACCTGCTGTACCCTTTCAAGCACTTCACCCTCCAAACTTCCATCCTTACTCATCACACTACCCAAGTACTTAAACGTACTCACATTTTCCAAGTCCTCACCATCCAACCTCGCTGTACATTCACTGACTTCACCTCTCTCAAAGACCATCACTTTACTCTTCGCTACATTCATCTTTAGATTCCGTTTCTTACACACTCTCCCAAACTCATCCAACAAGCCTTGCAGCTCCCCTTCGTCTTCACTCATCAACACAGTATCATCCGCAAACAACAGTACAGGGAGTTTCCAAACACTACCCTCTCTCACCAGGGCCACTCCAACATCCACTACCCTACCTTGTACCTCTTTTATTACCTCATCCATGTACAGATTGAACAACCATGGAGACATGACACATCCCTGTTTCAACCCAACCTTCAAAGAGAAAAATTCACTCAGTTCACCATCCACACGCACTGCAGCCTTAGCACCATCATACATACTCTTCACAGCATTGAACACCTTCCCATCTACTCCATATATTCTTAATACTTTCCATAATCCTTGTCTATTGACACTGTCATATGCTTTCTCCAAATCCATCAAAGCCGCATACAATTTCTTTCCCTTCTCTAGAAACTTTTCCACTAAATATCTAAGAATGAATATCTGATCTACACAACCTCTTCCTTTCCTAAAGCCTCCCTCTTCTTCTCCAACTAATTCCTCTGTACTTTCTCTAACTCTGTCAGTATGTATCCTACCATACACTTTTCCTATTATACTAAGAAGACAAATGCCCCTATGATTACAACACACTTCTTTTTCCCCTTTTCCTTTGTACAAGGGAATAATTATACTTGACTTCGAATCCTCTGGGACTCTGCCTTCCTCCCAGGCCACTCTGCACATCTTCCACATCCATTCAACAACTATCTCTCCCCCATGCTTCAGCACTTTACCACACACTCCATCAATTCCTGGGGCTTTCCCCAATTTAACTTTCTTCATTGCTTCCACAACTTCTATCCTACTGATTTCTTCCTGTCTTCTCACCTCCCTCCTTCTCCCAGCCATTCCCCAGCCACTTATACTCGTAATACTTCCATCCTCTATGTTCAACAATTGCTTAAAGTGTTCTCTCCATCTGCTCACTTTTTCTCCCTTCTCCACTAGTAATCTACCATTTTTATCTTTCACTCCCCTGCTAACTTCACTTCCACCCTGTCATACTCTCTTCACCTCTTTCCAGAACATTTTCTTACAGTCCCTCCACTTTACACTCAAATTCCTTCCAAATTCCTCATCCACTCCCTTCTTACTCTCTCTTACTAATCTTTTCACCTCTCTCTTTCTACATACAACTCTCTCTTCTGCCTCTCAACTTCTTCCATGCCCCTATTTCTCATCCATTCATCATATGCTTTCTTTTCTGCCACAGCCTGTCTCACCTCTTCATTCCACCACGCTGTTCCTTGAACCCCCCTCCATCTTCTCTTCCTTCCACACACCACATCACATGCTGCACACATTTCTTCTGTGAATATCCTGCACACACCTTGCACATCCCCCATCTGCTCCAATTCATATTTGCCCAATCGTTCCTCCACTTCTCTCTTATATTCTGCCTTTTTCTCATCCTCCTGTAACCTTTCCACTCTCCTTGCAAACACTCCTCCTTCCCATCCTTCCCTTCTTCTATTTCTCCATCTTATTTGTATCTTGATTCTGGCCACCACCAAGTAGTGGTCAGAAAGTCCATTCCCCCAACCTCTATGGCCACCTCTGAGAATCTCGGGCGGACAAAGTGACACACTCAAGCCAAGATGGCCACCCAGTGTTTACATTCAAAGTGACTGCCTGCCTATCATTCTATTCTGTGCATGAAAAGCCATTGAAATACCACTGCTATCGCCAAATAACAGTGCAAATGCTTAGCAAATAGTGCAGTGTTTGATACCAAGCGAAGTGATACCTTTTTGTGTATAAAATACTGAAACTTGCGACATGGAAATCATGTCTCCTTATGTACCACCATTCCCTTGACAGGCCTCCTGTCGGTTGAGTGAGGCAAGATGGCCGCCCAGTGTTTATATTCACTGTGATCGTCTGCTTTCTGTTTTGTTTTGTGCTTGAATGGCCACCGAAATATCACTGCCATCACCAAATAACACCGAAAGTCCTTAACAAATACTGCTGTGTGTAATACTGACTGAACTGATAACTTTTTGTTAATGGTAGGTGGGGGTGCTCACCATCCGCTCACTTGATGTACTGCTGCTCTTGTGCGACTGTCTTCTCCTCTCCTCCCTTCCTTCCTTTTCTGTCAGTATTGCTGCTCTTGTGTGACAGTCCTCTCCTCTCTTCCCTCCTTCTTTCCTTCCTTCCTTTTCTGTCTTTCCTTCCTTCATTCCTTCCTCTTCCATCTGTCTGCAGGTGACTTTACACTGAGTGACAAGGCAAATGATTTCATGTACACCAGGAAACCATTTACTGTACTATGCTGGGTGGTAACCAGGGTTGGGGATTTTTTTGATTTTTTTTTTTTTCAAAAAAATAAAAAATTCAATGATTTAATCGATTTTTTTAATGTTTTTTATTTTTTTGATTTTTTCATCATATATGGTAGGAAACATTTCAAAAGCAGTATTCTGAATACTGTTAACATCATGTCATGTCTATCCACTGATTGTTCAGGATGAAAGCAAATGTCCAGAATCCAGATACCAGTACATACCTGTTCAAGTCCTGTCTGTATCCTACTGGTTAAGGCTGAGTTGCCAGTGATAATAAAGACAGTATATTCCATAGCTGCTTACTTAATGCCTAAGTATAAAATCAGAATAAATGAATGCAAAGTTATACACAACTTTTATAAACCCTCAGATTCTATTTGTTAATCTTTAGGTGAAAAAATAAAAAAAATCAAAAATTCAAAAAAATCATGATTTTTTAGTAAAAAAAAAATCACTGATTTAATCACATAATTAAATCAGTTTGATTTAATCAATGCCAACCCTGGTGGTAACCACTTAACCAAATTATGGCGCCATTCGGATTGTGCCTGGGTGGTTTATATCCAAAGGGTGGTTGGGGTTTATTGCTCACATCATGCCACTCAGGGATGAATGAGGCTAGTCACTCCCATCTTAAATGTCAGGACCAACTTGCCTAGCCTTGGGCTCCTATGCTCCTCATAACGCAACACAGGATTGGATGATGGATGGATGGATGGATACCTTTTTGTGTGTGAAATATTGGCACTTGTGACTTGGAAATCGTATCAATTTTACGTAACCACCTTCCCCTTGAGAGGCCTCCAGTCACATGAGTGAGGCAAGATGTTTTCGTTTTTAGAAGTCTCCAACATGCTTGCATGCATTGGCCTTGGTCACCTACTGGCGGCTCTCCATGCTGCACGATCCATTGCAGCCTCCCTGTTCAGTCCCTTAACCCTGAGGTCACACTTAATGACCTCATCCCATGTCTTTCTCGGTCTACCCCTTATAACCCCAACCCCAATATTAACACTTCTCACCTTCCTCACCCAATTATCATCCCCCATTCTCTCCACATGTCCAAACAATCTCAATCTACCTCTCCTCATCACAACACCAATACACTCCAGTCCCATCCTACCTCTCAACTCTTCCATCGTAAACCCAGCCCCCCCAGACCTTGCACGCAGGGACGCACTACACATCCACCTAATCATTGTCATTTCTGTATGTCTGAGCCGGCAAATATCTTCCTCCTTCACTGCCCAGGTCTCACTACCATACACCATTACACTCCTAACACATGCTGCATACAAAGACCCCTTAGCACGTAGGGAGAGTCCTCTCAATGTCAGGAGAGGCAACAGCTCCCTGAACTTCTCACGCTAGTCACAGAGCTAGCTCCAGCCCCACCTCCAGCACACAACATGTCTCCTAAATAACAAAACTCTTCCACACACTCAAGAGATTCACCAGCAAGTTCAATCCTTTCACGCCTGACAATCTCCACCTGCTCTCCCCGACACGCCGTACACACTCTCCTTCGTCTTTGACAGTACCGCCACCAACCCTAGATATCATCACTTTTGTTTTATCTGCATTTACCCTTAAGCCCTTGTGCCCCATACCATCTCTCCACTTCCTAAACCTTTCCTCCGCCTCCCTTTCGTTCTCTGCAATCAACACCACATCATCAGATGGCCACCCAGTATTTACATTCACTGTGACTGTCTGCTTTTCATTTCATTTTATGCATGAAAAGACCACTAAAACACCATTGCTATCATGTGATAACAGTGCATGAGCTTAACAAATACTGCAGTGTGTGATGTTAACCGAAGTGATATCATACCTTTTTGTGTGCTGTGATCATTCAGGCCCTCCACCTGTCCCCCTGTCTCAGGAGGGACCCTTGGTGAAGACTCATACCAATATAGGGCAACCTTCACATGGGTGACAGAAGCATTTTAGGTGTCATGGTCGGGGTCACCCTCCCTAACCCCAATGAACCCATGTTACACCGACCTCACTATGTGATAAATCGTTAAGCGATAGGTCTTTACTTGACACAAACCTATCACACAACAAGACTGTAACGAGGCTTGACAGTACATAATAAACTATGCCACTATGGAACAAATACACATCATCATCATCATCTAACCCAGTGTTGCCCCATGAGGATCATAGGAGCCCAGGGCTAGGCAAGTTGGTCCTAACATTTAAGATGAGAGTGACCAGCCTCACTCACCCCTGAGTGGCATTACATGGGTAATAAACCCCAACTACCCCTTGGATATAAACCTGCACAGGTTTAATCCAGCTGAAGCACCTTAATTACCTACTAAACCTCCAGGTGCCATAATCTGGTTATTGTATACGGTTATCACCCAGTGCAGTAAATGGTTTCCTGGTGTACAGGAATCCATTTGGCTTGTCACTAAGTGTAGAGTCACCCACAAACAGATGGAAGTGGAAAGAATGATTGAAAGAAAGACAGAAGAGAAAGGAAGGAAGAGTGGAATGGGCAGCAAACCAAGAGCAGCACTACATCGAGTCAGTGGATGACGAGCACCCGCACCTAACACTACCTAAAGCGAATATTACATTAGTACATATTGTATCCACTACAGCAACAGACCACTTTCCATACCTTATTTCACTTAACAATGATATAACATGGAATGCAAACAGCTACTACATGAACCCTTTCCCCTTATGTCTACTGCACTGTACTTCTGAACAATAACTTTCAAGCTTAAACATTTTTGTACCCTGCTGTACTATTCTTCAATCACTACATCTGTCCCATTAATTTTAACTCTCTCTCTCTCTCAAAAAAATAAATAAAATAAAAAAATAAATAAATAAAAATAAAATCATTTTCAATACAGGTACTACAATGTGGTGGTCTCCTCTTCCAAAAATTCAGTATCTAAATGAACTAGTCTCTAAACTCATCTAAATTGTGTGGGTATATAGAACTGGTTCAAGCTACTAATGCACTAATTTTTATCATCCGCCTTTTAATAAGGGGGAACGATAATGTTTTTGCCTGCCTGTGTGTGTGTGTGTGTGTGTGTGTGTGTGTGTGTGTGTGTGTGTGTGTGTGTGTGTGTGTCTGTTCGAATTATATCTCACGAACGGCTTCAGCTACCAACATAAAACCTTCTGGGTATTAAGATATGACCAAAATCTTGGACGAGTTCGAAAATGAACATTCAGGGTCAAGGTCACCAAAATGGCTGCTAAAGGTCAACTAGTTTTTATCACCAGTCTTTGGCACAGTTATATCTCATGAATGGCTTGAGCAATAACATGAAACCTTCAGGGTACCCAGATATGGCCAAAATCTTGGACAAGTTTGAAAATGGTCACTTGGGGTCAAGGTCAAGATCAAAGTGGCTGCCAAAGGTCAACTAGTTTTTATTGCCAGCCTTTAGCACCATTATATCTCATGAACGGCTTGAGCAATCAACATGAAACCTTCAGGGTATCAAGATATGGCCAAAATCTTGGATGAGTTAGAAAATGGGCACTTGAGGTCAAGGCCAAGATCACCAAAGTGGCTGCCAAAGGTCAATCAGTTTTTATCGCCCACCTTTAGCACAATTATATCTCATGAATGGCTTCAGCTATCAACATGAAACCTTCAGGGTATCAAGATATGACTAAAATCTTGGACGAGTTCGAAAATGGGCACTCGGGGTCAAGGCCAAGATCACCAAAATTGCTGCCAAAGGTCAACTAGTTTTGATTGCTTGCCTTTAGCATCTTGTTACCCCTTAAACAGCTTGAGCTATCAACATGAAACCTTCAGTGTATCAAGATATGGCCAAAATCTTGGAACTGGCCAACAGCATATTCTGGCAGGTGATTAGCACTCGGTTCCCGAATGCTTTTCTTTCATGTATTACTAAACATTAAACCTTTCATTACAATGTATTAATCTAGTTTATTCTTGCCATTTCCAGAGAACTTTATTAAGCTTGGCAGTGAAGGGGTTAATGGAGGCTATACCCTCTCCAGCTTCAAATGTCACCCTCAAACTGAATAAAAGTTAGGGGACTGAAAGAATAAACTAAAAACGACCCCCATATACTATCCACCCATGCATGTCTCAAACAAGCACCTTAATACTGGAAGGAGTGGCCATGAACAAACTGCCTCCACATCACCATGTCCTCTGCTATCAACTCGCATCACTCTCATTCGTATACCTCTCCAACCATGTATAACTCATCCTTAGTCTCCCCCTCCACTTCACTCACTCACACACACACACACACACACACGATCAATTTTGCATTCTCCGTTCTCTCCTCGTGACCAAACAATCTATTCTTGGGATACTTAACAATATATTCAAAGGGCTAACATATTTCCCTCTCACCAAATCTTCCGCAGTAACAGCATGTCCCGAGGTATCCGACGCAACCACCATCTTGCCAAGTCTCTCTCTCATATCTGCCAGTGAAGTGGTTAGAGCAAGAATGGCCATGATCTCACTAGCCACAGTAATGTCAAACTGAGTCTCTCGTGTCTTGCCCTTCTCTGTGGGACTCTGGCCAATGGTGATCTTTCGCAGGAATCTATCACTGGTATCCATTACTGCCAAAGAAAATAAAAGCAGAAGTAAGCACTACAGGAGAAAGAATGGTCTGCAAACTGGCGTACTCTAAAAAATAATGATGATGATGATGATAATAATAATAATAATAATAATAATAATGGAAGAAGTTCAGGGAGCTGTTGCCTCCTAGCACTGAAAGGACTCTCCCTCCGTGCTAGGGGATCTTTGTATGAGGCTTGTGTTAGGAGTTTAACACTGTATGGTAGTGAGATCAGGTCAGTAATGAAAGAGGATATTTGGAGGCTTAAATGTACAGAAATGACCACCATTAGGTGGATGTGCTGTGCATCCTTGAATGCAAGGCCTGGTGGGGTTAGGTTTATGATGGATGAGTTGAGAGGAAGGCTGGGACTGGAGTGTACTGATTTTGTGATGAGGAGGGGTAGACTGAGATGGTTTGGCCATGTGTAGAAGATTGGGGATGACAACTGGGTGCATAAAGGGAAAAGTGTGAAGACTGAGTGTGAGGTTGCAAAACGCAGACAGAAAAAGACCTGGAACCAGGTCATAGAGTGTGACCTAAGGGATAAGGGATTGAACAGGGAGGCAAACAGTGATCGAGAAGCATGGAATGCCACCATCAGGTGACCAAGGCAGACATGACCGAGCATGTTGGAGCCTTTATAAACAAAACAAAATGAATAACAACAATAACTGTAATAACAAAAATAATCATCATCATCATCATTCATTCATTCATTCATCATCTAATCCTGTGTTTCCCCATGAGGAGCATTACAGCCCAGGGCTAGGCAAGTAGTCCTGGCATTTAAGACGAGAGCAAGAAGCCTCGCTCATCCCTGAGTGACATTACGTGAGCAATAAACCCCAACTATCCCTTGGATATAAACCTGCACAGGCTCAATCCAATTGGAGCGCCTTAATTACCCACTAAACCACCAGGCGCCATAATTTGGTTATATGGTTACCACCCAGCATAGGACAGTAAATGGTTTCCCAGTGTACAGGATATCATTTGCCTTAACACTCAATGCAGAATTACCTGTAGACAGAAGGCTGGGCAATCAAAGTCCAATGTATTGAAGGGCAGAGTATGGAGAAAGAATCATCATCTTCCCACAGAGTAGACAGTAGCAACAGTTGAGCAGGGCAGTTCTCCCAAGGTGGATGGAAAGCTATGACAGGGAGAGCTGGAGCTCCAGTTTCATCAGCCCTCAGGTTCCTGACCATCCCCCTTTGCTGAACTTTTTCAGTGTTTCAGGAACACAGACAGTAGGCCAGCATGCTCTCCAATACAAGTTTCTCTAACTGTCAACATCTATTTACATGCACAGTACATACTACAATACTTTTTCAAAATTAAAAAAAAGAAAAATGGCGCACTATAACCTTGCCTCCGGGGGGGGGGGGGGACCATAAATGCCCCACCATCTGTCTTTCTTCCGGTGATGACTCAATGTGCCTGGAACCACTGTCTGACTCACTTCTTCATTTCTGCAACATTCGTGGCCTTTCCTCTGACTTTCTCTGTTGACCACCACCTCTCCTCCTCTGAACCTCACCTTCTCTTCTTAACCGAGACTCAGCTGTCAGCTGAGTATCCTCCTACTTTTCTGTATCCTCCTACTTTCTCTATAATCATTTCAAACTCAAAGGTGGCTGTTGTGTATATG
Organism: Coenobita brevimanus; assembly: GCF_032717465.1. Lineage (NCBI taxonomy): Eukaryota > Metazoa > Arthropoda > Malacostraca > Decapoda > Coenobitidae > Coenobita > Coenobita brevimanus. Next base: position 61,398,215 of record NC_136954.1, on the reverse strand, counting down.
TATGCAACGACTTATAATGCTCTCGTGTTCCTGAACTTGATTCTTCTGAATTCTCTACTCTCTGGCTTCGGCTCTCCCGTCGTTCTCTGACTAAATATATCTCACTGTTTACTTATCCCCTAATTCTAATGAGGTAAGGAAGGGCATTATCTGGGAAAAATAGCCTATATTTACCATGGCCTTGGGCAAGGATCACGTGATTACTGTATCATCAACCCTCTCTCTTTCCCTCTCTCTCTCAAACTACGATAAATTACCTTACGCACTGCCAACAAAGCATATTATACAATTTACCCATAACTCTCTCTCTCTCTCCGAGAGAGGATGGAGGGAATGGAGAATGAAAGACAAGAGGGACGTCATTCATTCATTCGAAGGGATGCTGAGTGTGCCATTCCTGTATTTTATTCTCTCTCTCTCCAAGAGAGGAGGGAGGGAATGGACAATGAGAGAGAGAAGAGGGATTGCTGTCACGCCACATCTCCTCATTCGCAAGGGACGCTGTTTCTGCCTGGTCCTATATTTACTCTCTCTCTCTCGTGTGTATGTGTGTGTGTGTGTGTGCGGATCCCCTTTATCTCTCCCTCTCTATCTCTCAGAAAAATGCCCTTTCTCTCTCTCTCTCTCTCTCATGAGTGTGTGTGTGTGTGTGTGTGTGTGCAGATCTTCTTTACCCCTCTCTCTCTCTCTCTCTCTTTCGTGTGTGTGTGTGCAGATCTTCTTTACCCCTCTCTCTCTCTCTCTCTTTCGTGTGTGTGTGTGTGTGTGCACAGATCACCTAGTGCCAGATGTGGAGTTAGCGGCATCAGGGGAAGAAAATGAGGAAAATTTATGTGCGTGCTCCATGGTGTCCACGCGCGCATATTCTGAGCGTATATGGGGCAGTGCGTGGGTGGTATTGAGAGTTGCCACCTGCCCCTATTTCCCATACAACTTTCAGCCACCTACTCCTCGTGGAGCAGTTTTGGTACACCTTTGAAAAATCTGGAACTGTCTCCCTCTGTCTGTATTTCCTACTTCTTATGATCTCCAGTCTTTCAAACTCAGTGTGTCCAGGCATCTTGAAATAAACGGATCTTGGATTTAGTTCTCTTTTGTGTTGTTTTTGTTTTTTCTTGGAAGGAACTATTTTGCAGGCTTAGCCTTTGGTTCTTTCTTCCTTGCATATATATATATATATATATATATATATATATATATATAAAATAAGGGTGGGGTAATAATAATAAGAGTGTACTGAGATGGTATGGTCATGTGGAGAGAATGGATAATAACAGAGAGAATGGATAATAACAGAGTGGTGAAAAGGTATATCTGAGCGAATTTGAAGGAGGGAGGAGGCAACGCAGGCCAAGTAAAAGGTGAAGGAATGTGGTGGATTAGTGTGTGAGGAAGAGCAGTTTGGAAGTCGGTGAGGCTAGGGGACTGACAAGAGATTGAGCTGGGCGGATGAATACCATGAAAAGCACATGATCAGGGATTTGGCACCCCTTTTTAACATGACAGTGTCCAGACTGACTCTATTGGATACATTTATGTGAACCTACAGAACGTGGTAAATGTTTTTGGCGTATCAGATAGAGCCAGGATTCCGGGGGCTTGAATGGCGAGCGAATGGAAGAGCGGCCCATTTGATTGTGCAAATTTGGGCCATCTGAATGATGCTACTCCTCACCCTGCCCTAGGGTGGGAAAGGAGGTCCAGATAATGATGATGATGATGATGATGATGATTTATATTACATGCAATTCTCACCTCTTTGCCAAGTGATGGTGCAGGGGTCAATGTTTAGACGAACAAACTTTGTAATCTCCTCCTCCGTGAGTTTGTCAGGGTCTGTCTCCACAATGCCTAGCTTCTTCAGCCGGTTCAGCTGTAGTAGGGCAACATGACTAGTTTTAAAATCAAAGGGAGAAAACTATTTAAAAGAAATATCTAAAAAAAATAAAAAGAAGTGAACATTAGTCATCCCTCCATGCAGCACACATCCAAACATTTGAAATTTATGTCATGATTCTTGGTTACTTTTCTACAGAACAAAAATAGTATTTTAAAACTTTATTCTTTTTTCTCTCCTGATAACTATTCAGCTATACTTTCTTCTCCACATATATTTGTGTTCTTTAAAATTAATATAGCTGATCTTTCTAACACTTTTTTTCCAAGGCATAAACACTGAACACGAGATATCACCAACACTCAGTTCCACTTTCCCATGTTCATATGAGGATTATGAGGTGGTCAAAGGTCTATGATCACATGTGGAATTTAATCTGAGGAATAATGATGCCATGTGGAGTTTAATCTGAGGAATAATGATGCCCTAAGTGCAATCATCCCTCCCATTTGTTGTGCTATGGCCTGTGTCATAGGAGTTCAGAGACTGTTTGAAAAGTTAAAAGTTGGGCAGCAGGGTTGCTACATCACAATGCCAATGCTGTACAAAGAAAGACTCCCACATCCCTACACCAGTACTGAACAAAGATGGGTTTCTAGTCCTCACCATCACATCTTGCTCTTATCCTTTTAGCTTCCACTTATTACATGAACAGATTATGTTAGTAACTTTAGTTCTCATTTACTGCCTGATTAAAAGCAAATGGACTTGAAGCGAGGCTACTTAAGTGACCAACCACTTGTCCCTGTGCAGTAATATATAAGCACTGAACACCAACCACTCCTCGGATGCACACCTTTATATGCCACATTTGGTTAGAGGGCCTTAAACCAATAGACCAACAAAAGTCATCCACTTGGTTATACTGCACTGTAAAGTTACCACCCACTGCAGTAAGTGGTTGCCTGGGTTACAAGAAACCATATGGCCTGCCACTCACACTTAGTTTTACTGAAATACAGTATACTATAAAACAACCTCAGCATAAAAAAACATTATCACCCAAACATATTTTAACTTTCTGATACCAGGGATGTCTCCATTTCAGTCTTGCAATCTCCTGATGAAGATATGCAAATCAGGATAAACTTTTCAAATTGATAAGGCTACTTTTAGCCCTAATATAGTGCCTCAATATGACAGGCCTTTCCTAATCTCACTAACACTGACCTAACAAACCCCTTTAATACCGGGGGCCTTTTTAATTCTGGTAGTACTATAAGTAAATTAAAAAGAATGTCATCTAGATTCATGGGTTAAACAAAGCCATCCAGCCCACCTGAATTTGTGAGAACTTGCGCATACCCTTGACCTTGGGCACGAGTCGGCCATACAGTGCCTGATCTGACTGTGTGGACTCATGGAACATACGGGCATCGATCTGAGCTGCCAGGAGGTTATGTGCTGCAGTAATGGCATGGATATCACCCGTCAGATGGAGGTTGAACTCATCCATGGGTATCACCTGAGAGTACCCACCCCCTGCAGCCCCTCCTGCAGTAAAAAGCATAAAGATGCATTATATTAAATACAGAAAAATGAAGCAGATTCAAACATTAGGGAATAAGCAACTTCATAAACAGGTAAAAAAAAAAAAAAAAAAAAAAAAAAAAAATAGGGGTACAATTATAAATGCACTTGGATGGTACCATTTGTATCACTTTATAATCAATTACAGAGCATTACCAAAATATCCAAGAGCTAAAAGGTGATCCATCAAAAAACAGATTCTGTACATCCTAGATATACACACCAGTTAAATATGCAGACTGTAAAAAAAATAGGGGACTTTGAAGCTGCCTTCTGCTAGGGGCCACCACCGTTAACAGCTTGTCTGCTCCAGCTATATGCTAAATTACCGTGATTTTTCTCTGTTGATGTGAGAACTTGTGTGGCAAAATACCATTATACACTATTGAAGTACAGTACTGAAAAAGCTTCCTAACAGAAGTATAATGGAAAATACATTGCCCTCATTGTTTTATTTCCCCCAAAACAAACCCATAAATTTGAAACCTTGGCACTTATATGTTTTTGTTTGCCATTTTTAATGAAGCTGCTGCAAAGCTGAGTTTAATCTTGCCTCCTGAAATGTTCGATTTATAGTGAAGCTTTAGCCAAGTACTTGTTTTGTTTGTGTCAGTCTCTATTTTGGCGGAAATTTAATGATGATGTATTATTCTACATCAGCCAACCAAGCTCAGAGACAATTCCTGTTCCAAGATCTGATCATGACTTATCCCCCTAGGAAAATGCACTACCACCACTTTCAAATCAGTCATATAAAATCTTGGAATGGGGACTGTCTCTGAGCTCGGATGGCTGAAGCAGAATAATTTAATACGGTATATCATCATTAAATTTCTGCCAAAAGGGAGACTGACACATACAAAACAAGTGCTTGGATAAAACTACAGTATAAACTGAGCATTTCAGGAGGCAATATTTAACTTAGCTTTGCATAACCCGAGGCGTCCCGACGACGTGTGGATACATCACGACGTTTTGTCACGGTGACACCCGATGACGTATCCATAGGTTTTGCAATTGCTAGGACCATCATCTGTACATTTTTCAAGTTTCACAGGTGATTTTTGGTAGGCATATGTGGGAGACCTTCCTTTACCCAAAGCCAGACAGGGATAATGCCGGGCCCCATCTGACCCCCCCTCCCCCAACACACGCCATTTTCTCAGCAACCCACCTGTTCGCAGTGACCTGGCCAGGAAAGACATGTTGTACCACAGTCTCTCCAATGACGAAATTCAAGGTGAAAATGATTCCTGAGGTGGAGGACAAAGGAGGAAATAAGCCAGAGGAAGAAACAAGCACAAGTGATGAGGCGGTAACGTCGTAAAAGAAGGTGCCATATGTTGATGTTAATGGTGAGTGAATAACGCTTTTATCACCTATATTATTGTCTGAAAACCAATATACTCTTGTACTACATATAAATTCGTACCAAATAAATAAATATCTAACCAGTTTTGAATGGTCTGAAATAGCTACCCCTCCCAAAGAAAACGTTTTCTCTCGAGCCAGGCCTGAGAGAACACGGTAACAAGGTAAACGTACTCTTACTTCTACCGTATTTCTAAACTCAACTGAGCACTTTCTCTGAATTTTCGATGTTTCTCATAAAAAGCGGAGGATTTAGCCAAAAAAAAAACTTTTCGAAAATCTGCCAGGATGGGGGGGTAACTGAACACGTGCTCAGGACAGAGAAGCTAACAGTGAGAGACATCTGGTGGCTGATGATTTCCAGAAGTCCTCCAGTGTTGAGTAATGGCGGGCTTGCACGTGCCTGACACCTTACACATTCAAGCCATGTTTTATGGGTTCTGAAGGGCAACAGATCCATAGAGCTAAGGAATACCACTTTCTGTCAGTGGAGAAGTGACCAACTCCCATCCAATGCTCCATGTATGAGTACAGATGTGGAAGAAGCTGAGTGCAGAGGGTGACGTGCATGTTGGAATTTTGCTAAAGAGGATAAGGTTGTTGGCAGACATGGGGTCTATTACTGGGTTTCTATTACTATTAATTTCAATTGCTGTCTATTATATTACTATTATATTTACTTTAGTGGTCATCTATTACTATTACTTGGTCATCTATTAGTATTACTATTACTGTTAATATATTATTTACTGTAATGGTATTAATTAAATTGAAAATGGTTTTTATTTTCATTATCGTTGGGAGGCTGTTCTACTGAATGCACAAGTGTGTCTAGATCACTTGATGGCCTGTTGACCACTCTCCATTCTGCACGGTCTCCTGCGGTGTACCTGCAGCTTGGAGAGCAGCCAACAGGTAACCAAGATGAGAAGGCTGTTTTTACTGATTATGATAAATGAAGAAATGTCTCTAATGGGAAAGTAATATACACTAATCTATTACTATTACAATTACTATTATTGCCAGGAACTTGTGATCTATTACTATTACTTTGAAAACCCTGTAATAGTCTATTACTATTACATACTACTATTACCCCATGTCTGGTTGTTAGTGAGACAGTCTGTATGTCAATGAGGCTGCTTCAATATACTCGAAACAAGTAAGAATGCATGACAGAAGGCAGAAAAATAGGGCTGGCATAAAACTGTTACCAGTACTTAAAGTACCAGTATTAGTAAACAAAAATGAACACAGCAAAAGATAGTTTACATACCCTTAATGCCAAAGGTTGGCCCCTGTGACGGTTGGCGGACACAAGCGAAGACATTCTTCTTCAGGTGTGCTCCTAAAGCCTGAGTCAGGCCAATGGTGGTGGTGCTCTTACCCTCTCCAAGTGGGGTTGGTGTAATTCTATTTTAAAGGATAATATATGATTATCATACATGGATGTTATGAAGATGTGACTGAGTGCATATGGCTACATCAACTTTTACGTATTACAATTACAATATTAAGTATTTCCACCACGATAATAAAAAAAAAAATTCCGAAATAACAGCATTAAACACAGGCTGCATAAACCACATGCATTTAGGGCTGGAATCCAGTTCTACCCCCTGTGGCTACCAGTCTACAAATTATATTTCCACAGATGGTTCAAGCTAGTTTTTTTTTTTTTTTTTTTAACAGAACAAAGGAAGGAAAAACAAATGAACAAAAAAAAAAAAAAATCCATGCACCAGATTACTGGTGTCCTCTGTTCATAAAATATCTGTAACAGTTGGACTTGAACAGCTGTAGGTTGAAGTTTGGAGGGAAACAACTCTGGGGAAGCGAGTTCCAGAGAGATGCAGTTCGGGGAATGAAAGAATTGATAGGCAGAAGTTCTGCAGAATGGCTGAGTGACACTCCAGTCATGAGCGCTACCAGATGCCCGTGTAGCATGAGGGAAGGCATGGAGAGGTGGCACAATGGACGCAACTTCGTCTGAGCATTTGCTATAAAAATATCTGTAAAATAATGAAAGGGAGGCAACATTCCTTCTTACTTGTAGGGGAGGTAGTTTGTTAGTAATAGCAGGGTTATTAATGATTCTAACAGCTTTGTTCTGAATTTTGTCTAGTTGTTTTAATGCAACCTCTCCACATCCATTCCACAAGGGTGAGCAGTATTCAAGCTGAGAGCGCACATGACTCTTATAAATTATAGCTAACTGCTCGTCAGCGAAGAAGTTACGGACTCTGTACGATAATCCAAGTTTCTTTGAGATGGTTTTAGCAAGTGATCTGACATGAGAGGTCCAGCTGAGGGCACTATTAAGTGAGACGCCGAGAATTTCAATACTTTTGGAAATCGGAATATTTGTAGCACTGAAGGTAATATACGATTCTGGCAATACCTGTCTATTAGTAAATTGTATATATTTAGTTTTACTAGCATTAAATGAGACAAGGTTATTTTGTCCCCATTCAATAACATCACAAAGAGTCTGTAAAGCTACAAGGTCACCTCCAATGATCATTTCATCGGAGAGAAGTAAATTAGTCTGAGGGTAAATATGAACAATGCCTTTACAGAAGGAAAGACCAACACCTTGTTACTACCGATGCTTTGGTTTCCCCAAAGAACTCTCCTGTCGCTAACCTTTCACATCACTGGAAAGATGAACACCTTTGGAAATATGCTATATATCTCAAATTAGTATACTACTATGGTGTTTCCATGTCTACTCACCCAGCAACCACCACATAATTCCCATCCTTCTGGTGGGCTAGACGCTGCAACACGGAGAGGGAGACCTTGGCCTTAGTCTTCCCATACAAATCTACTTCACTTTCCAGAAGGCCAATTTCAGTGGCTAATTCCGCAGCATTTTTTGGAGTCTGAGCTCTTGCAACTTCAATGTCACTGGTGGTAAAAACATTAAACTAAGATCAATTCAAACTTTCACAATTTAAACAACTGGTTTAAAAAACAGGAGCACAAGCACCTAGTGCTACTTGCTTGATATAGTGCTACTTTCAGGTGACTCTACACTGAATGACAAGCCAAGTGGTTTCCTGTATCCCAAGAAACTATATTGGGAGGTAACCTTATAACAAATGGACACCTGTGCTTTAGTGAGTCAAGGCACTCCAACTAGATGTGGTCCATAAAGGTTAACATTCAAAAAGTGTTTGGGATTTACTACTTATATAGCGCCACTCAGGGATGAGCAAATGGTTGCTCTCACATTCAACATCAGGACTGAAAAGCCTAGCCTCAAGCCCAAACATTATTACTAGGCCAATAAAGGATTGGATGATGGATGGAAAAATTAACCTGCAGTTCTAAAATAAGGATTAACAATAATAGTAGTATGGACTGAATGGTCATGTTTGCATGTATGTTCTTGTAGTCTATTTGCACAGATCTTTTACTGGGTACACAGCTGTACTATCAACATCTAATCTCTTCAGTCCAATGATGTGTCGTGCACTGTCTTCAACCCAATGGTGTGTGGTGCACTGTCATTTATTCTTGTTCCCTTAAGATTCATTTACTCACCTCAGTACAGAATTTTCAAAACTGAATGGTACAAATACAGTCATTAGCCATTATAAAGTACAATAAGAAATTACTAGAGTCTGAGGATTAGGCTTTTATAGCGCTTTATAAATTCAAACACAGATAACTTTGGCAACAATTGCTGTCTTACCTCGGCACCTTGTCCAGTGGACTGAGTGTGAGGTAGCGAATCTTCCATTCGCTGGCACGCATCCTTTTGGCAGCTGTCTTTGCTGATATGACTGTGTTCTGCATCAGCATAGCAACAGTCATGGGACCCACACCTCCTGGCACTGGGGTGATCACTGATGCCACCTTGAAATGGACAGGATAGATACAGATATAGATACTGCCAGACAGACAGAGACAAAAGAAAGGGAATATAAAAGAAAGTTAAAAAATTATGTGTCTTGTAACATCATTATGTGCCGTAATTTATCAAAAAGATGAATCCATGAAAATTATATTGATCACAGGACAATAACTTGTATTTTTAAAAACAAAATATGTAGGCATTATTCAGCTTCACCCAAAACTTAAATAAAAATCGTGACATTCCATCAAATTTTCTTGGTCACAACCATCAGCAATAATGCAAAAGTTATTTTCATTTACCCTCATCACAAGGGATCACAGGTATATGTAAATGTATTTGAATATACAGTATATATTATACTGAGTGTGTTCTCAGATCCATAATACTGTAAGGAATACCTTTACTACATAACTGTCTTTACCCAAGAGCTGTGATGAAAGAGTGAGAGGAAGGTCTGTCATTATGCAGAACGCACACACTATATATTAACTACACCATAGGGATATGATTTTTGGTTCATGTGTGATGATTTTAAGGTCAATCAAGTTCTAAAAGAGGTTCAAGAGTAGCACTCGTGGTGAGAATTAAATTTCGTATTAACCCCTTTATGTTTTGTATTAACCCCTTTATGTCATGTCTCCATGGTTGTTCAATCCGTACATGGATGGGGTAATAAAAGAGGTACAAGGTAGGGTAGTGGATGTTGGAGTGGCCCTATTGAGAGAGGGTAGTGTTTGGACACTCCCTGTACTGTTGTTTGCAGATGGTACTGTGTTGTTGAGTGAAGACAAAGGGGAGCTGCAAAGGCTTGGTGGATGAATTTGGGAGAGTGTGTAAGAAACTGAATCTAAAGGTGAATGTAGGGAAGAGTAAAGTGATGGTCTCTGAGAGAGGTGAAGTCAGTGAATGTACAGTGAGGATGGATGGTAAGGAATTGGAAAACGTGAGTACGTTTATGTACCTGGGTAGGGTGATGAGTAAGGATGGAGGTTTGAAGGGTGAAGTGCTTGAAAGGGTACAGCAGGGAAGAAAGGTTGCTGGTTCCGTGAAAGCAGTGATAAGAAACAGGGAAGTGAGCATGGAAGTGAAAAAGTTACTACATGACAGTATTCAATACCAACTCTAACGTATGGAAGTGAAGCTTGGACGTTGTTGGAAGGACACAAGAGTGAGAGCAGTGGAAATGAGTTATATAAGAGGAGCCTGTGGAGTCACATGGAGAGACGGGCTGACAAATGAGGACATAAAGAAGCATTGTGGTGTGGATATGGATGTGATAGGAAGCATTAGGAGGAATACATTGAGGTGGTTTGGCCATGTGGAGAGGACAGAGGGTGAAAGACTGACGAAGAGAGTGTATGTGGGTGAGGTGGAGGGGGGGAGAGAGGGGGAGGCCGAGGACGAGATGGAGGGATGGGGTGGAGAGATATATGAGAGAGGGGGGTGTTAGTTGGGAGTAGGGCAGTGAAATGGCGGGGTACAGGGCAATGTGGAGGCGATTTGTTTGTGGCCACCCCGAACAGGACTGAGGCGTCTAGCAATAGATAGATAGATAGAAGTTTCTTTTGACAATGCTCACATACCAAAATTATGTTTTACACAAACAACTACAGGTGGTCCCCTACTTACAATTGGGTCACATTCCGAAAAACTGATTGTAACCAAAAATGCATTTAATACACCTAACCAACAGAACATCATTGCCTTGCCATGCCTACCAAGCCTTTTAAACATGCTTAGAACACTTACACTGGCCTACAGTTGGGCAACATCATTAACAAAAAGCCTATTTTTTAATAAAATGTAGAATATCTCATGTAATTAATTGAATACTGTACTAAAAGTACGAGATCGTCAAGTCAAAAATTAGTAAGTCGACTGTTCGTAAAATGAGACCACCTGTATAACTGTCACAATCACTATTAATATTCAAATTAAAATTCAAACTCAAGAAGATCAGCAAACTACAGTAGTGTAAAATATGTGTCTCAAGGCAATACAGGTGGGTCCCATTATAAGACCACTCGATATAAGAGAAACCAATGATACAACCTGGGTAAATTAGGGGCTATTTTCGATATACAACCTCGAAAATCCAATGATATGACATTCAGTCTGAGGTGAAGTGTGAGGTTTCTAACTCAGTCATCCCTGCAAACACAGTCACCGCCATTTTCTCTCAACCTTAGAGAGAAATATCGGTACTGCTCAGCTGCAGCATTGCCAGATATGCGATAATTATCGCAAAATGCAATATTTTGTCACACTGCGATATGCGATAGCATTCATATGATAACGTGATAACTTTCATAATTTCATAATTTGAAAAATAAATCGGGGATTGCGAATTAACAAGTTTACTACAAGACTAGTACAACGGTAGGATTTAGTAACTCTTGCGATAACCAGTATTATATTCTGGTAGGTACTTAATAAATTCAATAACATTAACCCCTAAAAGACGGGTGTCTGCATATGCTGTCCAAGGGTACTAGGGCCAAAGACAGGTGTCTGCATATGTGGTCATACACCCCACCCCCCCCTACCACCACACCCACACACTACCTGCCACCCAACCCCACCCTCACCCCCAAACCCCCACCATCCCCTGACTCCTCCCACCATCCCCCAATATCCCCCACCACTCCCTACCACCCCTAACTCCTACCCTCCCCACCCTCACCCCCATCCCCCACAACCCCCAATCCTCCCAACCACTCCCCCCATCACCCTCCACCATCCCCCCACCACTGTCTGCTCCCCCCACCACCCTCCACCATCACCCCACCACCCTTCACCATCACCCCACCACCCCAACACCCACACCTCCCAAACAACCCCACCCCTCCAACCCCCACCAACCACCCCACCCATCACCCCCCACCCTCACCCCCACCTCTCCAAGCTCCCAGTCTCCATCCCTGCACCACTCCACAACCCCCACACCTCCCCCTCACAAATCCCCCACCATATCACACCCGCCGATTATGCCCATCCTTAACGTACTGCATGTCTAAACATTTCGATGCATGTCTTTTAGGAGTTAATTAATCACTCCACATATAAATATATTAATTCCACAGTAATTACTGATTTATGTGAAGAAATGCCTTTGTTTATGAGTGTGATAATTTTGATCAAAAAGCGATAATTTTAACGTGCCGGGTACGATAATATGGGATGGGGAATCTGGCAATGCTGCTCAGCTGGCGAACGCCAGGCCACCTTCCCACCTCCAACACAACATTACCACCTATAGATGAGTATTATGCATGTTTTATATGTTTAATTAATGTGCAGTCATGTTATTTGCATACTATTTGCTCTTTCAGGTGGCTTTCTCGACAGTTCAGTAACACAGATATGTTTGCTGCATTTGGTATCGTATATTTTAGCATGAAAACTTACCTTTGATGGGGTTCGTGAACCCAACCAATATTTTACCATTAGCTACGTGTTTCGTTATATGAGAATTCATTATACAACTATGCCAGATGGAATCTAACTGTTTGTATCTTCAGGACCTCCCTGTATACAGGTGATTAAGCTTATTCTGGATTTAATACATCTTTTTCACTCTCAAATGTCAGGACCAACTTGCCTAGCCCCGGGCTCCTATGCTCCTCATGGGGCAACGTATGACTGGATGATGGATGGATGGATTAACCATCATCTGCTGGGTAACGTCTATACATGTCACAATCTGGCTTCCATGGGGCCACAGGGTAGCAGTTATACACGCAAGTGTCTTCTCGCAAGCATTTGAACTGGCTGCCATTTCATCTCACACCAAAGGGTAGGGAGCGAGTCTCTCCACTGCACACACGAGAGTCAGTCTGTCCCATGCCTCTGCCAGATGTACAACAATACCTTCAGGTTCCTATTTATCTGATTCTGTCTGCACCGCCTGTAGCCAACTGCATCATCCACCCCTGCCAAGCCTCTTTCCAAGGACACCAGAAAAAGGGCTCAGTGATAGTGCCATAAGCATGCCTTGGATGTAACAGAGTCTAGTTTATATAGTAGTGAAGTTATAACAATGATAGCAAGGCCACTGTCAGCGCCGCAGGCAGACGCACGAACATGTCCTGCGCTTGTGCCGAAAATTAGTTCTCTTCCACACACAATTACTCATCAACGCAATGGCCTACAGACCTTTGGATACTTTCACTTGCAAGAGGAAGAGTTGATGAGTAATATGGCCTTTAATTTGTTTCCCTAAGTGCTATACTTTCAGAGATATTAACGTTTGAAGGCGAGCAATTTCTGGGAAAGTGCCTGTACTGAGGTGACGACTGAGGTAAAAATAACCCCAGCGTGCAGGGGTTAAAGGAATGCTGAAAGTGTGTGTGTGTGTGTGTGTGTGTGTGTGTGTGTGTGTGTGGGGGGGACTGATGCATGACAAACAGATAAACGATAAGCTCTGTACCACAATGGGCCCTCCAGCACTACCAGCCAGCCCAAGTGATACAAAACCGTATATTGAGTAACCTAGAGCCTGTTCATAAAGTGGAAGTGCTCATGATAGAAGGAGTGATTTTGATATTGTACTGACGAATCCACTTTGTGCACTGAATGAAGTGGTGGGAAAGGACATGGGAGGTTACAGATGTTGGGACCAACTGAGTCAAACCTGTTAGCTGGCATCTGAATACACAAACAAACTTCTCCAATATCCATCTGAACACTGTCATGCTTCAAGTATCTTTTTAAAAGTGGGTTATTCCATAATTATAACTTTATAACTGGTAGTCTGTAAACCAGGATATAGTAAACTTATAAACCAGCATAAGCCAATCCAAATAATCCTTAGGCTATTTCATATTACACACCTACAAACTCTTTCAGTTACAATGGGTTCAAATGAGCAGAAAGTTACTCACCTTAGAAGCTTCATCATATGCCACATCACCAACAAGGCGAGAACCAGACTTTTTGGTGGAATCTGGTGAAACATGGGTTATATGAAACTCATAATTGATAACAAAAATAATGAAAAAAGGAACACTTTCCTTTTGCAGTAGTTTCAAAACACAAAAATAAAATATGTATTTAACAAATCTTGGAATTTCAAACATGTGAATCCTTTCACAAATGTAAATCCATAAAATAAAATTATGTTTATATGGCTGTGATTAAACTGTCATAACCCAAAAGCATATTAATATATGACATGGGTAAAATACAAAACTACATCAGGATGGCACTGAAGTGGAACTATTAACAATGCCGTGTGAATTAGACAACACTGTATATTCATTCATCCATTCAAGCCTTCAAATTTCTCTGCTTCACCTCACAGTAAGACCATCTACACATACAGGTACTTCATGTAAGACATGTGCCAAATACAAAAATAAGCAGGTTTTTTTTTTTTTTTTTTTTTTTTTTTTTATGTGTCCGACTCTGGGCAAAGGCTCAGGGCCTATTTCTTGGGGGCAGTTGCCTATCCCAAGGCCCAGTAGTCCTCCTACACCTCCACATGTCACCACTTCGGCGCTAACACCCACCGTCCATACTGAATACATGCTAGGGCTGTCTCATACAGGACTGGTGTATTGGTATTAGCGGGGGTACTTTTACGACATGTCGGCGGGTCATCTGGTAGATCAGGAAAGTCTGCTTTTTATTAGGAAATTCAAATCCTTAAACTGTTCCCTGCCCCAGCCGAGATTCGATCCTGGGTCCATTAGGACTGCAAGCCGCCTCTCTACCGATTCAGCCACCGCCTCCCCCAGGAGGATGTGCCAAGAAGTCTCCCTAACTGATAAGAATGCAAGTTTATGTGATACATTAAGATACTGCATGCAATAATCAGACCTGGTATAGAATTGATGCCACAGTCAATGACCACTGCACCAGGTTTGACCCAAGATCCCTTAACAAACTCCGGTCGTCCAATGCCAACCACTAAGATGTCTGCCGTGCGCACAACAGCAGGGAGGTCAGCGGTGCGTGAGTGGCAGGTGGTGACAGTAGCATGGTGCCACTTAAGCAGCTCAGCCATGGGAGTGCCCACAATCTTGCTTCGACCCAGCACCACTGCATTAGCACCCTGGATTTTTGCACCTGACCTGAACCAGACACACAAACAAATCCCTCTCATAATCAAGATTTTAATTTACATGAAAAACAAGAGTTATGGGAAGTTTCTGCAGTCTCCATTCCTTGTTCTTCCTAAGAAAAAAAAAATCACTGTTACAACTGGGAGTTGATCATTAGCTGAGTTGTGGATACTGGCCCTGGACCAACACACAAACTTAATAACAAAACCCTGTCACAACTGAGATTTTTTTTTTCCAGGAAGGTGCTAGGAGGTGGGGACACCATATTTATATACTAATACCAAGATGAAGATTTTGTGTCTTCCAACTTCTGCCTTTCTTTTCTTTTCTTTCTTTCTTTCTTTTTTAAATAATGCTGCTCCATCTCATACTGACAATATATCACCACAAATTAAGCAACTGTAAACTGCTCTACAACACACTGCAGAACTGATATATAATTTCACATGATTTATGACCTCTTGCTATGCCTCACCTGTGTATCAACTCCATACAGCCATTAGGAGTGCATGGCAGAAAGCCTCCCTTCAGCATACCATGTGAAAGTCTCCCAGCACTGACTGTGGTCAAGCTAATGGAGAGAGATTTAACATTCCGATAAATTTCATGTTCTGAATACAGAATACAGTACCTCCTACATAAATTTTAAAAGGAAGTGTAACATGTACCGGTATGTAATATGTTTGCATAAGTCAGCATTGTTCACTTGATGGCTGTTGTGTCTCCTACAGAATCCTTGCACTGGTAAACAACTGGCTATGGCAATTTGCCAACTAGACAAACAAACAATTTATTACAGGTGATCCAAACATTATGCTCTCCAATTTTGAGTGCTTCAGAGAGGGCTTAGTCTCCTTTTGTGAGGAAAAACATTTTAGCAACCTCAAGATTTTTCTACTCAACCATGCAGGTACTGGATGTAACAAATAAATATATAAATAAATAAAATAAAGTACAAAGATGGTTATGGGACACTGGTACCACTGACTGCCATCCTTACAAAACATCAGGATTAGGTTGCATAATTTTCTGACTACCTTTCATACAGGTATATCTTCAGATTACAATATGAACAGAGTCACCTACAGATTTTAAATAATGGCTGCCAACAAATGGATTCACTAATTCATTCATTCATCATCCAATCCTACACTGTCCCATGAGAAGCGTAGGAGCCCAGGGCTAGGCAAGTTAGTTATGACATTTAAGATGAGAGTGACCAGCCTCACTCATCCCTGAGTGGCAATACGTGAGCAATAAACCCCAACCACTCCTTGGATATAAACCTTCACCAACTCTATCAGACTGGAGCACTGTAATTACCCACTAAATCACCAGGTGCCAAAATTTGGTTATATGGTTACCTCCCAGTTTAGTAAATGGTTTTCTGGTGTACAGGAAACCATTTGGCTTGTCACTCAGTGTAGTGTCACCCACAGGCAGAAGGAAGAGGAAAGAATGAAGGAAAGAAAGACAGAAGAGGGGATGTAAAGTCACCCATAGGCAAAAGGACGAGGAAAGAATGAAGGAAAGACAGAAGAGGATGGAAGGAAAGAAGGATGGAGGAGAGGAAAGGTCAGACACCCGAGAGCAGCACTACATCGAGTGAGTGGATGGTGAGCGCCCCTACCTACTACATTTATGCCACTATAATCAGTTCCACTTCAATTATATTCTCCAACATCTCCAGCATTATAATCCATAAAATATAACGTGCTACATTGGTGAAGAAAAGTTTTGCTCCATAAAACTTCTTATAAATTCCATTTACTAAAAATACATAAGGGAACTGGTTCACACAGCAATATGAAGACAGTACAGGCACAACTGATACAGTGGGACCTCAATTTACCTACAAACTTGGGAAACTGTTCTATCCAGACTAAAGATTTTTCTGGATACCCTTATGAATGAGTTATCTGAAGAATAATAAATATAGCATATTGGCTCACCATACATGGCTTTACCTCCTCAAAAATATATCATACCCTTACTAAGTCCGTGTACAAGCCTTTTTGAGCTTGGACTCTACTTTGGTTGTAATGATGAAATGACCCCTCCACTGGCTCCCACCAAACACACAAGGCCCCTGACAGACTGCAGAGTTAGCCCCATTTCAAAAAGATGGTTAAGTCCCATCTAGATCTTGAACTGAATAAGCTTAAGTTGATGCAAAAAAACAGGATTATATGGATATCACTTTAAATTTATTCCTTAGCTTTTATCATTCTTTTTCTGTGCCTGCCCTCCTCTCTTCCTATTTCTCCCATCTTTCCTGTCATTTCTTATTCCTTTTCTTTCCTTTACAGATGGCTTTACATTGAGTGACAAGCCAAATGGTTTCCTGTAAGCCAAGAAACCATTTACAACGCTGGGTGGTAACCATATAACCAAACCATACATGCTTCCTACATGTCAACAAGTGGGTTGGTGGAGGGTTGGTGCCCCTCCCTGTAAAACAACTAACTCAGTGTCAAATGGCCACCCTTTGCGGGATTGTGGTGTCTGGCAATAGATAGATAGATAGATAGACTTTAAATTTACTTTGGTAACAATATTATCAATATGTGCTGGAAAAGGAACGCCTGCACACAGTGGTACTGATATGTATATTTCACAATTGGCGGCTTCTGCCTTCGAACACTTCAAGCATCTTTTTTCTTTTATTTCATCTAATTTGCCTACATTTTTTCCATATAAAACCTGACTTCTCAAAAAAGTACACACCCATCAAAATTCTCAGATCATGCTCTCTGGATAACAAAGGTCTTACTGTATTTCAAATTTCGGTACTAGATCACAGAAAAACAAAAAGAAAACTTTCATAATTTAAAAATAGCACCAAGCATATATCTTTAACCAGAGAAGTTTCAATATACACTAATAAATATCCCCCCCAAAAAAAATTTACCAATACTGTACTGTACTACATGTGAAAAAAAATCGAGTAAACAATTTTCTCCTAGCTGGCTTACCCATCAACATCTTTGTCAGGAGACACAGTATCGAGAACAAGGTCTGAGTCTATCTCAGTGTCTGAGTCCAGTGGCATCTGTACAATCATGCCATGGATACTGGGATCTGCATTTAGCTTCTTAATCTCTTGCACCAGCTGTATGGAGGAAAATAATGTTAGGATTGCTTTATGTTTTCATATTATCTCCAGCCTCAAAACTTCAGCCCTCTCTCCTCCTACTGCATCTAATCATTGTATTCTGACAGGGAGAACATAAAAATTGCTTCATGTTTCTTACCCATTTTTCTAGGGAACCATATAGCACAACACACAATCAAACATAAACACACACTCTCTCTCTGATTCATACAATGTGTATTTGCCAATAATAAAAGTAACAAGTGGGGTTGGTGCAGGATTAGTGCCCCTCCCTGTAAAACAATTAACTCTAAGCCATTGGCCACCCCATCTGGGATACATGGTGTCTGGCAATGAATGAATGAATGAAAATGTAACAGCATAACTAATAATCATGTAATGTCTAAAGGGAAACAACACAATATTTAGCCTAGATGCATGAGCTAAGATATATTAAAAGGACTGCAGACATGAATAAAAAGGTAAAATGAAAAGACATGTAGAGGTAAATGGTACTGTACAGTACAGTGGGCTCTCGTTATGTGCAACTACCAGGTTTCTAACCCTCATCCAAAAAAGAATAAGAAAAACTTGAATACATAAACTTATGGAAAAATTAAACATTCACTCAAAACTGACTACAGTACACATACAATTTTTTACGCCCTCTCCTGCCTCATAACTGATGAAATTCTGTCTTTGGGCACTTAGCAGCTACTATTACACAAGGTTACTTAACATGTACTACAAAAATCATACTCTATGAAAACAATAAAGGCTATTGGGTACTTGCCTATGCCAAATTGAGTGTTGAGGATGGGGAGGGGGTGTACGAGGCTAAATGAGTGCCCCTTGACTTAGCTTACTTCAGGAAGCCTTAAATGTCTGTGGGGGACTTGTTTCCCAAAAAGGTAGTCCAGCCTTAGATTTGTCAAAATTCACAAGAAAGGGGAAGTTTGGATACTACTTAGCTACTTATTTCCTATGAGTCAAACATAATTCTGTCTGGTCCAGTCTCATAGCTGCTGCAAGAATTAGCATGAAAGGGGAACTATGGATATTTTGTGATTGTACCAGAAGTAGAATCATGAAAGTTGAATGCACATTATCAGAGCCCACCATATAAACAAAAGTTTTAATCTCTCAGCTGCATATAGCATTCCAGAAATGCCGATCAGTAGACTGCGTCATACATTCCAGAAGAGCCACGTGAAACATATTATGAACTTTTTGGTCATTTATCGCGCTTATGCATGCTTATGCTTGAAGAGTGGGTCGTAAATCATCAGTGTGGAGTGTACTTTGTCTGGCAAAACTATAACTATGTTTGGTTAGGTATAAGTGAGTCAAAATACATGATGAAAACACAATTTTTTTAAATGGTTTCCCCCAGCCACGAACAAAGGAGATGTCTAGGGCTGCCACAGCCTTGGAGTTTAACAATAGGCAGAAGGCTTCCAAGAGAATGCATAATAAAGAGGTTAAAGAAGGTAATGAAAATAATTTTTTCAAGATTAAAGAAAAATATGAATGGAGTAAGGTGAAGATGAAAAAAATAACCAATGAGGAATGGAAAGGGGATGAGGTGTAAATTTCCAAACTGTAGTTAATTTCAGCACTTCCTTCCCTGGGGGGTCTGAGAAAGAGCAAGTTAGGGTAGATTAACTTGTTAGGGTTAGGTTAAATTAATCCATTTGGATTAAGGCGGTAGGGTAAGTCAAGTACGGCAGAAATGTAAGTTTAAGTTACAATATGTCGTCAGGGTTAAATATAATAAACAGTGATCCCATGAAGACAATACTTAGCAAGCAGTGCTGATGTGGCCTACAAGATATAAATATATGACAGTGACAGGTTATGAGTGCAGTAGTGAGCTAGGATGGACCCAGTAGATTAATAATCACCTGTGACTGGGTGATGGTGCGAGGGAACTTGATGTGCTGCGCCTTGATGCCAATTTCTTCTGCTGCCTTCACTTTCATCCGGATATAAACATTGCTGTCCTCTCGGCCTCCAACCTATGTATACAGCAAGATTTACAGCAAACTACTATAGATAACTCGAAAAGGCTTCCATTTATGACATTTTTAGTATACCTCTTTGCTGACATATTTCATACAGAAACTAAACTTCACACACTGGCAACAGTTACTAAAATAATAAATAAAATCAACTAATCAAACATTTGGCAGCAAGTACTAAAATAATAAATCAACACCCAATATGCTTTGCATAACGATCTGTAGGCTTGGATTGCAATATCTATCTATCTACTATCTATCTATCTATAGTCAGATGCCATAATCCCACAAGGGATGACCTTTAGTCTCAGTTGTTTTACAGGGAGAGGCAATAACCCTCCACCATCCAACCTGCTAACACATAAGGAACACATGTGGGCTAGTTATATGGTTACCACCCACCACTGTAAATGGTTTCCTGGCTTACAAGAAACCATTAGGCTTGTCAATCAATGTAAGACCACTTGAAAAGGAAAGACGAGTAATGAAAAGTGACGTGACTAGAATGATGAGAGAAACAGGAGGAGAGAGGAGCAGACACAGCAAAAGAATGATAAAGGTGAAGGAAGAAGTAGGTAGCACTACATCAAGTAAGTGGATGATGGTCACCACTGCAGTCCTGATGGACCCAGGTTCAAATCCCGGCTAGGGCAGGGAACAGTTTAAGGATTTGAATTTCATAAAAAGCAGACTTTCCTGATCTACCAGATGACCCGCCGACATGTCATAAAAATAACCCCGCCAGTACCAATACACCAGTCCTGTATGAGACAGCCCTAGCATGTATTCAGTATGGACGGTGGGTGATAGCGCCGAAGTGGTGACATGTGGAGGTGTAGGAGGACTACTGGGCCTTGGGATAGGCTACTGCCCCCAAGATATAGGCCCTGAAGCCTTTGCCCAGAGTTGGACACGTTAAAAAAAAAAAAAAAAAAAAAAAAGTTGCCCCACGAGGAACATAGGAGCCCGGGGCTAGGCAGTTGGTCCTGACATTTAAGATGAGAGTGAC
Source organism: Coenobita brevimanus (assembly GCF_032717465.1). NCBI lineage: Eukaryota > Metazoa > Arthropoda > Malacostraca > Decapoda > Coenobitidae > Coenobita > Coenobita brevimanus. The sequence goes on along the minus strand of NC_136954.1, from coordinate 61,377,363 downwards.
CAGCCTCACTCATCCCTGAGTAGCATTACGTGAGCAATAAACCCCAACCACCCCTTGGATATAAACCTTCACCGTCTCAATCCGATTGGAGCACAATAATTACCCACTAAGCCACCAGGTGCCTAATAATAATATTCAGCTTACTCCCACACTACAGTATGCAAAGGCTGAGTACAGTAATCTCTCAATTATCTGGACATAATACAGCCAAAGGCATGTCCGGGTAGTGGCTACATCCGAATAATGAACGCTATTCCCCTACCATACACAGAACCTACCTATACCCACCTCCAATCTATACCTAACCTATTTGTACTGTACCTACGCTTAATTTGGCAGTGTGTTCTGGTCATTCAGGCATATTTGGATATCAAAACACACATAGCGATATCAAAAGTAATGGTAAACACCAAGAAAACCATGCGAGAAAACCAGTGAAAACCGAAAAACACCCTACCTATACACTACTGTATGTACAGTACCCCTCCTTATTTTGGCACTGTTTCGTTATTCTGGCATATTTTGACATCAAAACATACATAGGATTATCCAAAATAATTTCCAACACCATGAAAACCATTAAAAAAAAAAAAAACTGAAAAACCATAAAACACCCTACCTAAACACTACTGCATGTACAATACCCCTCCTTGTTTTGGCACTGTTTTCCAGTCATTCTGGCATATTTTGACATCAAAACATACATAGGATTAGCCAAAATAATTTTCAACACCAAGAAAACCATGAAAAAAAAAAAAAAAAAACACTGACAACCAAAAAATGCCCAACCTAGACACTACTGTATGTACAGTACCTCTCCTATTTTTGGCACTATTTTCGGGTCACTGTGCCATCTTGTGACCTCAAAACACACAGGAATATCCTAAATAAATTTTAGCACCAAGGAAACTACAAAAAAAAACAAACGTTACCTGCCGAAAAACATTCAGTTGGGGGTACTTAACACCCAGTGCACCACCCCCAGGCATCGTAACCTGCCACATCCAGCAGGTGTGGAGCAGACCTGTGTGGTCTAGTGGCAAACGGTAAAGCCTAACAAAGGTCTAGAAACTACTCCTCCTCGTCATCCTCAACCTGCCAGAGGTGAGCAATGACTGGTGACATGCAGTGGGGTGACACTGGCCTACCCCCCTCAGGAGACTCCAAAGACAGCCACAAACTTATGTCCAACCGAGACTCAACAGCTGTCGACATGCTCAGTTGCGGGTCCGAAGGTGAAGGCGGGAAACGAGCTGGTGGTGGTGAGAATGGGCTGGCACTTGTGGGGGTCGCAGACTTGAAGAATGAGTCAATCCTGGTCTGACAACAGGACCAACGACTCTGCCGGAGAATGACAGCATCCCGGACTCCCCACAGTTCCATCGCCAGGCGGAGCGGTAGCAACTCCCTGTCACAGTGTAGGTGCTCAACATAATCCAGCACCCCCTCCAGCTAACCACAGAAGACACTGAGACAAGGGACTGAAGGAGTTGCGAAGGACTGCAAGGTCAGGTTCCTCATCCTTGTCCTTATTAGTCCCGCTGTCCTCTTCCATGACCACAGAGGCAGCAGAGGCAAGCTCCTTATCACACATGGTCTGGTAACCAGGATCGCCGCCGCTGTCGTCCAGCCAATCCCGCACATCACTGACGTCATCCACCTGCTCTCCTGCTGTTCTAAAGTGACTGTGGAAATCATCCACACCAAACCCCCAAAAGTTGTGCTCAGCATTGATTCCCTGCAGGAGACGAGACTGACCGCTTTCGAGGGTTTTGACAGAGACTTCCTTCCACGCGTTCACCCAGTTGAATACTGCAGACTTCAAGTCGTAATGCCAAAGATTCTGCAAGGTCTGCTCCCCATGTGTGTCTTCGACTGCATCCTCATCCTCCAGCACCACCATCACCTCATTCAGGAACCACCGTCAGTGCAGTCATTTGCAGCCACGATAACACCCTAGTCCAATGGTTGAATCGAAGCAGTCATATTGGGTGGGAGAAACATGCACCTAATCGCCCGTCAAAAGCAACCAAATCCTTCTCAGACGGATGCGCGGGGGTATTGTGCAGGAGCAGGAGTGACTTCACCTTGTCACGAGTGATTCCAAGGACCTCCATTTGATGATGGATAACCTCCTTGACGAAACGTCTGTGGAACAAATCTCCGAAGATCTCAGTGGAAACCAGGCCTTCACAGAATGGTACCACACAATAGGCAGGCTATTCATCAACCCACGGAGACAACGTGATTATTTTGCATGCCCAACAACAACAGGTTTGAGGCAGTGCGTCCAATTAGCATTGACACAGCACTAAACAAAGACACGTTGAACAACTTCTGACCAGACACAGACTTCTCCCTTTCCTCAGCCAGAGTGTTGGTGGGAAAGGAGCGTTGGACCAGACCAGTTTCGTCAGTGTTATAGACTTGACCAAGGGCAAGGCCCTCGTCCTTGATCAGGCACTACACTTTCTAGTAAAACGGGTCTACTTCCTCCGCTACTGTGTCTAAGGCCTTGCTGTGTGACTTATGGCCAGTAAGTCCATGGTGAAGCTTGAAGCAAAAGAGCCATCCCTTGGATACCTTGAAGTCCCGCAGTTTGTGCAGGTGTGCACACTTCTCAGCAGCAGCCTTCACCTCAGTCCCATGCACTAGCACCCCAGCACCACGTTGCTGACGAAACCACATCAATGTCAACAGGTCGATAATGACATGCCAGGCCTGGACCATTACCTTCCTGTTGCCCTGACGTGTGCTTTCGTCAAAGTTCTGTCTGTACCACGTAAGTCTGTCGCATGACTACTTGATATTGAACAATGTTGAACAGGCTAGATCATATTTGCGAAAAATGTGTCCTGTGGTCAAGCCCACGTCAACCTTGCCCAGTATCTCATGTTTCTTCTCCAGACTCAGCACCTTCCTCTTCTCAGCTGGTGTTTCTTCTCCAGACTCAGCACCTTCCTCTTCTAAGCTGGTGGTGGGGCCATCACCACACACACAAAAATACAGCATAGGAGGGCCACAACCTGAAGAAGGTAGCGAACTACCACAAACGCAACCGCAATCACAGCCATTGTTGCAAGCAATACCACTCACGAGGGGCAGAAAGGTGGGAACTGAGGTGCAGGCTTCTGTTCGCTGGCAAGCAGTACAGCGCTGCCATATTGCACCCAACGGTTGCTTTTGAGCACAGAGGAAGCAACACACGGCAAACTGACATCTGCATATGAGGTTCACTTCCGTTTGGCCAAGCAAGGGTTAGTACGTGATGGCAACAGCAGATAACCAGTAGATCACCACCTCAGGCAGTGTATGACTAATGCAGCCTGCCTGGCGACTCTGACCATTCAGTAGGGAAGTGGGCAGGCATGCCTGGTGGGGGGTTTCTGCACTAATCCCGGAGGCCGGGGGACTCCCTCAGTGTAGAAGAGGATGGGTGGTTTTACCATACATTTACTCGTGGCTTATGGTCTGTGTTACACGCATGGTGGCCACTGGTACCTCTCAGCCAGGAACAACACTAGCCTCATCCGTTCAAAAATAACCATAGAATTTTCTCGAAGAAATGCCCAATGTGCTTCCCAGGCAAAATTACATAGGTTAACATAATCTTACCAAACCTAACCTATCCCATTAGGGCTGCTTGGCTAAGGTGGCTGACTGTGATACTGAAACGAATACCCATACCGAATGGAAGTGTATAGCTGCTGTTGCAGACAGCCACCATTCTTCTCCTAGATCTATCAACAGTGGTGTTCCTCAGGGCTCTGTCCTATCACTAACTCTCTTCCTTTTATTCATCAATGACCCTCTAAGCTGTACATCTAACCATATCAACTCATACGCTGATGATTCCACTATTCACTTTTCCATTCACTTCCCGCAGCATCCATCTCAGCAATTATTTCAACAAACAAGGGATGAGGATATGGCACACCTAATGTCTGACTTGGCTCGTATCTCTGACTGGGGTAAAAGTAATCTTGCTGTTTTTAATGCATCGAAGACTCAGTTCTTACACCTATCAACCCAACAAAATCTTCCAGATTACCCACTAATGTTTAATAATATCCAGCTTAATCCTGAATCATCCTTAAACATACTTGGGATTTCATTCTCTTGGGATTCATCTTGAAAAGATCACATTAGATCTCTTGTACAATCTGCTTTCAAGAGATTAGATGTGCTAAGCCAACTCCATACCTTCTTTAACCCCTGCACAGTTGCTGACTTTATAGACGGGTTTTATTTGCCCATGTAGAGTACAACTCTCATGTGCAGGGAGGTTCCCCACAAAGAGCTCTTCTCAACAAGATGGAGTCAAAGGCTTTTTGTCTCATTAACTCTCCTCCTCTTACTGGCTCCCTTCAACCTCTGTCTCTTTGCTGCATTGTTGCATCTTCATCTCTTTTCTATTGCTAATACAATGGTCACTGCTCCTCTGAACTGTATGCTTGCATCCCTCCACCTCTATGATGGGTGCATAGCACCTGTTTAGCAACAAACTCTCATCCTTTTTCTGTCCAACTGTGTAATGCATGAATTAACCATTACTCCCAGTCCCTCACTTATGCAACAGGTCAACTCTGGAACTGTCTCCATCTGTCTGTATTTCCTACTTCCTATGATCTCCAGTCTTTCAAACGCAGTGTGTCCAGGCATCTCAAAATTAACACGATCTTGAATTTGGCTCTCTGTTGTATTGTTTTTCTTTTTTCTTGGAAGGAACAGTTTGTGGGCTCCTGGCCTTTCGTTGCTTCCTTAAAAAAAAAAAAAAAAAAAAAAAAAAAAAAAATAAATCTCCCATGGGAGTCCATTTCTGAAGTCACAAGAGAGGGCTTCAAGTACCATGATAAACAAGGGGCTCAAGATTGACCCCTGATCCACACCAACATCCACAGAAAACTCACCATTTAACTCTCCATTCACCCTTTCCTGGGTGTAAGCACCCACAAACATAGCCATAAAAACTCTAACCAGCCACTCCTCGATCCCAAGCTTTCTCATTGCCCACTTCTCCACCTCCCTAGGGAATCAATCAAAGGCCTTCTCCAAATCAACAAAAACAAAGTACAGATCCCTTTTTCTTCCAATATATTTTTCCTGAAGCTGCTGAACAATGAATATGGCATCAGTGGTCCCTTTGCCTGGCATAAACCCAAACTGCATCTCATCAATATTCTCTCTTTCTCTAATCATACCTTCTCGAACACACTTCATTATGACATTATCTTCACTATCTGGTCCAAAAGCTTTATGCCTCCATAATTTCCTCTTTCCAGGGAATCACCCTTCCCCTTGTAACCATTTACAATTACACAGTACAGTATTAATATATCACAGAAAATTAGTGCAGTTATTCCTGTACTGGATCACTTCAACTACAAAACACTATACACTCACATAATTATGTATACTGTATAAAGATTCATTACCAACAAAAAGCCATACCTGAACAATTGCCAGACCAGGAGCAAAGTCCAGAAATTCTTTCTTGAGCTGCTCAACATCTTGCTTCAGCCTGTTACGCACATCCCTGCCAAAGCAGTACAGTAGTAGTGTATGTGGGGTGCAACTTGGCTACCCCTACAGAAGAGGTAACCCCAAATTACTGAACTTACACAGAAGTGCTGGAAAATGATGTTGAATGAAAAATTCCCCCTTGTTTCCAGCCTTACAGCATCGACAACCATGTCACATGGAAACAGACTCCACTGGTTACTGTATTTTACTGCCACTGCACAAAATTTACAGATTATTAAACAAACTACCCATTCAGGTGCTCAGTAGAGAAGTCGTCTGACAGACTGTGTTGAACTGATATTAAGTAAACACTTCTGTGTGTCCATGGCTTGCATTCTTGAATATTAATGATGCTTTCATACACCTCTTATTAGTGAGCTACTCTGCCTACTCTACCTCTATATCCTCATCTGCGCCTTTTACCTCTTTTTTTATACTGACACAGCTGGAACAAATAAACCAGATCAAGTGAATATTAATGTGCCACATGCAGAAATACACAGGTAAGGAAGAGATACAATACTAGGGAGACAGACAAGAATATGTGCTCTTGTTCTCTGTGCTTTAGAAATTAAATAAACATTAACCTGCTGAATCATTTAATAATTAGGGTCTCTAAACAACAAAGTCACAAGTCTTCATACTCACTGAGCCACCTCCTTCCCTGATAAAACACAAGCTTGATTTTCTTCAGACATCCTGAAAAACAAAATTCATATTAGCTCGCATCTGGCTCAAGCAAGTTCTGAATGAGGTAACATAAGGATGTGATTATCAGACCTATCTATGTTCTAGTTATACACTTTCTATCAATGTATACCACAGTTACTTACTGTATCACTGTTACAGATAGTTTTTCACTCCCTTTTATTCTGAAAGGCTCTGTGCATGCTTCCATGTACCAGTACTGCATAAATTATTAAATACTTGATACTATATGAAAAACAGGTCAACAAAGAATGGATCAACACTGGAAGAAATAGTACATGTAGCAGTGAAGAGTATGCATCCACCACAAAGGGGATCCATAACTGAAGGGCTTGATAGCATTCTGTTGATAATAACCCTGGAAGATGCTGGCAGTAGAAAAATAAAGTACAGATACTGTAAATTCTGATACTATAAATATTGGACATACTGATTATGGCCAGCATCAGTGAATGGGTTGGGATGGAGTTTGGTGGAACAGGCTACATGTGAACAGGCTGTTAGGGTTGAATATGGCCAGTATTAGTGAATGGGCTGGGTTGGGGTTCAGTAGAATACATGTGAATAGTATGAGTTAGGGATAAGTATGGTCAGTATCAGTCAATGGGTTGGGTTGGGGTTTTGCAGAATATGGTATATGTGAATAGGCTGAGTGAGGGTTAAGTATGGCCAGTATCAGTGAAGGGGTTGGGTCAGGGTTCAGTAGGGTATATACCGGTATGCATCGGTTTAGTTATGGTTCTATCAGATTCAACTTAACAGGTTAGGCTGAGGTTCAGCAGGGTACACCTGAACCAGTTAGGTCAGAGTTTTGTATTGTGCATCTGAATAAGTTAGGTTGAGTAAAACTGAATGGGTTAAGTTGTTCTGTAGAGTACATATGAAGAGGTCTAGTTAGGGTGCTGTTGGGTACATTTGACTGAATTATAAGTTGGGGTTCAGTAAGGTACAAGAGTGTGGGTTAGGCGAAAGTTTGGGAGTTATGATTATGACATGCTGTAATGTGAGGGTTCAGTAAGATACATTAAACATGAATGGGCTACATTAGAGATCAATACAGTACACATCAAAAGGTTTGGCCAACTTTGATTCCACAGGATTAACTTAGGCTTTACTGTAAGAAACCAGAAGCAAGGACATACAAGTACAGAGATGATGGGAAGGTTGTATGGCAGTGAAGCAGTCAGGTTGACTCTCTGGTAACCTGACACTAACCACAGAAAGTGGAACCATGCACATGTGACACACTATCCTACAACTACTTCATACATCATCATCATCAGTGTGTCAGTCTACCATTGGACAAAAGACTCACTCATCTTTCTCCACTCTGAACCTGTTGTTTGTTAGCCTGCTCCAACATGGTTCACCATGTTTTTGGATCTCATTTTGATTCCCTACCCCTTCTCTTTCTCTCTCTCCTCTCTGTCAGGGCTGTAGGACTATTGCCTGACCTATTGCCACACACACACTCATAGAGGCATAGGAGGGCATCAAGGGTCAGTTACAACCTGTCAAATGAACCACACTGTTTTGTCACCTTCAAAGTCAGGGGTAACGGTATACACTTCTCCTTTTTCTCCTATTCCCTTTTTTATTCTTACTCTCCATATCCCCTCTTCAGATACCTCTCCACAACTAGGTCCTTGTTTCACAGAGGGGTGAACCTAATGACTGAATGTCCTTACAAGGGGTAACCCTTTTGGTAACATTCGTGACGTCACTCCTATGCTATGTACGCATCACATCTACATCACTCCTGATGACCAACCAACTCTTAACAAATTCTTGACCTATGAAAGGTCATAAAATTTTTCTTACCAGAAGGAGGCAGTGTTGACCATTAGTTCATCCTACTTCCCCTCTCATTTCCACTCAAGAGAGCTTGATTTCTCTTAGTCTCCACAAAGGGAGATGTGTTAAGTGTCTTGCCCTGAACCTCCACCCTCTGTCCCAATTGCTATTTGATATTAGCAGAGTACAGGTACCCCTTATTAACTCCCTGTGACTGTCTGGTTGCCCAAAAGGTGATTCCAGCCTGACCATATGTCTTCCCCATTATGATTCCAGCTTGACCATATGTCTTCCCCACTGTTTATAAGTGTCAAAAGGTGGAAATCATTGCCAAAGAATTAAGCCTAATAGTGCAGTGCAGTGACATTACTGGGGGTGTATCAGATGTTGGGTGGCATTAGGAATTCCATTATTTTTCCTCTAGCAACCAATTTATTTTGTGGCATGAACGGTTGATGAGAAACTCAATACTCAGCGCACCTTGTAAACAAGTTGTGTTATAATTACACTCAATGAACTTGCAATTATCCAACCTTACTGCTTGCTCCCTACATTCTGTAGAATAATTATGGTAATTAAGCTAAACTGATGAGGTGACCATTACATGTACTGTTAATGTGACAACTCAATTACTATAGTCATGGCGCACGACTCTGAGGTTGTCATTATCAAATCCTGGCAACTTACCATTCAAAAGTGCGTCCGATTTCGTATCATATAATGCATGAATCAAATTATTAAGCACGAATATATTATACATGAATATTATTATACTGGAACATATTATACACGGATCACATTCATCTCAAATAATACACAAAATCAGACGAACTTTTGAATGGTACTTGCCAGGGCACGATAATAACAATCTCAGTCGCGCCCCGTGTCTATAATGAATAATACTGTCTGGAGATTAGTTCACCACAAACAGGGTAAGCTGCATATTAGCCTGTACGAGCTATCCATTGCAACGGAATATAAAAGCATTTTAAAACCTAAGGAATGGAGATTCCCTTGCCCATGACACTATTATTATTCCTGCCCTAATTGTTGATTTACTATCAGTCTTCAAAATGCCACAATCTGCCTAAGTTCATTCCTTCTCTTTATCTGTGGTGACTGTGCTGGAAAAAGATGCCTTCACTCAGTCACACCAATAAGACAGGATGGCTCTGTTGCTCAATAATACAAGTGTCCAGGCAACAGGCACTAACATGAAACCAACAATGGTGGTGCTGTGCACCCATGGGGGCAGCAGCACATCCACCCAGGAGACAAACCCCCTCATATTCCCCTGCACCTCACTACAGGGAAGGATCTTGGTCCAACCCTGGTAAGAAGCTGTCTACCACAAGGGATGCTGGTTCCCTACAAGGTGTACTGAGGTGCTGTCTAACACAAGGGACACTGGTTCCCTACAAGATGTACTGAGGTGCTGTCTATCACAAGGGATGCTGGTTCCCTACAAGGTGTACGGTACTGTTTCCACAGGTTAGCTCCACAGCAGCTACTTATCTGCAGTCATCAGGTCTGCTCAGCCAGACAGACCAGGGTTATGCAACAACAAATGTCCTTCAATTACCTCCCTACCCCATGAAAGGAGGATGCTGTACTGGATTACTGAGTGGCAATTTAATTTCCACCTGCAGTCCACTGGATAAGAAATGTGCAACATTCTTAAAACAAAACAGCACTGCATGCAGTAAAAAATGTGAAAAGCATTATATTTAATATTCCAATTTACCAGTATGCCTAGACCAAACATCCACGATACTGTACATAAATAGTTTAACATTTTATATATACAACTCCTTGCGTAGTCTATTCTCATAGTTGCTACAGACTTAACACTTATGCTCTAGGGAGGTCTCTGATCTCTTCAGAGCCAAAGAGTTTTTGAAAGACTAGGTGGAAAAGTGCTGCTCCTTGAAAAGGAACTAAAGGAAGTTAAGGGCAGAGTTGATACCTTGGAGGAAAAGACAGATTAAAAAAACAGTGAGGAATTCAAAGAGGCACTACAGGATGAGTTAAATGAACTCGAGAAAGAGTTGGAAGAATAGGCCTTCAGGAAGAGTAATCTGATTTTCCAAGGTCTCAGTGAGTCAGTAGGGGAAAATTATGAAGCAAAGTATGAGATGGATGAAATATCCATGAAGGAAATCACTAAAGAAATTAGAATTACAAAAAATGTTGAAATCAAGACAATGGTGAGGCTATATAAGACGAGAGAAACACTGGGTAACTAAGAAGGTCCCCCACCTCCAAGACCACTCAAGGTCATGCTAAAAAATGAGACCAAGAGGAATGCAGCATGCTTAAAGCCAGTGGGAAACTGAAAAACTCATGAAAGGAAAATCTTAAGAAAGTCCAAATCATGTTTGACAGAACATTCAAGGAGAGGAAACCTCGAGCAGAACTAGCCAAAGCCAGAGAAGAAAAAATGAATAAAAGCAGGAGAATGGAGAGAGAGGGAAGTTAGCTGGTGACCCGGAGAGGGAATCTAGTGCTGAAAGACGCTCAGTATCCTCAAAGGAGGTATTAGACAACCTTTAATGCCTGAATATGGTACTACAGTAATATAGATGGCATAAATAGTAGGAACAGGAAAGATTTACTAGACTTGGTTATCCAGAAAGAACCCACATGTCATCCTATTAACTGAGACTAAATTAAGTTCTGATGATTTTTCTGTTACTTTTCGATACAGGTAATTACAGTATTTACAGGAAAGATAGGGAAATCAATGGAGGAGGAGTAGCAATCATTACCTGAAAAGATATTGTGTCTGAAAAAGACACTGTGTCTGAAGTATACTCAATCCTCGTAAATCACATGTTCATAAATCACAGCTAGGTGGCCGTCAGAGTGCCAGTAACCTTAACCCGGTGCGTCCCGGAGACGTGAATTCACGTCCTCACATGATGTGCACTCATATCCCGGAGCAGTGAATTAACGCGGCAACATTGCAAGGTCCCTAATTTGCACAATTTTCAATTTTCGCGAGTGATTTTTGGCACGTATACATGGGACACCTTCCTCTATTCCTCTACAAGATCCCAAGCAGGGACAATGCCTTACACCGCATAACCTCCCCCCCCCCTGCACGCCATTGTCTCAGCAATTCACCTGTTACCAGTGACCTGGCCAATAAAGACATTCAGGGCCAGAGTGATTCCCCAATCGATGACAATGTGGAGGACAAAGTTTACATAGCATTAGAGGAAGAAACAGTCAGAAATGATGATCAGGTAATGTGGGAAAAAAAGGTCATGAATGGTGATGAGTTAGTGAGTGAAACAATGCTTATAATGCCTATATTACTGTTTGAAAACCAATATACTCTTGTACTACATATAAATTCGTACCAAGTAAATAAATAAATACTGTTTATGAGTGGATAAAATAGTTACCCTCCCATAGAACTCGTTTTCTTTGGTGCCAGCCTGTTAGAAAACCCAATCAGGTAAGGAGGTACTCGTACCTAGATCAAGTATTTTAAACCTCAGGTGAGCGATTTCTCTATGAACTTTTGATGTTTCTCACCAAAAGTGGATGTTTAAGCAAAAACAAAAAAGGTCCAAAAATGTCGGGACTGGGGCGTACCACTGCCCAGAAAACGTCGGGATGGGGCGGGTTAAATCACTGTAAAGTCACGAAAATCACGGATCTAGTCACCCAAGTGGGCCTTTTCCGAGGAGAACCGTAAACCCGGCATTCAAACTGAAAATCGCAACCCAACAACCAATCACCGCACGTCCCTGGTGGCATATGTGCATACTAATGCCACCATGTTGTTGTTGTTCTTGTCCTGCCAGTCCACGCACTACAGACCGTCGCCGTGGAGTACGAGAGTTGCCTGCCTTTTTTGTGCAACTTCCCCCCACCTCCTACCTGCCATGGCCCCTCCCGACCCCCCAGTGAAGTGCTCTAAGCAGCATGGCGTCAAGAAGCTGCCGCAGTTGTCGTACAGTCAAAGTTTGGAGCTAATTTGTCGTGTTGAGAAGGAAGAAAAATTTTCAAAGCTGGTGAATGAGTTTGGGAAGAACAAGTGCTGAGAGGTTCTAAGTTCTTCCCAACACCACCCCACTCCATTCACTTAGGGAATTTCATCATAGGATTAAGGTGAGATCCCTTAACCCCTTAACTGCGGGGCGTCACTTTCGTGACGCTTGGGAGCAAGGGATCATACCGCGGGGCGTCGCTTTTGTGATTCTGTGTTATTTTGAATTCACCCGGGCTTTCAAGTGGGGGCTTGTATCATCTATCAGTACTGACAATGTCCAACACTAGTCAGCACTCCTAATCTCATCTGTACTCCCATCCATTGTTGACAATTTAGCCATTTCTCCCCGTTCTTGACTCCCCTCCCAACCCCCCCACCATTACCCTATCCTCTCGCCTGCCCGGCCATGCTACGCTAAGTAAATCTTCCCTGGAATTTTTCACTGATTTCATCCATTGAAATAAGCCCTATGTCGTATTCTTATACCAAATAATATATACAAGAAAGAAATCAGGTAAGTGAGAGTGCCATACACCTGGAATTGGCTAATTATCACCTGACAACACCTCACGTGGACTCGTTCGCTAATTTTCGCTGTTTTTTTCCCCTTGAAATATGCCATATAATCTATTTTCGTAATAAATATACATGTAAGGAGAGAAGGGAGAAGCCTAAGTGATATTTACATTCACCTGGAACTACCTAATTTATAATGTATTGTCTAGATTTCCTGCCAATCATATCAGTGCTACACAAAGCTGTTTCAAGATTTAACATTGGTAGCTCTGATTATATATCTCCTAAGTAGGCCTCTAATCTATTTTCGTAATAAATATACATGTAAGGAGGGAAGGGAGAAGCCTGAATGATATTTACATTCACCTGGAACTACCAAATTTATAATGTATTGTCTAGATTTCCTGCCAATCATATCAGTGCTAGACTTAGCTGTTTCAAGAAGTAATATTGGTAACTCTGAATAACCCCTAAAGCAGGCCTCTAGGCTGTCTGGCCTGGCCCCTGCGTTATCAGTGTACTCTCATCTTCCGAAGTGAGAGGACGTATGTTTCACCTTGCTGACTTCAAGGCCTTTTTTCACCCCCATGCAAATGGCTCTGTGACCTTTACCCCCTACTAAACCTCGTGTGGAAAGAGGTAAAGGGCTGACAATTGATAAAAGAGTGACTACGATCTTTCTATTGAGTAAAACAGTGCAAGTGGAATTGTAAATAATGTGTAAACAGCAAGTGAAAGTAATGAATGTAAATATACGTGAACAATGGAAAATAGTTTTATAAGTTATTTCAAGTGACAGTGCACAACACAGTGTAAATAAAATAGAAATGTAAATAACGTAAATAAAATAGAGAATGTAAATAGAAACGTAAATGAGTAGTATTATAAGAATACGAGTATATACCCTAGGAGTAATGAAAGTGAAAGTTTCACTCTAGCATGTCTGAATGCTATGAGTTATGAGAGTGAAGATGAAAGTGACATTCACTCTCAATGCCAGTATACAGGACGAGAAAGTGAATGCTACGTATTTTACTGAAAGAAATTGAATCCCTACAGTGACAATAACCTAATACTACTGAAGGAAACTTATGGATAAAGACTGTAGATATATATAAGTGTTATATAGTAATAGAAATATAAAGTGTGAGGGGTTTTATGAATAATAAATGACAGACTACCAAGAGCGAACTAGTGCCAGTGCGACGATCAGACGCGCTCGTAATTTCCATTGCTTTCACAGTGTTTTTTTTTTTTTTGAGTATGGATCCCAAACTACTTGAAAATTGTAGAATAGTGTTTATAGTGTTTGTATCTGGCTGTGGTAATCATATTACGGGTTGTCGGGAAGTGTAAAGTGGAGACTTGCTTACCCTACATCAGAGGTCTCCACAAGTCCTACGGTAACTTTAAGGCTCAACAATCATTCCAGGAGAAAGCTGAAGGTATGTGCCATAAGCATATGTAATTTTATTATTCTAGGACTAATAACTGATTTTTGGCAAATATTTTTTGAGAGTCTGTCGGAGCCCAAATAACCCCGCGACACACGCAAGTCATTGGTAAACAAGCCCGCGGTGTAGGGGTTAATACATGCACTGAATATTCCTAAATTTGTATGATTGTGTTTGATGGTGCCTAGATAGGTGTAGGTGGGGTGCTGTGGGGGTGAGTTGGCCAAAGTCCAGACCCAAATTAATTTTTCACATAAGAGTTATTATTCATAAATCACGTCAGTGGTCCAGACCCAAATTGCCGCGATTTACGAGGATTGACTGTATTGTATAGTAGGTGAAAATGGACTACGGCAAGATAGTGAAGCAGTGACCTGTGTGGAAAACCTGGAGGGCAGAAAGTTGCTCATAGGATGCTGTTACGGACCACTATGATCAACTAGAATATATAGTGCCATTGTGAGAGACTGTAACGACTATGGGGAACACTGATGCCAACCAGGTGCTATCCTGTGATTATAATTTTAAGGAGATCGACTGGACTGACCATTGCGCTGAGGATGGCCCAGACAGTAAACATGCAAAATACTGTGAATCATGTCAAGATGCTTTCCTACACCAATAGGTGGACCAATTTACACATGCACATGGGAGTGATGACCCTTCACTTCTTGATCTCGCACTGACTAAGAAGGAACTAGAAATTAATGATATACCGTCAGACAGGGCTATTTTGGACTACCGGTGCTATTTCGGACAGCTGGCCACTGGTCGCATGTTTTTTCTTTAATTCATGAAAAATATTCGCTCTTAACTTACATGCTCAATTTTTTCTTTCAGAGATGCTGCAGCCTATGCTTTGTACTTTAATTCTGTGGAGTTGTTATTTTTCTACTCTTTGTTTTAGTTGCTTTTTCTTCTGTTGTTATCACTTTGTTCTTATGGCATTGTTTTTCCTGCTGAATTGGTGAGAAAATATTAAGATGCTGATACCTGACTTAAAGACACCCAACAACAACCAAATTTTGTTTGGAGATATATAGACTACAGTCATCGCCTAGGGCACGGCTAATTGGTTCTGGACTGCGCCCATGCCACAGAAAACCGTGCCATAGAAATAACCAAACCTATGGGAAAAATGGAATTTGGTTCTGGACGTTTGCCCAAAGTCCTCCTTTTCACCCCACTTTTCCCCACTTTACGCACACAATCAAGCAATCAGTCAATGTATGTATTGAACGTAACAATAGGCACAAAAAAACGGGAGGGTGATCAGCCTTGTGTCTACTTGGGCAGTACCACGCGCTGCAGATCGAGCGAAAAAAAGCTCAGCCAAGTAGACACAGATCAGATGACCAACCAAATAATTAAAGATGGTGGAGGCTGCCTGGTCAAGCACTGATTGAAGAAATTCATTTGATAAAGTCTGTATGCTCAAGTGTCAACAAAACTCACATTTAACACGTTAATAATCATTCTTATATATGTAATGATGATGATGGGAGGCATTATACTTCATATTAGTTCAGAGATAGGTGCTTCGTCATTAACCCGTTCATAGCCGTTTTACGAACAATACCCAAAGAATCTTTAATGTTTCATTAACACAATGATTTTGGTGAAGTTTAACCTCCTCATAAGAGAGAAAAAAGTCCACAGTAGGAGAACTTGTAGTATGGAGGTGAAATGGTCGCCATCTTTGTTTACAAATGGGAGCGCGCCACCACAGGAATTTGCCCACGTGTTTCAAACCTTGCTGCGCCCGCGCCATAGGTAGTTTATGCACTTGGTTCATTTTGGGGGGGTCTGGCATCTTGCCGTGTCACAGAAAACCATGGCATAGAAGTCCGCGTCATATGCGCCTTGATTGTATTTAGGTTTGTGTACCCAATATTTTATTAAATTTCATCAATAATAATTACCCTCTGGAAAAAACTGCATAAAAGTCCGGGGCTATGTTGGACAGTGGCGCAATTGCCGAAGCATTTCAGTTTATCCAACCTTATACCTCCTTGGAATTACAAGGGCCTTTTTTTCTCATTTAGCTGTCTATTGATGGTAAGAAATTATAAAAAGAAAGCTGTTCAAGCTGTTCTGGATGGCTGGATGACTGTTCCTAAAGCTGCCATCGAGTTTAATGTGCCCCCGCAGCATGATCTCAGGCAGAAAGGCCACAAATGAAGGGTTGCACATTCGTCAACCAGGAATCACCTCACTAACAAGGGAAGAGGAAGAAGCAATTACCCAATATGTAGCAACTCTTGGGAACTATGGCCTGGCATTTGACTCCAAGGACCTAAGGAATTTCATCAAAGTATATTAAGCAACGTTGGGTCTGGTTAGTACTTGGATGGGTGACCGCCTGGGAACACCAGATGCTGTTGGCATCCCTACGTGTCAAGTGGGGTTGGTGGAGGATTAGTGCCCCTCCCTGTAAAACAATTAACTCTAAGCCCTTGACCACCCCGTTTGGGATACATGGCGTCTGGCAATGGATGGATGGATGGATATCTGGACAGAACAGCCAGGATGGTTGTGTGACAACCTACCAGGGGAGGACTGGGTTGCAAGGTTTTATAAGAGGAACTGGCATATTCTTACCAGAAGACACTGTCAGAAAATCAGTTGAAAATGTGCCACCGCCACTGAAGAGCAAATTCAAGGTTACTTCTCTCACCTAAAAGACTCTTTGTCTGGCATTCCTCCATCAAACACCATACATTACCAAGAGACAAACCTACAGGATGATCCCAAATCAAAAATGCGGTTCTTCAGTAGAATTAAGTATGTAGAGAGGGTTAAGAACACAAACAAGACTAATACCACCATCATGTTCACCGGCACTGTGATCAAGCAAATGCTTGCCCCTTACGTTGTCTACAAGGCTGTGCGTCTCATGGATACATGGACTACAGGTCCAAGCAACTGTTACAATAACTGCATCCTACAACTAAACTTGCTTTGTTAATTTAAAAACAAACTAAATATCAGTAGGTTTTATAGAATATTTTATTTTCATAAAAAATTTAATTCATAAAAATTTCCAAAAATTACACCTTAAGTTTTTTCAGTATTTATATTTGAGTCAAATATTTTATAACATTAGTGTTTTTAGAAATAGTTGTTGTTTCTCAGAAGGGCATTTAAAATGAAAATTTAAGGTAGGCTATTGTCCGAAATAGCCCCGGAGCCAAGATTTCCAGAAGTGTTGCTTTAAAAATTTGTCAAAATTGTATTTTTCATCATAGAACACTTTTCTTTGCACCTGTTTATTCTCAAAACATTGTTCTAGATTCATGGAATAAATGAGGATCCTATGTTGATTACAATGTGTCCTCTGTGGCAAAAAGCTTTTAAAAAAGACCGAAAATGTCCAAAATAGCCCCGTCTGACAGTACATTATTAAGTACCTACAGGGTCAAGTGATCGTTCACTTCTATCTATCTATTGCCAGACGCCTCAATCCCGTTTGGGTTGGCCACAAACAAATCGCCTCCACGTCGCCCTGTCCCCTGCCATTTCACTGCCCCGCTCCCAAATCACACCCCCCTCTCTCATATACCTCTCCACCCCATACCTCCATCTCATCCTCGGCCTCCCCCTCCCTCTTCCCCTTTCCACCTCACTCACATACACTCTCTTCGTCAGTCTTTCACCCTCCATCCTCTCCACATGGCCAAACCACCTCAGTGTATTCCTCCTAATGCTTCCTATCACATCCACATCCACACCACAACGCTCCTTTATATCCTCATTTGTCAGTCTGTTTCTCCATGTGACTCCACAGGCTCCTCTTAAATAACTCATTTTCACTGCTCTCCCTCCATCTCATCCTTGGCCTTCCCCTCCACCTCACTCACATATACTCTCCTCATCAGTCTCTCACTCTCCATCCTCTCCACATGGCGAAACCACCTCAATGTGTTTCTCCTAACGCTTCCTATCACATCCACACCACAACGCTCCTTCACATCCTCATTTGTTTCTCCATATGACTTGACAGGCTCCTCTCAAATAACTAATTTCCACTGCTCTCACTCTTGACTTGTGTCCCTCCAACAACATCCAAGCTTCACTTCCATACATTACAGTAGGTATCACAATACTGTCACGTAATAACTTTTTCACTTCCATGCTCACTTCCCTGTCTCTTATCAATGCCTTTAAGGAACCAGCAAACTTTCCTCCTTGTTATACCCTTTCAAGCACTTCACCCTCCAAACTTCCATCCTTACTCATCACACTACCCAAGTACTTACACGTACTCACATTTTCCATTTCCTCATCGTCCAACCTCACTATACATTCACTGACTTCACCTCTCTCAAAGACCATCACTTTACTCTTCCCTACATTCTATTCCGTTTCTTACAAAATCTCCCAAACCCATCCATCAAGCCTTGCAGCTCCCCTTCTCTTCACTTAACAACACAGTTTCATCGGCAAACAAAAGTACTGGGAGTTCCAAACACTGCCTTCTCTCACAAGGGCCACTCCAACATCCACTGCCCTACCTTGTATCTCTTTAAATAACCCCATCCATATACATATTGAACAACCATGGAGAAATGACACATCCCTGTTTCAACCCAATCTTCAAACAGAAAAACACATTCAGTTCACTATCCACACACACTGCAGCCTTAGCACCCTCGTACATACTCTTCATAGCATTCAACAACTTCCCATCTACTCCATATATTCTTAATACTTTCCACAATCCTTGTCTATCCACCCTGTCATATGCTTTCTCCAAATCCATGATGGCCACATACAACTTCTTTCCCTTCTCTAGAAACTTTTCCACTAAAGATCTACGAATGAACATCTGATCTACACAACGTCTTCCATTCCTAAAACCTCCCTGTTCTTCTCCAACTAATTCCTCTGTTATTTTCCTAACTCTGTCAATCAGTATCCTACCATATACTTTTCCTAGACACTAAGAAGACAAATGCCCCTATGATTACCACACACTTCTTTTTCCCCTTTCCTTTTGTACAAGGGAATAATTATATCTGACTTCCAATCCTCTGGGACTCTCCCTTCCTCCCAGGTCAATCTGCACATCTTCCACATCCATTCTACTACTATCTCTCCCCCATGCTTCAGCATTTCACCACACACTCCATCAAATCCTGGGGTTTTCCCCATTTTGACTTTCTTCATTGCTTCCACAACTTCCATCATACTGATTCTTCCTCTCTTCTCATCTCCCTCCTCCCAGTCACTTATACTCGCATTACTTTCATTCTCAATGTTCAGCAATTCATTAAAGTGTTCCCTCCATCTGCTCACTTTTTCTCCCTTCTCAACTAGTAATCTATCATTTTTATCATTCACTCCCCTACTAACTTCATTGCCACCCTGTCTGACTCTCTCTTTACCTCTTTCCAGAACGTTTTCTTACATAGCCTCCACTTGACACTCAAATTTCTTCCAAATTCCTCATTCACTCTCTTCTTACTGTCTCTTACTAATCTTTTCACCTCTCTCTTCCCTTCTACATATAACTCTCTCTTCCATCTCTCAACTTCTTCCACGCCCCTACTTCTCATCCATTCATTATATGCTTTTTTTCTTTCGTGCTACAGCTTGTCTCACCTCTTCATTCCACCATGCTGTTCCTTGCACCCCCTTTCGTCTTCTCTTCACCCCACACGCCACCTCACATGCTGCACATTTCTTCTGTGAATATCTTGCACACACCTTCCACGTACCCCATCTGCTCCAATTCATATTTACCTAATCGTTCCTCCACTTCTCTCTTATATTCTGCCTTTTTCCAAGAATCATTAAAAACAGGGTCAGTGCCACGAGACTGGAGGGCAGCCAACATCACCCTAGTCTTTAATGAGGGAAAAGATCTAACCCACTAATCTATTGTCCAGTCACCCTAACCTTTGTTCCTTGTAAACTCATGGGAAAATTGATAAGGAGAGTAGCACTGCAGCTTCTAAAGGACCACACTCTTCTGAGCAAGGACCAGCATGGCTTTTGGACAAATAAATCATGTTTGACCCAGCTTCTAAAATTCTTAGAAGAACTGGAGACTGCTGTAGATGAGTAAGACAGTGTGGATGTCATATACCCAGACAGCAAGAAAGCCTTAGCCCATCCCCCACAACAATTACTGGCAAAGGTACGAATGGTGGGAATAAATGGGAAGATCAAAAGATGGTCTGAAATTTTCCTAAAAAGAAAGGAAACAGCAAGTAAATGAAAAAGGCACCCTTTCAGACTGAAGAAGTGTGTGGTGTGGCGTTCCCCAAGGGAGTGTTCTGGGTACAGTGGTGTTCCTGATCTTCATAAATGATCTCTTTGGTAACACAGCCTCAAGATGAAAATTATTTGCTGATGATGCTCAACTCCACAGAAGGATCAAATCCTCTGAAGACAGGGATACACTGCTGGAAGACCTGAACATACTACAGGAATGGAGTCACATACCTATGGCTACTGAAATTCAATAACAGCAAGTTATGTACATAAGCAGGAACAACCCTGGCTTTGAATATTCCATGGGGACACTGGTCTATCATTCACTGGACAGGAGAAGGATCTTGGTGTAATAATCAAACTCAGTCTAAAACCAAGTGTACACATCAAAAAAATTGTTGAAAAGGCAAATTTATTGCTGGATCATAAGAAACACATTTAGCTGCATGGACCCAGACACGTTCCTGGCACTGTATTGGGGTTTGGTAAGACCATCAATTGTGTACTGTATGCCATACAAGCATGGTCTCCATACACCAAGGGAGACACTGACAAGCTGGAGATACAGAGAGCATCTATGAAGTTGTACCAGAGCTCTAGAGACTTGCCATATGAGAAGAATTTTCATACTGGGACTCACAACCTTGGAAGAAAGAGATCTGACTGAAGTTTTTAAGATCCTTAAAGGCTTTCACCGCACCAACCTTGACCAATTTTTCCAGCTAACACCAACTTGGCCACAGATGGACACGTGAGCCCACAGTCTCAAACTTTTTAAACCAAGGCACAAAACTACCAAGTGCAACAATTTGATGCAAGAACTGTAAATAAATGGAATAGTCAGCCGGAACATGTACTGCTGTGAACAGGCCAAGTGTTAATGTATTCAAGAAAATTACTATTACATAAATCAACTCCTGAGAAGAGGCAATCTCTATGAGCTCTACCTCTCTTGCCCCTCAACCACTACTACAGTAAGTCTAACAGGTTTGAAAGCATGACAGTTGCCACTTACACTATATTTCAACATAATCAGTACCAACAATATATAACTGTGTGATTCCTCAAACTATAAAATAACCTAAAGATTTACTCTTGATCACGTGCATTATCATGTATGAAAAATGGCATTGCGTGGGATAAAATTAATCAGTGTGGGAGAAAGCACTGGTGGCTGACTGGGTAGCTGGATGTTCTGTGACCTTGATTTTTTTTTTTTTTTTTTCCTGCCTTCACTGCACTGGTCCAATATTTCAACGTAATTCCTACTAGCATCCCTGCTGCTTCTTTACGTTCCAAACACTCTTACAATAAACAAATAAAATCAACAAAGTACTGTATACAGTTTGGTAAAACACACACACACACACACACACACACACATATAAAACCAGAAAAATCTTGTTCACCAGGGTAAGATGAAGATAAAGCTTAACGCGAAATCAGCCAATCGGTAACAAAATTCAATGCCACGCCTCCATTCCACGCTCTCTCATTGGTCCACCATATAGCATCACTATCAATATCTTATCATCCACTACCATCTCTAAAGTGTTTATTTCCATAATCTTCATGCAAGATCAATCGTTCCCTCTTTAGATTTTCCTCATAAAAATGCAAATACTGTCACTACTGACCTTGAGATACTGCTGTGCCGAATGCACATTTTTAGTGGGCAAAACTTGCCTACTTTTACCTAATTGTTAAATTACAAGTTAACAGCATTCTGTAGCATAGCATGTCATTAAATACACTAGAGTCTAGTTTACAACTAACCAAAAAAAAAAAAAATGCATCCGCACGAACCTGTATGGTCTGAAAAAAAAAAAAAATGAGCTTAAGACGTTCAGCAATACTTCTAACCAGCTGTCATTAATTCTGAAACATAACATAATTTCATTCATAACTAATAATCTGAAACATCTACAAGCTCTTACGTTCAGTACAATCCTTAAGTCATTGTATGACAACAAAAATAAAGAACAAGTCAGTGATTTCACGGGAGCGATAGCCACCCACCTCCTTACACGGTTGTTGCCAAGGCGAGACTGATCACGTGTCTCATGGACTCATGTTTTATGTTTGAATCGGTTGGCAATCCTTTCGGTTCTACGAAACTATTCCTGATTGATTGATAATATTTATTGTTGTAAAGACATATAACTGTTCCTGTTCTTGTTGATTTTAAATAAAAAGAGAGGGTAAGCTTGAAATTCACACAAACTGTGCATTATTATTAGGTCGGTCCATCCATTATTATGTAAAATCATTTTCGGAATACAGTTAGGCTACTAATTTCTTCCTAGGTATACTGTATTTTAAGTTAGAATTCCTACTTCATATAATTTTGTTCATCCACATAAATTATGCATTAAAATCATCTATCTATCGCCAAGTTCATGGGCGACCGCGACAATGTACGTCATTCGGTGCGAGATATATATATATATATATATATATATATATATATATATATATATATATATATATATATATATATATATATATATAAACACCATTATATTTGTTATGCAGCGTATTCTGAGTCCAACTCCTTGAACTTAGATATGGGCACGGACTTCGGGTCTTTTGTTCAGGACCGGGCTAGAGCATGCAAACAAGGGATAGGGCTCAAACACAGGCTAACCAGTCTTACACGTATATTACCTTACAAACAAATACAGTGGGCTTTACACAATTAGTACATGAGGCAACACTATATATGGGACACAAATATGGTGTATCTCACAACGAATTAGTACATGAGGCAACACTATACTGTATATGGGGCACAAATATGGTATATCTCACAACGCTATCAAAGGGGACATGTATTCCACAGAGTTATGAAACTATGGATAATCACAAGTATTACACAGGGGTCGTGACATTACGACTGGGGCACAAGTATTACACAAGGGTTGTGGGGCACAACCTTATACGTAGTATATAACACACAAGGTCCATGATACTATAGATGGGTCAGAAGTGTTACACAGGGGTCACGATATTATGGACGGGGTACAAATATTACACAGGGTCTATAACACACAGAGTCCGTGATATTATAAGGGGGGTCACAAGTATTACCCAGAGGTCACGACACTCTAGACGGGGGGAGTAAATATCACTCAGGACGGGGCACAAGTATAGCACAGAGTCGACAACACCACTGGTTGGGCACTGAAGTGCACAGAGGTTACGTCGCAGGTAGGTACAGGTGACGGCCCGGTGTGGGAGGAGGGCCGTCAGAGGTGCGCTCACGATAGAGGCGTCGGTCTCGGGCGGCGTACTCTGGAGTCCGGTGTAAGCTGGAGAGCAACGTGTTGGGTGGCCCCTTCCTGGCGGGGGCCTTAGGAGTGTGGTGGCCCTCAGGACTGGGGCCAAACAGGGCTAAAAGGCGCGCTGCATGGCGCCTGCCCTTGGCCGTGGTGGGAGTCCTGGAGGAGGGTCCGGGCTAGTCCGAGCCTGGGGTCGGCTGCGGGGCGCCCCTCGAGGTCTGAGGGCTGTGGTCTCGCGGGGAGGTGAAGGCCGTCAGGGGTTGGCTGCGATCGCTTGCCCTTGGAGAGTCCGTCAGCTGCTGGGGGCGTCAGGGGCTGGGTTGCTGGGACAGGACACCCAGGCTTACAACAGGTCCACTCCAGAGACTCTCCAACAGGCCTTTGTACAGGAGGGGGAGCAGGAGGGGAGTCTTGCTCGGCCTCTGGAGGGGCGGGCTGAGCCAGAGACTGTGCCCTCGTAGGAAGACTCAGGGATAGTGGAGGAGGGACAACCGGTGGTCTCTCCCTCAGCTTGGCAGGTCCGATGGACTCTACCGGAACTCCACTCCGGGGCAGAGGAAGGAGGTCCGGGGGACTCTCCTTCCACCTGGCAGGTCCAATGGACTCTACCCAGGCTCCCTCCTGGGGTAGTGGATAAAGGAGGTCCGGTGGACTCTCCTTCGGTCCGACAGGTCCGATGGACTCTGTGGGGGGACCACTCATCACGAGGACAACAGGAGAAGGAAGTCCGGTGGACTTTCTGGTTCCCGCGGCAGATCTGATGGACTCTACCGCTCTCCTGCTGCTGGGGGAAAGTTGCAACTGGGGGACGACCGGTGGTCTCTCCCTCCGTGGTAGGTCCAATGGACTCTACCATGAGCCCGCCCTCCTCCCTTGGACTGCAGGTGGGGTTCGTCTGGCTGACGGTCCGAGACGCCTGCTCCCGAAGGTGCGTGGCAGAGGAAGGAGGTCCGGTGGACTCCCCTTCTACAGCAGGTCCGATGGACTCTTCTGTGCCACTGATCCCCTGGGGAAAAGTAGGGCTTTGAGGACCGGTGGTCTCTCTACCTCTTTTAGCGGCAGGTCCAGTGGACTCTGCTACTGAGGGCCTACTTGGGACTGTATGAAACAAGTTCCACCCCGAGTCTGGTGAGAGCTGTCCTTGTCAGAGGGTAATGCACCTGGCTGATGCACTTCCCGTGGGTCTGGCTGGTTGGAAGAGGGGCGTAAGGTAGATGGGGACATGGGCCGGTGTGGCATGGGACGCCTGTAAGCCTCCCCGTGGTCTCCTCTTGGGGTTGGTGTCGCTTACCCTTGTCCTCCTCCTGGGGTGGTGGTGGGGTCGCTCCGTTGGGTGAGTATTTCACTGTTCAAAATATTGATCGGTGGGCATTCATTATATTCACTGCGTATTTGACCCCATGTAATTTCACAAAAATTAACATCATCATCATCCGGACCTCCTTTCCCACCGTGAAGAGTAGCAACGTCCAGATAGCCCAAGTTTGCCCAGTCCAATGGGCCACACTTCCATTCACTCATCATTCAAGCCCCCGGAATCCTGGCTCTATCTGATACTCCAAAAACTTTCACCACATTCTGTAGCTTCACATAAACGTATCCAATACAGTCCATTCGGAGTTGTCGCGTTAAAAAGGGGTACCAAATCCCTGATCATGCACTTCTCACAACATTCATCCAGTCAGCTCGATCTCATGTCAGTTCCCTAGCCCCACCGACTTCCATACCTCTCTTCCTCACACACTCATCCGCCATATCCCTCCACCTTCTCCTTGGCCTACTTCGCCTCCTCCCTCCTTCAGATTTGCTCAGATATACTGTATCTTCTTCACCACTCTATTGTTATCCATTCTCTCCACATGACTTTACCGTACCATCTCAGTACACTGCCTTCGATTCTGGTGTCCACAGACTTCCTCACTCCGCATCGTTCACGAATAACATTATTTCGTATCCTATCCACTGTCTATACTCCACGTACATTCCTCATGAGTCCCGTCTCCACTGCTCTCGCCTTTGACCTTTCGTATTCATGCCACACCGTAGTCTCACATTCATATGTTAAAGTTGGCACTAACACTCCTTCATGTAAGCCTCGTCCAGCTAAAACACTCAAACCTCTGTTTCTTATCAAGGCCTTCATAGCACCAGCTACATTCCTTCCTTGTGTCATTCTACTTTCCACTTCTTTTGCACATTTTCCTCTCTTTTCTATCACTGTACCCAGGTATTTGAACTCTCTCACCATTTCTAGTCTCTTTCCATTCACTGTAACATCACACTGGGAGTCACGTCTCTCAATTACTATCACTTCACTCTTTTCTATATTTACACTCAAAGCCCGACGCTCACAGACATCAGCAAAAGTCTGTAGGCTGCTAGTCCACCAAGTTCTTGGCTGGGATTCGTAAGCAGCACTGCATCACCAGCATACAACAAATTTGAGATATTCCATCCATCACCATTCATTACCAACGCCATCCCTCTCTTCATTACTCGAGTTTTCACTTCCCTCATCACCCCATCCATATACTCGTACATTGAACAACCATGGGGACATCACACAACCTTGTCGCACGCCCACGTTGATCGTGAACCATTCACTTATATATGCCCATTAACCTTTACACATGCTTCACTACCATCATCAAAACTCTTGACGGCACCTAGAATCTTACTATCTACACCTTACGTGCCCAAACCTTCCACAATCCTTCTCTGTCTACTCTGTCATATGCTTTTTCCAGATCCAAGAATGCCATAAACACCTTATAGTCCTTCTCACAAGCCTTCTCCACCATTTGTTTCACCGCAAATATTTGATCCACACATCCTCTGCCACTCCTATAGTCACCCTGTTCATCACTCACAAGGACTTTTATCTCTCTTACATTCTTTATCATATACCTTCCTTACAACACTCAATAAACTTATGCCACGATAATTCTTGCACTCACTTCGCCCACCTTTATTTCTGTATAGGGGTACAATCATAGTCATTTTCCACTTTGCTGGCACAGTTTCACTCCTCAATGCCTTCATACTTATCTCCAAAAAGCACTTAATTCCGCTCTCTCCACTACATGTAATCATCTCTGCATACATCTCATCAATCCCAGCTGCTTTCCCATATTTCAGCCTCTTCACAGGGTTCTTCACCTGTGCGAGTGTTACTTTTCCTAACATTGCATTCCTTCTCTGCACACCCCGAAAACCAACCATGTTTACAGCTCCTCTGCTCTCTCTATTCCCTGCTATGTATCCCAGGTGTCACCCTCCCCCACCCACCTATTTTCCCATAAGGATTTCTTCCTCTATTGACAGGTTTCCCCATTAATCAGTTTTCCCCCTTGTACTCTGTTTTCACCATAGACCTGTTATATGCATGGACCTATTTTACCCATGGACTTTTCGCTCATGAACATCTTTCCTCCTGGACCTGTTTTCCTCTTGGACCTAGTTCCCCCCTGGTCCTATTTACACCTATGGACCTATTTTTAACCATTGACCCATTTTCTGCCATGGACCTATTTTCCCAATTAACTCAATTTTTCTTCGTGGACTTATTTTCTTCTGAACCTACATTCCCCTCGGCCCTTTTTATTTTTTTTACCCCCCTTGGACCCATTTCACCCATAGGTCTTTTTCTCCCCATCAAGAAACAACCAACTCATGGGCCTATTCTCTCCTACGGAGCTCTTTCCACCATGGATCAATTTCTACCAATCGAATCTATGTTCCTACTTGGGTCCAATTCTCCTTGGACCTATTTTGCCACAAGCATAATCCTACCATGAAACTAGTCACTTCATTCCGCTCTCTCCACTACACTCTTCATACCGTACATCTCATCAACCCCAGCTGCTTTCCCACTCTTCAGCCGCTTCTGAGCGTTCTTCATCTGTGCAAGTGTCACGTTTCCTGGCACTGCATTCCTTCTTTTCTTTTTATGGTAGGTGGGGGTGCTCACCATCCACTCACTCAATGTAGTGCTGCTCTCAGGTGGCTGCCCTTTCCTCTCTTCCTGCCATCTTTCCTTTCTTCCTGTTATGTCCTTCTTTCTTTCTTTCCTCGTCCTTCTGTCTACAGGTGACTACACTGAGTGACAAGCCAAATGGTTTCCTGTACACCAGGAAAACATTTACCATGTTGGGTGGTAACCATATAACCATATTATGGTGTCTGGTGGTTTAGTGGGTAATTAAGAGGCTCCAGCCTGATTGAGCTTGTGTCGGTTATATCCAAGAGGTGGCTGGGGTTTATTGCTCGTGTAATGCGACTCAGAGATGAGTAAGGCTGGTCACTCTCATCTTA
Organism: Coenobita brevimanus; assembly: GCF_032717465.1. NCBI lineage: Eukaryota > Metazoa > Arthropoda > Malacostraca > Decapoda > Coenobitidae > Coenobita > Coenobita brevimanus. The sequence continues at coordinate 61,349,551 of NC_136954.1, read as the reverse complement.
AATGTCAGGATCAACTTGCCTGGCCCTGTGCTCCTACACTCCTCATGGGGCAACACAGGATTAGATGATGATGATGATGATGAATCTAGTCACACTACCGACCTAATTTTCCACTACTCACCCACCCACACCAACTTATCACTCCGTCCCATTAACCCACCCACCCACACCACTCATCCACCATTCCCACCTCACTCACCCTAGCAACCCCACCTACCCAACCATGCCCACCAATCTACCAACCCAGCTACTTTGCTCTACCAGAAGGATGACTTTTAAGTTTACACTCAATCGCATCGTCACAGTAAGTTTACACTGAATCACATCGTCACAGTTGCTTTTATAGGTTAGATCTGATCACTTAATCCTTGAGAAGTTGTGTCAGTAGTAACATTCCCACAAAGTTTCATCATAATCATATCAATTTTTCAGTAATCTGGTGAACAAAATTAAAGGAGATTTCTGATGACAAAGAGCACCCATCTCCTTCGAACATAATCATCTTCAACAAAATAGACATGCAGACGCTGCTGATGGGTCCCTTCTTGAACAATATTGCCTGCATAGTTGGTCGTACATACTGTAAATGAGTGATATGCATATCAAGTGAAGGAGGGAAGGAAGGAATAATAATAAACTAGCATCAAGTCACAAAATGGCTATATGGCATTAAGGTGGAAGGTAGCAGGAGGAATAATAACATTAAATGCAAGATGTGAAGATAGATTTGGTGTTGATAGACTTAACATTACTAGATCCGACATTAATAAATTTGGCATTGAATGAATTGGGAATGATAAAGTCAGCACTGACAGAATCAGAGTATGTGGGATACACTGTGGCACAGCTGGCCTCTAGAGTGGTGCAGTGAGACTGATAGATGATTTCATTGCACTGTAAATTCCCATGTTTGCATGCATAGGTGTGGTTTGACATGTATACGGTATTACATCTTACAGTACACTGACCCAACACTCTCTGTGATCTATAGGGTTGGTTTGAAGCACGAGAGTATCATATTAATCCTTGAGATCAACCAACCATACAGATCACAAGAGTTGTTTGCATAAGCTAGCTTATTTAGGGAGCTGTCCAGTTTCTAATTATGATGTAGAATGGCAGCTACTCCTGAGGGAATGAATGTCCTGCGATTATGCATAGTTATTTCCCAGTCTGGAGAATATGTTGATATACACAGGAGATAAATTACATAGCCTACATGAAAACAAAATATGATAGGCAACAATAATAATTAAAGGTGAGGTGCTAGGGAATCTCCAGAGTTACCAATACTGTACTGTAGGTATTCTGAGATATATAAGTATTTATGACTGGCACCATGTTTGAGGTGTTGATGTTGGACATGGTGAACCACTTGAGTCTCTTGTTGCTGACTTGGTCACTCTCATACGGGATGGCAGAAAAATAGTATGGGTTGTGAGTTACAATCCGGCATCTGAAAAGCAGATGGGAATAGTTAAGATAATGTGAGTGTGATGTTCTGAATATCCAGAGCTTCTGTGGAATATAGGAAAGAACACTATCAGTTGCAGATGTATTGGAGGTACAGCAACAAGAGAAAATTGTCAGAACAGAGAAGTGAACAAAACACAGGAGAGTGGTGCATGCATGATTGGTGCTGCGTGAAGGATATGGGGTATTACAGGGTTCAGGTTGATGGCTGGAGTGTGATATCACTTCTTGTGGTTGATATGTATGGCTGGTGGGCTGTCATGTTGTGTTTGATACGTCATATTTGATCTCTGACATTACCTTATGTAACCTCAACCCCAGTTTACAGGAGAAGGATACAGAACTTCTCTTACATCTCAAGAAGCTGCTGCTAAGAAAATACATGGACTGTAATGGAAGGAATATATATGAAAACAGTTGGATAACTAACATAGCTTTACAATAAATGTATATTCACAGTTGTGTGTAACTGATGGAACACCATTTGTGGTTCTACCATTTTTTCCAGCACTCCTTGAATATCAGCTTATCATAACTGTGAAACTCAAAATATCATTATATACCATTATGTGAAATTCAAAATACCAATTTACTGTATATTCAAACCTTTATACACAGAAGAAATTTTTGTGCTTTATTTGCTGCAATGAAACTTATCCGTTGATTCTGTCATCATGAGTCTTTTAATGAGCTACCAGCTAGCTATGTTTGATGTATGAAACGTGTAGGAATGAATGAATGGATGATGTGAAAAGCTAGCACCAAGCCTAGAGAGGCAATGTGGCACTAAGGTGGGAAAGAAGGAAGGACAATTAAGTTAGATGCAAAATACGCAGAACAGAAGGAAAATCAATAATATTAGAAATAGAAAAAGTAGGAGCGTCACCAAGAAAATCAGTAGGGGTGGGGTAATAAAGAAGGGAAAAGCTGAGCGACGGACGTGAAGTATGAATGAGCAGTCGAGAAAAAGGTGTCGGATAGTTAGGGGGCAGTTACAGGGTGAACAAAGTGGCGGAGGGTCACCACTCATTAAGTGACCGTGAGTGAGGAGGGTGTGCCCTCGACGATTGGGATGAGTGGAAATAGACCAAGGAGAAACAGAAAGTTTAACGAGATGAAGTTTAGTGGTGAACTAAGAGTCCCAGAAAGTTTGCCATAGGTCACGGAAGAGGTAAGAACAGGAAAGCAATCAAAAGCAGGAACAGGTCGAGCAGAAGGGGTGACAGACAAAGCAGCAGAACGAGCCAGCGAGTCTGCACGTTCATTACCAGTAATTCCAACATGACCAGCAAAACTGAATCGACTTCTTGTGCACAAAAAAATAGAAGAGCCACTCTTGAATTTGGGTGACAAGGGGATGAGAAGAAGAGGACAGTAGTGAAGAAAGCTCACTGTCAGAATCAGAGAAGATAACAAAAGGGGAGGAAGAAGTGCGAAACAGAGACTTCAGAAAGAAAAGAATAGCATAAAGTTCCGCTATGAGAACATCCCCAACAGAAAGAATGGAACTGGAAAAAGACGACTCAGGGGAGACAACAGCAAAAACAACACCACGAAGGGTTTTGGAACCATTGGTAAAGTTAGGAGCAGCAGAAAAATGAGAAGACAATGTGCTCAAGAAAAGGGGAGCGAAGAGCAACAGAAGAAAGAGGCGAGCTAGAACAAGGGAGAAAAGAACAGACCACTGGAAGAGGTAAAAACCATGGGGGTAAAGAAACAAGACGAAAGGGAAGAATGGGAGGAAAGATGAAACCAATAGACTGAAGAAGAGCAGGGACAGGAGGGAGAAAGGAAGGGAGAGATGAGAAACAGACTGAAAAGAACGGCGCGGCGGAGAGAGGGAGGAGGGCGGAGCAATTTATCAGAAGGAAACAGAAACTGACATGCATAAGACTTAACTGTAAGGAAAGAACGACGAAAAGAGAAGGAGGAGACACCCGATTCGACGCACAGATTTGTGACGAGGGTTGACTGAAAGGTACCTATGGCTAAACGAAGACTAGCATGATGAAGGGAGTCAAGTTTCGAAAGAGTATAGGCAGAGGCAGAAGAATAGACATGACACCCATAATCGAATTTAGAAAGAATAAGGACAGTGGAGACGAAGAAGCGTGGTGCAATCAGCTCCCCTACCAAAGATGAGACAGAGCTTGGAGTAAGTGAAGACGAGGAAGAGTGGAAGAACGAAGGAAAGAAACATGAGCATTCCAATTCAACCAAGAGTCAAAGATAAGACCAAGAAAGGTTGCAGAAGATCGATAAAGAAGAGGGGCATCATACAAGTAAAGAGATGGTTGAGGTATAGTACGGTAACGGGTAAATGACATTCTGTAAGATTTGGAGGGAGAGAAACAAAAACCATGAATGGTGGCCCAAGTGGAGGCTGCAGTAATGGCAGACTGAATAAGAGACTGGAGACGAGGGAGATCCGAATCCACATCTTAAATAACAAAAGCATCGACATACAGAGTGGCAGAAACGGCGGGAGGCAGGAAAGCGACAATACTGTTAATGGTGATGAGAAAAAGGGTAGTATTGTACTGAGGACACAGCCCCGGGGGACTCGTTCATGCTGAGGGAAGGCATGGGAGAGACAGGCACCGAGACGGACACTGAAGGTGCGGAGGGAAAGGACATTTTGAAGAAAAACACTAATGTTACCACGAAGACCAGAGGAACGAAAACAGCGCAAAATATGATATCGCCGGGTAGCATCGTAAGCCTTTTCCAAATCAAAAAATGTAGCAATGACAGACCGACGAAGGGAAAAGACAGAACGGATAAAATACACCAGACGAAGGAGAGGACTAAAGTGCTACGAGCTTTGCGATATCCGAACTGTAATGGTGAAAGAAGACAACGGGATTCAAGATGCCACATATGGCGATGATTGATCATACATTCAAGCAGTTTACATTAACAACTGGTCAGAGCAATGAGACGGTAGTCTTGAGGAAGACGACCTGCTTTACCAGGCTTACGAAATGGTAGGATGACCACCACACGCCAAGCAGGAGGAAAGAAACCCTCTGACCAAATCCTGTTGTAAAGGGCCAAAAGAAAAGACATGGCACTGGGAGAGAGACTTTTCAACACACTATAATAAGTACAGTCCATCCCCTCGCTGAAATCTTTACACAAATGAAGTGTGGATAACAACTCACGGAGAGTGAAAGGAGCATAATAGTCCACTCGGCAGACAAAGTAAATAAAATCGGGACAGATTCGGAAAGAGATTTAGGACGGTTAAAATCTGGAGGAAGGTGGGACCCTGTGCTTACAAGACTAAAATAACTACCTAAAGCTTCAGCAACCAATGAAGCATCAGCTATAGAACGACCATCTATAGAAAGAACAGGAGCCCGAGGCGGGGTATGCTTACCAGAGATTTTACAGATACGAGACCAAAGTGCTGCAGAGTAGTGTCCACCGCAATGCTAGAAACAAATGACATCCAACTGTGACGTTTGGCTTGACGGATAGTGCGGCGGAAGGCAGCAGATGCATGTTGAAATAGTAAGAGACTACGGGTACAGTCTGGTGTAGATAATAACGGAAGCTTTTCCAGGCAGCCAGTTTAACACGGAGGGCACGCTCGCATTGAGTCCACCACGGCACAATTTTGACTGTAGGAGGTCTGGTATTTCTAGGGATAGCAATGAGGGCAGCTCCTAAAACCAGGATCAAGAAGAAAGAAAGCAACTCATGGGGAGAAGAAAAGCAGGAATGAGGTAAAAAGGGGACCGTAAGAGAGGAAAATAAGTTCCAGTCAGGAGCACGAAACAGCCAACGGGAAGGACGAGAAAGCATACATGCAGAAAGAGAAAGCTTAATGGGAAAGTGATCACTGAAAAGAGTCATCAAGAAAAGACTAGTGGATGTCAAGGGAAACAGGAGAGCAAAGAGACAGATCGATGCAAGAAAAGGAACGTGTACGAAGGTCAAAGTGAGTAGGAGAGCCAGCATTTAGCTGAAAGACATCGGAAGCAGAAACTGTTCAAAAAGGCGACCACTGAGTCCTCCCAAAGGGTATGACGGTAATCGAAGTCTCCAAGGAGGAGAATCGGAGGAGGAAGGGAATGAGGTAAGGACGAGACGGCAGAAAAATCAAAAGGAATAGAAGGAGAGAAATAGAGAGTGCAAACAGTGACCCAGCGGCGAAGAAAAAGACGGGTGCAAGCATGGGGGACTGAGGAAGAGACAGAAAGGGGTTCAAAAGGAATAGTGTTGCAGATGTGAAGGGCGCAGACGCGGGAGGAGGAGAACCAAGAAAAGTAAAACCTGGAATAGGAACAGGGGAAGCTTGAAGAAAAGTTTCATGGATAGATACAATTAGAGTATCATGAAAGGATATGAAGAATCTTAAGGAAGGACGATGGGACGCAAAACCGCGTGTACTCCGTTGTAGAAGGACCATGAGGAGAAACTAAAATTAAGAATGGGAAGATGTTGCGGGTGCACATGACGGTCAGGGGGAGAATCTCCGGGAGGCATAAGGAGATCGAGGACCGAAGGAATGGGAGATGAGTAAGAAGAAACATAATTCACAGCCGGGTAGGGACGGGCAGAGTTGTGGGGAGTGGGAGGTACAGGTGGGGAAGGAGGATAGGGAGAAGGGGGCAGGGAGGAAGGAGGTGGATGTAGGCTACATCCACAGAAGCAAGGGAGGACATAAAGTGCAGCGAATGTAGGAGACAACAGGGGCGCGCCCAGGAATTTTCTAAGGGAGGGGCCTAGTAGTGAGGTGAGGTCAGGTAATCCGATAATTACAGGGAGGTCACATGCAGGTTTAGAGTCAGGGAGCCGCTGGTTCATGTGTTACTCTTTGTTGTACTTGCCAATTTTTCATGTTTTGCTATTATCGATATATATATATATATATATATATATATATAAATTTTTAAAGGACTCCGAGAGCTAAGGGGGGGGGCAGACTGTCGAGATGACCTGAGGGCACTGACAGGTGGCCAAAGGAGAGGACGTGGTAGGGGGTGGGGAAGTTGAGCACGAGAGACGTTTGGAAGGTTGGACAGAAATTGAGGGGTAGAGACCAGGGATGTGAGACGAGAAGGAAGCGCAAACATGTATACGTTTGCCTACAGGAAGAGAAGGAGATGGAGGAGAGGACCAAGAGTTTGCAGAGGTAGAAGGAGGTTGAGGGGGTGGTAGACAAGGAACAAAGGAGGGAGGGACAAGAATCAGCAAGAGAAGCAAGAGCAGAGAAAGAATTAGAGGCACGATCAGAGGTTGAGACACAAAAGAAGGCGGAGGATGGAGACTGGGAGGGCCCAAAGGTGGGGAAAAAATGAAGGGATAGAAGAGTCCTGGCTGGAAAAGGAGGTGGAGGGAGGGAGGGAGGGAGGAAGGAGATTATGAAGTGAAGGGGATGGCAGGAGAGAGGGCAGGACTCCAGGAGGTCAAGAGGCAACAGACACCCGAGTGACAGGGCGAGAGATTCGTAGACGCTGCAAATAAGAGCCGGGGATGGAAAAAACACAAAGACGAACTTCGTGACGGGCTTCACGTAAGGAAAGTCCCAGCTGAGCTCGCAGTTTAGCAACCTCGGATTCAAAACGGAAGGCTGGGCATCCCCTACTCAGAGCCGAGTGCGGTTCATGACAATTAGGACCGAAGAGAGTGGTAGTGAAACAAGCATCCCTGGCATGACCAACATGACCACACAGGGGACAGGTGAGGGCAGACTTGCAAAACTTTGCAGGGTGCCCAAAACGCCAACACGACTGACACTGCTGTGGAGGAGGAAAATGTTCTTGCACAGGAAGACGGATACCCCCAATCATGAGTGGGGATTGCGCAACTGCCAAATACTAAAGGCTATGTTCACCGACCGTTTACAACAAGCAGTTGCAGGGAGTGTGAAGCATGAAACGGAGATGAGAGAATGCTGTTGGAGTTCCAGGATGGTTTGAATATCCGTGTTACATGCAGAAAATGGACGGTTGCCAAACCTAAATTTCGGAAGGTACCATGATTGAACCATAGCTGGAATGGAGGGAGAATCCCTCTCCCCAGGGATGCAAGACCCCGAAGAACACGTGAGACTCGCCATGAGAACTGCCTGATCCTCAGACTGAACAGTAACCAGTCGGGAGCCATCAGACCGGGAGTGGAAAGAAATGTCCTGGCCTGCGTGAGAGAGCATGTGTAGATGCAATTTCAGGTCATCACCTGCAAGGGAAGCAGAGGCAGGAACATCAAAAATTTTTGTCCAGGTAGGCGGACTAAAGAGATCAGGTAAGGTAATAATAGATGGGCGAGGGCGAGAAGAGGAAGACACTGATATGGTATGGCGGGCAATGGAGAGCAGAGATATGGGTTGTAACAGAAAAGGTAGCTATATAAGTGTTATTAACACTTCATTCAGCCCTCCCTCCACCCACCATGAAGCGGTGGCATCTTCGTCGTGGGGCCACCCACCACAGGCTGTCGGAGTGGATGACAGCATGGGGGCCCGAGAACCTGGGAATGGCTTTGGTTGCCGGGAAAGTACCCCATCTCTCAACACAACTCACAACATTGTTTTTTCTACACCGAGAAATAACTCTCCAGTGTTCATTTCTTGAAGACTTCTTCTAGCCGGAGGCACTGAGAGTATCCAGGACCAATCAACAAATACATGCCCAACATGCTCAAAACCCATCACTTCCAGTCGAAAGACAAAGGGTTCGTCAGTGCAATTCTTGCAAGAACTGGACGCATTTCACATGCACAACACTTGCATCCAGAGAACATTACACAAACACCTGGACCTTCTCCTTATGCTCCTTCCCCCCACCCTCAAAGCCCCCCATCAGCCTCTCTCCTACTTCCCCCACACCTCCTTAGCCTAACCCACTGATCCTTCCCACACCATCCAATCCCCCAACCCCTCCCATTCCACCCAAATCTAATCCACCCCAACCCTTATCTTTATCATAACCTTCTCCTACGCCTTCTCCTCCAACCACACCCCCACCTCCCTCCCTGCTGCAGCACTCAACACGCATCATACACACAACATTAACATTCTTCAAATAAACATAGATGGCATACACACCAAAAAAAAAGAACTCACACAATTCATCAAACAACAAATCGTACACATTGCCATCTTACAAGAAACAAAGCTAAGTACAACACAAAAAAACACCTACATTTCATAATTTCACCACCATTAGATATGACCGGGCCGACGACAGTGGCGGTGGACTCATCACCCTGGTACACAAATTCATCAACTTTTCAAATACACACACAGTCACTCCTCCTCCCACATGACACCACAACAGAAATCTGTCTATCTATCTATTGCCAGACACCAAAATCCCGCAAAGGGTGGCCATTTGACACAGAGTTAGTTGTTTTACAGGGAGGGGCACCAACCCTCCAGCAACCCACTTGTTGACACGTATGGAGCACGTATGGTTTGGTTATATGGTTACCACCCAGCGTTGTAAATGGTTTCTTGGCTTACAGGAAACCATTTGGCTTGTCACTCAATGTAAAGCCACCTGTAAAGGAAAGAAAAGGAATAAGAAGTGACAGGAAAGATAGGAGAAATAGGAAGAGAGGAGGGCAGGCACAGAAAAAGAATGATAAAAGCTAAGGAAGTAGGGAGCACTACATCAAGTGAGTGGATGATGGTCGCCACTGGTAACATGCCACACATAACAATTGCCAACACATACATTCCCCCCCCCACAGTCGTCCCCCACAGTACCACACAATTACTCCACAAATACACCGCATCACTAACATACCCAACATTATCCTGGGTGGTGATTTCAACGCCAAGGCATCGCCTGGCATGTCAACAACCCTGACACAGACAAAGGGGTACTACAATCCCAAACAGATAATCTTTTCATACTCAGTAATCTCCATCAACATACCCATATCCTACACCAAGCCCTCTTCCTCCCATCATCACCAGACATCACCTTTTGCTCCCCAAACCTCGCTCCCACAACATCCTGCAGAATGGTCAAAACGCTTGGCTCTGACCACGTCCTGATCATCATCACTACCAAAACCAGAATCACCCCAGCTGGCCACAGACAGACATACACTAATTATAAGACAGCCGTGATGTCTTCACAACTGAAATAGAACAACACTTAGAAACATTAAACAGTACACCCAACATTAACCTGTACATCCATCAAAAATATCAACACTGCTGTGCACACTTTCAATACAATTCAAAATGCAAACAAAAGACACATCCCTAAGGGCAACAGGAAGACACACAACCCCAACTTCACACCAGAAATTCAAGGCCTCATCAGTCAACGCAACACACTACAACACTCCCCAGCACCCCGTACACAAGACACTGTACAACAAATACAAGACCTCAACACTCAAATAAACAATAAAATATCAGAACAGCAAACACTAAATTGGAATAATTATCTCCAAACACTTGATCACAAAACAAACACCAGCAAACTCTACAAACACTAAACAGCATCACACTCTCCAACAGCAACACTACACAATCACACACTGCCATCACAACAACAGACACCATACCTTCAAACAAACAAGCAAACACTCTCATCAATCAAACAAACAACAAGCAAACACTCTCATCAATCACCTTTCACATGTCAGCTACCTAAACCTCCATCGCGACAACTGACGTGTCATCCGATGCAAGAGACAGTTTCCCACAGACCCAGAAGATGAAGCACATCATTAGTAACCTTAAGCACTCATCTGCCTGTGGACCAGACAACATAAGCAACATACACCTTAAACACCTTGGACCACAAGGCATACAAGCACTCACCAACATATCAAACAACAGCTACTCACACAACATAATACCCAACATCTGGAAGCATGGCACGCTCATCACTATCCCCAAACCCGACAAAGACCCCACGTTACCTTTCTCACACCACCCTATTACACTTCTTTGCACCCCCTCCAAAGTCACTGAATGACTGGTATTACAACTAGTTACAGCTCACACCCCTCTAGCCCCATCACAACATGGTTTTAGGCAGCTACACTCCACAAACAATCTTCTTACAGACTTTACACAGGAGTTTTTGATGGCATCAATTCAGTTAGGCCACAACACAGAACACTCCTAATCACACTAGACATTAGCAAAGCATTTGATGCCACCCCCCGCCACAACCTTACAAACAAAATATTCAACACAAACATGCACAATAACACAAAAAGACGACTGGCAAACTATTTAGCAGGCAGATGTGCACACGCAAAATTTGCTGGTCAATCTTCGAACATCAGAAACTTCGCAATGGCCTCCTCCAAGGATCTGTTTTGTCCCCTACTCTCTTTAACCAATACATGCACGACATACCCACACTCTACACACCACAAATACACAGCTTCCTATGCAGACGACATAACACTTACATGTACACACCAAACACAAACACAGTCACACACTCCTCCAACCTTTCCTCAACACATTACACGAATGGTTCACCACAAACAGGCTCAAAATAGCCCCAGCCAAATCTACTGTGACCCTTCTCACAAACTGGACAGCAGAACATAGTCACATTCCACACCTCACCATAAACAACACTCCCCTACCACAAACATGCACATCCAAAATCCTTGGCGTGACATACAATACATCAATGTCATTTAAACAAGACATCACAAACATTAAAGATAAAGTAACACCAAGACCCAATGCCTTGAGGTCATGTGCCCATACAATATTTGGACACAACAAAGAAACCAACACCACAATATACAATCAATATATACGTTCACTGATGAATTATGCAAGCCCTGCTTGGGCTTCTAACCTCACTAAACGCAGCACTCTACAGACCATTCAGAACAAGGCCCTAAAAAAAAATCACAGGTTGCACAGCTACTACACCCACAGACCACCCACACCAAGAAACCAAAGTCCTCAAAGTCAAGGATCATCTAGACATGAAAGGCACCCAGTTTCTTGCTGCAGCCTCCACAAACCCACATCTTCCACTACACTATATGGCAGCACATCCACACACACCAAGGAACATCAAAACAACACCCAGCACATGATATCATACACAAACTCTGTCATCTCTTCCCCCTCGTCTGCCTCAGACCAACTTCCTGAAGCATATCCATACTCAAATCACTCACCACTCCATTCAGTCACTCAAAGACAACACACAGCTGCATGCACGGCCTCCTGATATCCACACTTCTGAATTCTATCTATCTCGTGAGGACAGGGTCCACCTAGCCAGACTGAGATGTGGGCATCATCCAGCCCTCTTCAGTTATCAGAAGAGGCTGGATGACTCCATTGCTGATGCCTGTCCAGGATGCAACACAGCACCCCATACTACATTATGAAAGATGGCATTGCACACAATCACTTGCGCCAACAACACAACATACACTCCTTGAGAGCTCTGTGAGAAAGCCTGGTCCAGGCCGTGGCCTTCCTTAGGGACTTGGGGCTGTTCGGCCAGACTGCCTAGAGAACAGTTACTACTGCTACTACTACTGTACATAATACCCAACATCTGGAAGCATGGTAATATCATTATTATCCCCAAACCCAACAAAGACCCCATGTTACCTGCCTCACACCACCCCATCACACTCCTCTGCACCCCCTCCAAAGTGACTGAATGACTGGTATTGCAATTAGTTACACCTCACATCCCCCTAGCCCCATCACGACATGGTTTGAGGCAGCTACACTCCGCAAACAATCTTCTTACAGACCTTACACAAAGAGTTTTTGATGGCCTCAATTCAGCTAGGCCACCACACACATTCCTAGTCACACTAGACATTAGCAAAGCTTTTGATGCCATCCCCCGCCACAACCTTACAAACAAAATATTCAACACAAACATCCACAATAACACTAAAAGACGACTGGCAAACTATTTAGCAGGAAGACATGCACATGTAACACTTGTCAGCCAGTCATCGAACATCAGAAACTTCACAAATGGCGTCCACCAAGGATCTGTTTTGTCCCCTACACTCTTTAACCTATACATACATGACATACCCACACCCAACACACCACAAATAAACATAGCTACCTATGCAGATGACATAACACTTACATGTACACACCAAAATGCAAACACAGCTGCACACATCCTCCAACTTTACCTCGACACACTACATGAATGGTTCGCCACAAACGGACTCACAATAGCCCCAGCCAAATCTACAGTAACCCTTCTCACAAATTGGACAGCAGAACATAGTCACATTCCACACCTCACCATAAACAACACTTCTCCCCCCCCACACACAAAAAGAAAAAAGATCGAAAATGGGTAGGAACATGCAACATCCCCAGCAGACTTCCTCTAACAGTGATGCAAGGGGGGTGCTTAGTCTACGAGGCTGACAAATGCCGAACCCTACAAAGGGAGGCCGCCACCAGAGAAGGTGGCACTGTCAGCCACGCTTCAAGCCCTGCCACCATGCCAAGGTGACCCCCCTCAGCAGGGATGAAATGTGTTGGGTAAATGTTTGTTCCACTGATAAAAAATAAAATCATCATCATCATCATCATCATCATCCAGACCTCCTTTGCCACCCTAGAGTGGGGTGAAGAGGAGCAGCGTCCAGACAGCCAAAGTTTGCCTAATTGGATGGGCCACGCTTCCATTTACTCATTATTCAAGTCCATGAAATCCTGGCTCCATCTGATAAGCCAAAAGGTTTCACCAAGTACTGCAGCAATATACCTATCTGGTAAATACACTAAAATAAAATAAAGCTAACAATGAACATACATCACAAACTCTGAATGTCACACATAATTTCATAATTAATCACATATATAAACTTCAACAAACTATGTGTCAAGATGACACTGAGGCTTTCTTGTGCTGTGCTAGAATGTCCTGCACACAAATATCTGTTCTATTATATAAATATAGATCAAATAGTTTCTTACTGTAAACCAAAATGTTATCCATAATACAATTTATTTTGATTAGTTTAATGTCCACTTTATTGGTATTGTATATAGTTTTATAACCATGTGGCATTAATCTTGACCATATAACTGGACTTAAAAATACAGTACATTAAACATAAATGCAATCTATACAATAATACAATATATAAGAAACAATCTCACATTCACAAATTCAAATTACAGCACTATACAGTATTTCTATGTAAAATAATGGGGCTACAACATGAGTAAGATTATACAGTACCTCTACCTTATCTACACTGTACCAGTCTATAAATGACCAATTTTATTCTTATCACATTTTGGCACCACAGAAGGTTAACCCTTTCAATCAGATAATATACCTGCACACCAGTACCTTTATTTTTGCAATCTACAGATGATTATATTCAGCTTTAGAGAGGCTTATGAGCTGAATGGGTTAGATATAATCTTCACTAACCCATTCCTTACAAGAGGTCTCGCCAAAGCTGAATAAAATCAACTAGTAGTAGCAAGAGTAAAATATAAATGACATACTTGGGTTGAAAGGGCTGATAACACTTTACAGACTGTCTCTTACACGTACGACATGACACACACATATCAACAATGAACAGAAGGCAAATCTTTGGCTGAGGCAGTGATAGTCTTGTATATCAGTGATTATTCGCAAGCTTCATTAAACACTTGACACAAAACAAGGCAAACAAATGTACAGTCAACAACATGGCCCTTTGATCAATGACATTTTATGGACAACTATGTGTCCCTCACAATGTGCTCTAATAATCCAGGATCTGACTATGGTTCTGTAGGAAAGTTTGAGTAGTGAGAATTTTTGTTCATAAATGTTTAGTATGTGTCTTAGTAAGGATTTGTGACTTGGGTGGACATCCGTCATCAAGTAGGTTTACCGGCTATGACGTCATCAATAATGGCGGCTGCTCGATCACGAAACCTGTCTTATCTCTGTTAATATTTTTACTATCTGCTTGGAAATTGGGTCAGTGTGTTGTTATTATTATGTACAAGGTAAATAAGAATGCATTTATAAGTCTTTCTGTCTTGAACATTTTTTTTTACTTTTATATATATGTAATGCATCGGTTCTTCTCAATATTGTACATAAAGTGATATCATATGATTATACAAAAATAATATCTACAAATAGTGATTGTTTTACAGACATGTGCGTATATGTTATGAAAAGGGGTTTTCCAAGTTGTATCAGACCTCTTTTTTATTATACAAAAAATAATATTACATATAGTGATTGTTTTACAGACATGTGTATATGTTATCAAAAAAGGTTTTCGCAAGTGGTCTCAGACCCCTTTACAATTATAAAAAAAATGATATTTACAAAATAGTGATTGTTTTACAGACATGTGCATATGCTATCAAAAAGGGGGTTTGCAAGTTGTATCAGACCCGTTTACACTCCTACACTTGCAAAAGGAGCAACAGGTAACTTAATCTTCCCTGCAAATACATGAGCATTTGGCACATTTTACACAGCTACATGCCCCAATAAAGTCACTGGGATATTTCTGTAAATTGGTTTGTGGTACCAAGCCATTTTCTTCTACTTCAAAACCAAATTCACAAGGATCTAAGTGAGCAAACATGTTTCCAATGCAGTGATGTTGAAGATATGTATAAAAGTATGACCTCAACAAGTGTCCCTTGGCACTTCTGCTTGTGGGTGGCAAATCTTCAATGCCTGTCTTTTCCATGATGGTACAGCCACAATCTGAGTTCATCTAAAGATTTGCAAGGTGATCCTTTTCGTAATAACTGTACTAAGTATTCTTCTGCAGACTGGAGGCTTTTGGCTACATCTTCTGGATCATGAGACACTCCAAAATTTTCCAAATATGTTCTTGTTGCAATATTAAGAGCTGCTTTCTTGGTCCCAACCTTACTTGTGTAATCTGATCCAGATAATGCATGGATGGTGGGAAGCAGAGAGCATAAGTCTCGACCCATGTTTTTATGAATAACATGAACAGGCAAAAGCCTTGTGGAATCTCCAACTCCAGTACGCACCCACATTTCTCGTACACCAAGTTGATGAAGTGAAGGCCAGTGAAACAAAGCTAATACCATTACATCAGTATCAGCACTAACAAGAGCAATTTTTGTAAAGCCATGTTGGGATGCATGTTTTGCATGAATCATCATTCTAAAGTCAGCTTCCTCAACTGACAAACAGTTTATCTCTGGATGCTTTACTTGCCTACCATTTTGTACTGATATACAGTTAAATGTTATTTCCTCTTCTTCATTATTGGAAAAAGCACTAAATGTGTGGTTAGTAGCACATGGTGTCTGAGTCAAAGAAGATATTAGTGTATTGGCAGTGAGCTCTTGTAGCATCAGCTTGTTTCTCGATGATCCCCCCAAACTGTTAAGTTGGATAGGCAATGGCACCTCTTCAGAAATGTGACTGATATCAATAACAATTCCTGTACTCTGCCTTTGTACTCTCTCAGGTTGTTTTGGTGACAGCTTGTGATAACTGTCAAAAACATAATCGACTCTGCCACAGTCCTTTGTGATGCCTTGAACATATGAAGAGAAAGCGGAAGCTGCTCCACCAAAGGTTTTCTTTTCACTTGTCATAACTTTTCGTAAGGAATTCATGACATCCACAACGTAGCAAGTCTCCTCATCAGACTGGAACAATTGATCACTGTTGGTGCTGCAATAAGAGGTTTCCAACTCTTTTAACAATGCACTTTTTTGTGTTTTTTTAAGTAGCGCTTGTTCATCAAATAGTGAGCAGCTATCAGATAGATCAAATCAGAACAGCTCCTGCATGTCATATCCACGAGCTTGAGCTATTTGTATCATACGGTGAGCTGAAGTTGTTGACTTCTTTTTCACAGATGTCTGTTTGAGACCTGTACTTCGTGTTTGGTTGCTATCAAATGCTGGTAGCATGACTTTGTGGATTGTACTTGAGATCCTTGTTGTTTTATCTTCATACCTTGCTTTGCGCTGTGTAGAATACAAATCACCTCCAGTGTGAAAAGCATTCAAAATCTGTTTCTTAGTCACTTGTGAAACCAGTTCTTTGGTGATAAGATTGTGCAATGGATTAGGAATCATATCATATCAAATGGGTTATCTTTTTGCAAGACATATCTGGACATTGTGTTGACTTTCATTTCTAAACTCTGGGTTTGTGTCTTAGACCATCTGTTTGAAGTTTCCGCTTGTACTTCAGCAAATACCCATCTATGCAATTGACATGACACAATAAATCAGCACCAAAAACGCTTGACACATCTTGCAGATCACAGGTACGAGTGAAAACATCATCTTGCAAGTACAAAGTAGCTTTCAAAAACTCCTCAGCTCTTGAGTGTTCACATATTCTATACTTCTGATAAATCTGTTTGTGAGATTTCTGGTTACAGATAATACATAAACTGTTCAGCTTAGAAGTAACTCTTGCTTGCGGACTGTTGTGTCGTGCTCGTTTCCTTGCAGATTTTCTAAGAGTTTCGTCTTCACTCACAGATATGTTCAGTGTATCATCACTTTCTCTTCTTTCTTTATCACTTTGAAGCTTTAAAAGAGACTTTTTGTGGCAGTACTGTTTATAACATGCATTGCTCATGTGGTAGGAAAACACTGTTGTCTCACTTAATGACTTTAAACGATTGGTAACAATGTCATTTCGTACGTTTGCAGCTGCCCTGATTTTCTCTCTCCCATTTTCAGTACTTAACACACTATTATCACTTTTATTACATATGATGCAAGAATTTTCATTTGGTTTAAAGTCTGAAACATTGTCTTTTGATACTCTGGACAATCTTATACTATCCATGACATCATTTCATTTCAGCAACCTGTAAACAGAAAGGAAATATTATTATTTAATGTGAAAATATTAGAATTAATACGCTTAAATAAATTTACTTAAGATGTATTTGTAAAGATCATCACTTATACATCTCCTTTTACCTTCCCAAAGGTTAACTTTGTGGAAATAAAAAAAAAATTGAAGTAAATAGTAAAAATATTAACAGAGATAAGACAGGTTTCGTGATTGAGCAGGCGCCATTACTGATGACGTCATAGCCGGTAAACCTACTTGATGACGGATGTCCACCCAAGTCACAAATCCTTACTAAGACACATACTAAACATTTATGAACAAAAATTCTCACTACTCAAACTTTCCTACAGAACCATAGTCAGATACAGGACTATAACTCCTTCAGTCCACTGATGTATTTTTATTTTATTATTGTTATTTGATGATAATTTTATTCAATTTTGGTAAACCTTTTCAAAGTGGTGAGGTCATAATATTATGTAGCCTTTATTTGTCCCTTCACTAAGAGAGGATTACCTATGGATGAATAAAATCATCAAGGTGTTGCACCAATTAATCAACAAAATACATGATCAGACTGAAAGTATTACCCATCATATGAATTGTGCTAATGAAGGAAGCACTGATATATCTGTATTTACATAATACAATATTCAAAAAAGAGAATCAGGCTCATTCAGTTGGCAATAAATCCTGGATGGAGAAAATTTGTAGTGTTGGATACAGACATCTATACTGGCCAAAGGGAAGTTCAATATGCAAATGGATAATATAATGTACCTCCCATCTGCAGTATTAGAGGTTTGAACAGATCATATGATTGTGGTATGCAATATCAAGCTGAGAGGAGTGAGGTGGATCAGGAGAAAGAAGAGCAGTCAGTGAGAAAGACTGAAAGTTGAGAAGCTGAGGATCAAGGAAATACCAGATGAATACACAACCAAAGTAGGGGAGGAGTTAGAATCAGTGAATTGGAATTAAATGGATCTGGACAGCCTGCGGAATGCATACGGGGATTGGTCAGTTAGGAATACTAAAGCAGTGTGAGGTATGGCAAGAGTAAAACAAAGAAAATAGTTACAGCAGGGTGGGATGATGAGGTTAAGAGAGCAGTGAAGGTAAAGAGGAAGAAGTGGCTTGAGTGGTTACAGAACAGGGATTCAATTGAAATAACTAAATATACTGAGAGCAAGAAGCACATAAATAGACTAGGAAAAAGGAGGAAGTAAATGATGATCTAGGAAGAAAAATGAATGCAAATTACAGTACTCTGAAAATAGGAAGTTATTCTGGAAAGAGGTGCAGAAATGTAGAAGTGACAGCAGAAAGAAATATGAAAGTGTGAAGGATGCAAGTGGTAGATTATTAACCCATGGGGATAAAGTAAGGACCTGATGTTATGAATATTTTGAAAGCCTAATGAATGGGAATAGAGACAGCAGAGTCGTTGCAAACATGATCAGTTTTGGGTGTGTGCAGAGGGGAATGCAGTGCCAGGAAACGTAACACTCGCAGAGGTGAAGAATGCTGTGAAGCGGCTGAAAAATGGGAAAACGGCTGGCACTGATGAGGAGTATGGACAGATGATTAACGGTAGTGGACAGAGCGGACTGAAGTGTTTGTTGGAGATATGTAAGAAGCCATGGATGAGTGAAACTGTGCCAGCAGAGTGGAAAAAGGCTGTGACTGTACCTCTGTACAAAAACAAAGGTGGGCGAAGTGAGTGCAAGAATTATTGTGGCATACGTTTACTATGTGTGGTAAGGAAGGTATATGGAAGGATTATTATAGAGAAAGTGAGAGAGATATCAGAAGTCCTAGTGAACAATGAATGGGGTGGCTTTATGAGTGGCAGAGGATGTGTGGATCAAATATCTGCAGTAAGACAGACAGTGGGGAAGATGTGTGAGATGGAATATACGGTGCTCATGACATTCATGGATCTGGAAAAGGCATACGACAAAGTAGACAGAGAAGGATTGTGGAAGGTTTTGTGCATGTATGGTGTAGATGGTAAGCTGCTAGCTGCCGTCAAGAGTTTTTATGATGGTAGTGAGGCACGTGTAAGGGTAAATGTGCATTTAAGTGAAAGGTTCACGATTGGTGTGGATGTGCAACACGGTTGTGTGATGTCCCCATGGTTGTTCAATATATATATATATATATATATATATATATATATATATATATATATATGGACAGAGCGATGAGAGAAGTAAAAAACATGAGTAATGGAGAGAGGGATGGCACTGGTAATGAATGGTGATGGATGGAATATCTCAAATTTGTTGTATGCTGATGGTGCACTACTACTTGCAAACACCGGACAAGAACTTCGTAGACTAGCGCAGAGTTTTGCTGATGTCTGTGTGAATCGTGCCTTGAAAGTAAATGTAAAAACAGTAAAGTGATGGTTATTGAGAGAAGTGACTCCCAGTGTGATGTTGCAGTGAACGGAGAGAGACTGGAATTGGTGAGAGAGATCAAACTCCTGGGTGCAGTGATAGAAAAGAGGAAAATTTGCAAAGGAAGTGGAAAGTAGAGTGACACAAGGAAGGAAAATAGCTGGTGCTATGAAGGGTTTGACAAGAAACTGAAGCTTGAGTGTTGCAGCTGCATGAGGCTTACATGAAGGAGTGTTAGTGCCAACTTTAACATATGGATGCGAGACTATAGTGTGGCATGAGTAGGAAAAGTCAAGGGTGAGAGCAGTGGAGATGGGACTCCTGAGGAATGTACATGGAGTGTGGTGAGTGGATAGGATGCGAAATAATGCGATTCATGAAAGATATGGAGTGATGAAGTCTGTGGACACCAGAATCGGAGAGAGTGTACGGTCATGTGGAGAGAATGGATAACAACAGAGTGGTGAAAAAGGTATATCTGAACAAATTGATGGAGGGAGGAGGTGAGGTAGGCCAAGGAGAAGGTGGAGGGATATGGTGCATGAGTGTGTGAGGAAGAAAGGTATGGAAGTCAGTGAGGCTATGGGACTGACAAAGGATCGAGCTGGCTGGATGAACGTTGTGAGAAGAAGTGCATGATCAGGGATTTGGCACCCCTTTTTAACGTGACAGCGTCCAGAGTGACTCTGTCAGATATGTTTATGTGAAAATACAGAATGTGGTAAAAGTTTTTGGTGTATCAGATAGAGCCAGGATTCCAGAGGCTTGAATGATGAGTGAATGGAAGTATGGCCCATTGGACTGGGCAAACTTGGGCTGTCTGGATGTTGCTACTCCTCACCCTACCTTAGGGTGGGAAAGGAGGTCCAGATGATGATGATGATGATGATGATGATGAACTGTTTAAATTTTAAAAGTATAGATGCTGAATGGGATATGAATATAACATATACATTGGCTACACCCCTTCTGGTATAGGGACTTGCAGCTTAGGAAAATACGCAGTGTGTTAGTTACTAAACTAAAATTCGGAGTATCTTACATGCTAAACCATTGGAATTAGTCATGCAATATCTCATCATTGCAATGAAACTGAAGATGAATGAACAAAAAGTTCTCAGCCAGACTTTGGTATACAAGGTCTGTTCAGAGAGTATCCAATCTTAGGCTCTAAAAAAATAAATAGCTAACCTGTTGAGATACGACACCAATCCCCCTCAAAGTAGGCCCCTTTTGACTTGACACACATATCCCAGTGTTCTTTCCATTCATGAAACATTTTTCAAGGTCAGTTTTCAGAACTCCTGAAAGCACTTCTTTGCATCTGTCACGATCTCTTCTCTCGTCTCAAATTAGGAACCCTTCAGCAGAGTTT
Organism: Coenobita brevimanus; assembly: GCF_032717465.1. Classification (NCBI taxonomy): domain Eukaryota; kingdom Metazoa; phylum Arthropoda; class Malacostraca; order Decapoda; family Coenobitidae; genus Coenobita; species Coenobita brevimanus. The sequence goes on along the minus strand of NC_136954.1, from coordinate 61,328,513 downwards.
TGAGTTTGGGGAATAACCAAAATTCACATGGAGCCATGTCTGGTAATCAGGCAGCCTGCCAGACCTGTGAGAGGCTGTGTTTGGCCAAAATTTCCTCAATCAGTTGAGGCGACTGGGAAGTTTCGTTGTCATGGTGTAGCTTCCAACTTGCCGCTTTCCAAAGGTCTGGTCTCTTCCTCCGAACTGTGTCGCAAAGATAGCAGATAACACCAAGGTAGTAGTGTCTGTTGACAGTCTGACCTTCCAATGCATATTCATAATGAACAACATGGGAGTGGAAAAAAAAACTGACACCATGTGAGTGCATTTCACCTTGCTGCAGACCCGTCACGCTTTTTTTGGGCTGAAAAGACCCTAAATACTTCCACTGAGAAAACTGTGCTTTGGTTTCTGGGTCATACCCGTACACCCAAGTCTCATCCCCATTTATAAGCCTTCAGAAAGTCTGGATCGCATTTTGCACACCCCAGCATGTCTTGAGCAAGGTTCATTAGAGAGAAGAGATCATGATGAATGCGGCAAAGCACCTGCAGGAGATACTGAAAACTGACTCTGAAAAATGTTTCATGAGGTGGAAAGAACACTGGGCTACATGTGTCAAGTCAGAAGAGGCCTACTTTGAATGGGATTAGTGCTCTTGCTCAACAGGTCAGCTATTTATTTTTTAGAGCCTAAGGTCACATAATTTCTGAAGACCTTGTACTAACCTATAAAAATAAGCAAAATTATTACTAAGATGAGGTCTGAGACAAAGATGAGGATGATGGTAAGTTTGTGCACAGACACAGAAAAATACATTAAAAATTACAATACTCAACAATACTATAAAACCATATGAAATATCAGTTCTGGGACACTTCCCTTGAAATTAATAATATAAAGAATGAAAGGAATGTAAATAAATACAGTACACAATACAATACATAATATTAGTATCTAGCAATTAACTACAGTACACTGCTTCAAGTTTATACCACCATTATACCTTATGTAAAGAAAATATACATGAAGAGTTATATATCGCACCAATTAATACACAGAAAATGTAATTCATATTACAGAAGACACACTCAGTTTACAGTAATATATAAAGGAAGAGATCCATCTTTTTTTTTTTTTTATGTATTTTTTTATGTCCCCTGGCCACAAGCTTAGTAATAAGCATGCAATCATTTACAGTTTTGACAAAATAAAAAAAATCCTGCCTCAGTATGTACTTAATCTCTGTCTACTTTCTTCTTAAGCATCGGCAGTCCAATCATCAAAAGAATATAATCCGTGCGCATTCCAATTTCATGTCTTTACCAGTTTCTGTGAGCAATTATCATCACCAAAATGAGTCATCCAAACCCTACTTCCCACAGAACAGAGTACTAGTAAAAGAAGTGAAAAGGATCCAGAAATAACAAGAAAGTATAAACACAAAACTAACAACAGTAGCCAGTAAAATGGTCCACATATCCATTCTTGGCTTGACCTACTATTTACAGTAATTATCCATACGTTATTCCTGTTATTTCTAGATTTGTTGATGGTTATGCCTATGAAGTTATGATTCCAGGAGCTTGAATGAAATGGAAATGAATGTGTGGCCTTTTTCATCAAACATGTTGATTACCTCTCCCTCAATCACATTTTCCTGTCTTCTTGTGTTCTGTACCCTTCCTCACTCAAACATTAGGAGGGGGGAGAAGCAGGATGATGATAGTAATGACCTAGATATGCTTCATAAATGCCTCTGGGATGCATCCTCCAGGTCAAAGGAGAGAGAGAAAAAAAAGAGTGCAGTATCTCACGTAATATGCATCTCCATACTAATTCATCCATCCATTTTTATCCTTCGTCCATTCTTCTTTCTCATTTTCCATGTCTTACTTTCTCATACATTCATACAGCATATATAGCCACTTCTTTCTTGGTTTTCCATGCTCCCTCCTGCCTTTGCCTTCAAACTCACTCACACCTCATATCGATAATTTTTGCGTTGCCATACCATCCATGTATACTTCTATCCCGTTACCTACAGATCTTCTTAATTCACATCGTTCAAGAATTCCTGTATTTTTTAAATCCTACACAACCTACTACAATTACAAGATGATCATGCAATTCTGCGGAGCAGTAATGTATAAAACATTATTTGGAACTCTCATAAGAGCTTGTCATTATGTTATGGATTCACTAATGAACAAACATACTGTACTGTTATTTGGTATGACAGCTGCTCTGCCAGTTTACTCTCTTGCTTGTCTGCTTGACCCATCATGACAGCAAGTCTTCAGTTATGACCATGTCATCATTATTTTGGATATCAATAATACAAATTTCAAATTTCTGAACAACTGCAGTTGCAACCAGGCAAGAAAAATGCACCTTTTACTGTAACTGAAACAAAATTCATGACTACTCTAGCACATTATTAACTTTTCACAATTTTTTTTTTTTTTTTATAACAAATCCAACGTGTCTTGCCCAATTTCAAATACTACATAAACCATGAAGGTGCTCTGTCACATTTTAAACCAAGAAGGTGCTCAATCACATTTTTTCTTTCTGTTTCTGCAAAATTCTTTCATTTTCAAAAACCATCTATCATTCTATTGCCAGACGCCTCAATCCCATTCGGGGTGGCCACAAACAAATCGCCTCCACGTTGCCCTGTCCTCAGCCATTTCACTGCCCTGCTCCCAACTCATACTCCCCTCTCTCATATACCTCTCCACCCCATCCCTCCATCTCATCCTCGGCCTCCCCCTCCCTCCACCTCACACACATACACTCTCTTCGTCAGTCTTTCACCCTCCATCCTCTCCACATGGCCAAACCACCTCAGTGTATTCCTCCTAACGCTTCCTATCATATCCACATCCACACCACAATGCTCCTTTATATCCTCATTTGTCAGCCTCTCTCTCAATGTGACTCCACAGGCTCCTCTCAAATAACTCATTTCCACTGCTCTCACTCTTGACTTGTGTCCTTCCAACAACGTCCAAGCCTCACTTCCATACGTTAGAGTTGGAATCACAATACTGTCATGTAGTAACTTTTTCATTTCCATGCTCACTTCCCCGTTTCTTATCACTGCTTTCACGGAACCAGCAACCTTTCTTCCCTGCTGTACCCTTTCAAGCACTTCACCCTCCAAACCTCCATCCTTACTCATCACACTACCCAAGTACTTAAACATACTCACATTTTCCATTTCCTCACCATCCAACCTCGCTGTACATTCACTGACTTCACCTCTCTCAAAGACAATCACTTTACTCTTCCCTACATTCACCTTTAGATTCCATTTCTTACACACTCTCCCAAACTCATCCACCAAGCCTTGCAGCTCCCCTTTGTCTTCACTTAACAACACAGTATCATCTGCAAACAACAGTACAGGGAGTTTCCAAACACTACCCTCTCTCACCAGGGCCACTCCAACATCCACTACCCTACTTAGTACCTCTTTTACTACCCTATCCATGTACAGATTGAACAGCCATGGAGACATGACACATCCCTGTTTCAACCCAACCTTCAAAGAGAAAAATTCACTCAGTTCACCATCCACACGCACTGCAGCCTTAGCACCATCATACATACTCTTCACAGCATTCAACAACTTCCCATCTACTCCATATATTCTTAATACTTTCCAAAATCCTTGTCTATCGACACTGTCATATGCTTTCTCCAAATACATGAAAGTTGCATACAACTTCTTTCCCTTCTCTAGAAACTTTTCCACTAAAGATCTAAGAATGAATATCTGATCTACACAACCTCTTTCCTTCCTAAAGCCTCCCTCTTCTTCTCCAACTAATTCCTCTGTTCTTTCTCTAACTCTGTCAGTAAGTATCCTACCATACATTTATCCTATTATACCAAGAAGACAAATGCCTCTATGATTACCACACACTTCTTTTTCCCCTTTTCCTTTGTACAAGGGAATAATTATACCTAGCTTCCAATCCTCTGGGACTCTACCTTCCTCCCAGGCCACTCTGCACATCTTCCACATCCATTCTACTACTATCTCTCCCCCATGCTTCAGCATTTCACCACACACTCCATCAATTCCTGGGGCTTTCCCCAATTTAACTTTCTTCATTGCTTCCACAACTTCTATCCTACTGATTTCTTCCTGTCTTCTCACCTCCCTTCTTCTCCCAGCCATTCCCCAGCCACTTACACTCACATTACTTCCATCCTGTATGTTCAACAATTCCTTAAAGTGTTCTCTCCATCTGCTTACTTTTTCTCCCTTCTCCACTAGTAATCTACCATTTTTATCTTTCACTTCCCTGCTAACTTCACTTCCACCCTGTCTTAGTCTCTTCACCTCTTTCCAGGACATTTTCTTACAGTTCCTCCACTTTACACTCAAATTCCTTCCAAATTCCTCATCCACTCTCTTCTTACTCTCTCTTACTAATCTTTTCACCTCTCTCTTTCTTTCTACATCTCTCTCTCTCTCTTCCGCCTCTCAACTTCTTCCACACCCCTATTTCTAATCCATTCATTGTATGCTTTCTTCTTTTGTGCCAAAGCCTGTCTCACCTCTTCATTCCACCATTCTGTTCCTTGCACCCCCCTCTGTCTTCTCTTCATCTCACACACCACATCATATGCTGCACATATTTCTTCTGTGAATATCTTGCACACACCTTCCACGTCCCCCATCTGCTCCAATTCATATTTGCCCAATCGTTCCTCCACTTCTCTCTGATATTCTGCCTTTTTCTCATCCTCTTGTAACCTTTGCACTCTCCTTGCAAATACTCCTTCTTCTCGTCCTTCCCTTCTTCTATTTCTCCATCTTATTTGGATCTTGATTCTGGCCACCACCAAGAAGTGGTCAGAAAGTCCACTCCCCCAACCTCTATCAGCTCTTGCATCCATTACACATCTTCGCATCCTTTCATCCACACACACATGATCAATCATTGCCTTCCTTTCATTCAGTTCACCACCCACCCTTCTCATCACTCGACATGTATACCTGTGGAACGGTTTGTGCCTGAATTGGGTATTGGCTATCACCAACCCCCTCCCAGCACAAATGTCCACTAACGCACTGCCATTCCCATTATCTCAGCAGGCACACCCCACTCACCAAATATTCCATCCACCTTCACATTCCCTACTGTACCATCCATATCACCGATCAAAAACACTCTCTCATTCCTTCCAAACTTTTCCATGCACACTTCCACATTTGTCCAGAACTCTTCTCTCACTCTGCTTGCACAATCTTGTGTTGGAGCATACACACACACAATCGCCCACATTTGTATTCCAACTTTCAATCTTAGCCACACAATCCTTGACCCAAATGATCCATACTCTCTTATGTTCTTCTTCCATCTTTTACTCACACAATCAATCAATCAATCATTTCCTGTGGCACCCTCGGGGATGCATAGGGCCTCGATGAACTCACACCACCACATCCTATCTTGTGCTAACTCCTCAAGATCTCCCCAACACTCATCTCCAGCTTCCCGTCTCATTGTCCTCACCCACGTCTCTTTTGGCCTTCCTCTACCTCTCCTACCAGGTGCCACCCACCCTGGTGTACCTCGTACTATTCCCTGTCTCCTATACACATGTCCTAGCCACTTCCATCGTGAGAATCTAACATATTCATCGATCGGCTGCACCCCCGTTATTTCTCTAATTCTACTATTTGGTATCCTTTCCCACCACTTAACTCCTAATATTCTTCTAAGTGCTTTATTTTCAAACACCAAGAATTTATTTTCCATATTCACTGTGCTGTACCAAGACTCGTGTCCATAAATTAAGATACTCCTAACCATTACCTTATAAAGTTTGATTTTTGTATGCACAGAGAAATTGTTATTTATTATTCCAAATATTTTTAAGCATTCCCATTGCCTGATTAGCCTTCTTTAACCTTTCCTCGAATTCAAAGTTCAAAGAACCATCCTTGGCTAAATAAGTACCTAAATATTTAAACCTATCAACTTGCTTTACAACCATACCTCCAATTACACATTCCTGCGCATTTTCCATATTCATATTGATTATTTCAGTTTTTCCACAATTAATAACCAAACCCACCTTGCGACCTTCACTCACCAAACAGTCCAACACTCTCTGCATCTCTTCTGGCCCATCATAAATCAAAACTATATCATCTGCATAATCTAAATCCAAAAGTTTCTTGTTCTCTCCCCAAAGTATACCTGCACCGGTTTCTGTTCCAACGCGTTTCATAATGTAATCAATGACCAATATAAATAGTAAAGGCGATAGAACACCACCTTGAATTACTCCGGACTTGACTTCAAACGAATCACTCAGACAACCATCAACCATCACTTTACAAAATGTGTCCTCATGCATGTTCATAATGACCCTCACAAACTCCTCTGGTATTCCATAATGTCTCATGATCTTCCCCATAGTCTCTCTCGAAACACTATCAAAAGCCTTTTCAAAATCAACAAAACAAAGACTTAACGGAACTCTCATTTCATTAACTTGCTGCATCAAATGCCTAACTATAAAGATCTGATCATTGCAACCACGTCCCTTTCTAAAACCAGCCTGTTCTTCCCTCAGAATACCCTCAACCACTGGCTCCACACTCCACCTAATTTTGTAAGTCAATCTCACTTACAATGCATTCTATCTTTCTTATTCAAATGCACTTCTTAATCTTTGGGTTTATACTGGATGATCATCCAACATTAATGTTAAACCAAATAACCAATATGAAAACTTGCGATTCATTGACCACAAAATGATTTTTTGTCAAAACAACAATATTCTTTCATTATAAAGCTTTCCCACAATTTTATGCTGTTGTACATCTTATCATTATATAAAAAAAACTCCTTAAAAACTGTCATCATATAATTTTGACAAATGAAACTATAAATGTTCCAACTCCTTTACCGCCTCATTACAGTGATAAGTTCTCTATATCTTATTATGGCCACCAGCAGACAGTTTTATTTAGCTCTGGAAGGACCTCTTGAACTAAAGCATTAAAAACTATCTCCATTAACTCTTTTGCTAGCATAATAATTTTCCTGCTATAATCTGACAACTATCAACATTTTTCAGCAATGGAAGGAAGTCTTGTACTGAATGGGTTAAGTCAGCTGGTTAATACAGTACAAAATTATGAGAATGGCCAAGTTCCAAGCTGGGCAGTTTGTTTCCTCTCATATACTCTTTATAATGATATCTGGAACATTTTCAGTCTTTGTGCAAATTCACTTTAAGAGGTGGCTGACCCCAAACCTGAAATATCAAAATGTAGTGATTTCCCTTATGGTTTTGCGAGTAAAGGTGCTCAAATCAGATGCAACTCATACAGTTGTGTGTCTATTTCCGAGGAGCGGTTGAGGTTTATTGCTCATATAATGCCAATGAGGAGCATGCAACAGATTACTCTCACCTTAGCTGTCTACACTGAGTAGTCTGGCCACACAGCCCAACTCCCTTGATGGGGCAATAGTGGATTGGATGATGGATGATTTATCTTCCCCTTTGCTCCAATGTAATGGAAATGGTCAAAATGTGAGAAAGCTTTATCAAACAAACTAGCAAGGCAATAAAACACAGGAAAAAAAAAGAAAGAAAAAAAAAACACTGAAAATCAGTTTACTTTTTTTTTTTCCTTTTTTCAAATACTGGTATAACAAGAAGTTAACCTAACCCCATTCTAGGAGGAATGAGAACAAAAGTGGGGAAAATGGTGGTATCCTAATAATATTAATCCACATCATTCAATTACGGTAATTCACACAACCGCCTGGCTGGAAAATGGCTGCTGTAATTACAAATATATTAACCAGCTGCTGAATCTTTAACAGATGAAAGAAATATGAATCACTGACAACCTATGGTATCTCTTCATTTCTGTCCAAATACATGCCATTCTAATGCTATGGTTCGTATTATCCTTCATGGTTCACTGGCAGCTGATCCAAACATCTCATACAAAATAAATCAAGATGTAACATCACAAAAGTACAAACATTACAAATACAAACACTAACAATATATACAGCACTTACAAGACAATACACTTCATATTCAGAAAGTTGTATTTGCGCTCTATATATCACAAAGCTTACTACTGATCTAAGTACATAATCACGCACAACACAATTATAAACATAGCACAGCATCACAAGTCCCAGATCTATTTAGTATGGCATTTATATCATGCAACGGCTTCTCCAGAAGGAACCAGGTGTGAATATTATACTTCTATTATGCTAACTTGGCCCTGAATTTCATCCCTTTGCAGCTTATTCCATGTATCTCGGTGGCAGAAGACATTACAATGGCTCTATGTCCTTCCTATGTCACTACTTCATGACTAGCACCATATTCAAGTGTTAACCTATAACTTAGTATTCAAGATGAAGATATGGCAATTTTAGACTAAGTTAGGGTAAAATGGACATACTTCCATGTAAAACAAATACTGAACTGGTGATATTTACATTTCTTACCAGGAAAATTATTACCACCTGTACTCTACATCTGAGAGGTAACAGAAAGATGTCAAGTGATCACATGGCATTCTCAGTCTGTGTGCGAGCAAGGCCAGCTCTATGAAGATATCTACACTTCGATGGATTGAGGATCTTGAGTCACATCACAGCATACATCCTCTCCGAACACCACCAGATCTTTGTACCTGAAATTAGTAAACAATTTCCCTTCAGCACTGGCAGTTTAGAGGGTGATGTGCTTTAACCCCTTAACCGCGGGGCGTCACTTTCGTGACGCTTGGGAGCAAGGGATCATACTGCGGGGCGACACTTTTGTGATTCTGAGTTATTTTGAATTCGCCCGGGCTTTGAAGTGGTGGCTTGTATCATCTATCAGTACTGCCAATGTCGAACACTAGTCAGCACTCCTAATCTCGTCTGTACTCCCATCCATTGTTGACAATTTCACCATTTTTCCCCGTTCTTGACTTCCCTCCCTACCTCCCCTCCTTACCCTATCCTCTCACCTGACCGGCCGTGCTACGCTAAGTAAATCTTCCCTGGAATTTTTCACTGATTTCATACATTGAAATAAACCCTATGCCCTATTCTTATACCAAATAATATATACAAGAAAGAAATAAGGTAAGTGAGAGTGCCATACTACTAGAATTGGCTAATTATCACCTGACAACACCTCACGTGCACTCGTTCGCTAATTTTCGCTGTTTATTTCCCCTTGAAATATGTCGTATAATCTATTTTCGTAATAAAAATATATATAAGAAAGGAAGGGAGAAGCCTAAGTGATATTTACATTCACCTGGAACTACCTAATTTTTTATGTATTGTCTTGGTTTCCTGCCAATCATTTTATTGCTATATATTAGCAGGTCTCATAGGGCTGAAGTTGGTAGTACTGAACCTACCGTAGCCAGGCGGCAGGAGGCCACCACTATCAGTTCACTGTCGTCTTTGAAAGTGGGAGTATGTCTGATTTGCTCCTGCTAACTTCCGTCGCTTCATAGCCCCATGCAAAAGGCCCTGTGACCTTTACCCCCTACTAAACCTCGTGTGGAAAGAGGTAAAGGGCTGACAATTGATAGAGAATGACTATGATCTTTTTATTGAGTAAAACAGCGCAAGTGGAATTGTAAATAAAGTGTAAATAATGTGTAAACAGCAAGAAAGCAATGAATGTAAATATAAGTGAACAGTGGAAAATAGTTTTAAAAGTTACTTCCATGCCCCTATTTCTCATCCATTCATTGTATGCTTTCTTCTTTTGTGCCACAAGAGGTGAGACAGGCTGTGGCACAAAAGAAGAATGCATACAATGAATGGATGAGAAATAGGGGCGTGGAAGAAGTTGAGAGGGGGAAGAGAGAGAGAGAGATGTAGAAAGAAAGAGAGAGGTGAAAAGATTAGTAAGAGAGAGTAAGAAGAGAGTGGATGAGGAATTTGGAAGGAATTTGAGTGTAAAGTGGAAGGACTGTAAGAAAATGTTCTGGAAAGAGGTGAAAAGAGTAAGACAGGGTGGAAGTGAAGTCAGCAGGGGAGTGAAAGATAAAAATGGTAAATTACTAGTGGAGAAGGGAGAAAAAGTGAGCAGATGGAGAGAACACTTTAAGGAATTGTTGAACATAGAGGATGGAAGTAATGCGAGTATAAGTGGCTGGGGAATGGCTGGGAGAAGGAGGGAGGTGAGAAGACAGGAAGAAATCAGTAGGATAGAAGTTGTGGAAGCAATGAAGAAAGTTAAATTGGGGAAAGCCCCAGGAATTGATGGAGTGTGTGTTGAAATGCTGAAGCATGGGTGAGAGATAGTAGTAGAATGAATGTGGAAGTTGTGCAGCTTGGCCTGGGAGGAAGGTAGAGTCCTGGAGGATTGGAAATCAGGTATAATTATTCCCTTGTACAAAGGAAAAGGGGAAAAAGAAGTGTGTGGTAATCACAGGGGCATTTGTCTTCTTAGTATAATAGGAAAGGTGTATGGTAGGATACTTATTGACAGAGTTAGAGAAAGAACAGAGAAATTAGTTGGAGAAGAACAGGGAGGCTTTAGGAAGGGAAGAGGTTGTGTATATCAGATATTCATTCTTAGATCTTTAGTGGAAAAGTTTCTAGAGAAGGGAAAGAAGTTGTATGCGGCTTTCATGGATTTGGAGAAAGCATACGACAGGGTGGATAGACAAGGATTGTGGAAGGTGTTAAGAATATAGGGAGTAGATGGAAAGTTGATGAATGCTGTGAAGAGTATGTACGATGGTGCAAAGGCTGCAGTGCATGTGGATGGTGAACTAAGTGAATTTTTCTCTTTGAAGGTTGGGTTGAAACAGGGATGTGTCATGTCTCCATGGTTGTTCAATCTGTACATGGATGGGGTAATAAAAGAGGTACAAGGTAGGGTAATGGATGTTGGAGTGGCCCTGGTGAGAGAGGATAGTGTTTGGAAACTCCCTGTACTGTTGTTTGCAAATGATACTGTGTTGCTGAGTGAAGACGAAGGGGAGCTCCAAGGCTTGGTGGATGAGTTTGGGAGAGTGTGTCAGAAATGGAATCTAAAGGTGAATGTAGGGAAGAGTAAAGTGATGGTCTTTGAGAGAGGTGAAGTCAGTGAATGTACAGCAAGGTTGGATGGTGAGGAATTGGAAAATGTGAGTACTGTACGTTTAAGTACTTGGGTAGTGTGATGAGTAAGGATGGAGGTTTGGAGGGTGAAGTGCATGAAAGGGTACAGCAGGGAAGAAAGGTTGCTGGTTCTTTGAAAGCAGTGATAAGAAACAGGGAAGTGAGCATGGAAGTGAAAAAGTTACTACATGACAGTATTGTGATACCAACTCTAACGTATGGAAGTGAAGCTTGGACGTTGCTGGAAGGACACAAGTCAAGAGTGAAAGCAGTGGAAATGAGTTATTTAAGAGGAGCCTGTGGAGTCACATGGAGAGACAGGCTGACGAATGAGGATATAAAGGAGCGTTGTGGTGTGGATGTGGATGTGATAGGAAGCGTTATGAGGAACACACTGAGGTGGTTTGGCCATGTGGAGAGGATGGAGGGTGAAAGACTGACGAAGAGAGTGTATGTGAGTGAGGTGGAGGGGGGAAGAGGGAAGGGGAGGCCGAGGATGAGATGGAGGGATGAGGTGGAGAGGTATGTGAGAGAGGGGAGTGTGAGTTGGGAGCAGGGGAGTGAAATGGCGGGGGACAGGGCGACTTGGAGGCGATTTGTTTGTGGCCACTCCGAACGGGATTGAGGCATCTGGCAATAGATAGATAGAAGTTACTTCAAGTGACAGTGCATAACACAGTGTAAATAAAATAGAAATGTAAATAATGTAAATAAAGTAGAGAACGTAAATAGAAATGTAAATGAGTGGTATTATAAGAATACGAGTATATATACTAGGAGTAATGAAAGTGAAAGTTTCACTCTAGCATGTATGAATACTATGAGTTATGAGAGTGAAGGTGAAAGTGACAGTCACTCTCAATGCTAGTATACAGGACGAGAAAGTGAATGCTACGTATTATACTGAAAGAAATTGAATCCCTACAGTGACAATAAACTATTATTACTGAAGGAAACTTATGGATAAAGACTGTAGATATATATAAGTGTTATATAGTAACAGAAATATAAACTGTGAGTGTTTTTATGAAGAATAGACAACACTAGCGGCGAACGATTGGAAGTGGGATGGTCATACGCCCTCGTAATTTTCATTGCTTTCACAGTGTTTTTTTGGGGGAGTATGGATTCCAAACAATTTGAGAATCACAGATTAGTGTTTCTAGTGATAATATCAGGCTGTGGTAATCATATTACGAGTTGTCGGGAAGTGTAAAGTGGAGACTTCGTTACCCAACTTCAGAGGTCTCCACAAGTCCTACGGTACTCGACGATGGCTCAACAAACACCCAAGGAGAAAGCTGAAGGTATGTGCCGTAAGTACAGTATATGTGATTTTAATATTCTAGGACTAATAACTGATTTTTGGCAAATATTCTTAAAGAGTCTGTCGGAGCACAAATATGCCCGCAGGAGCCGCAAATCAAAGTAAAACAAGCCCGTGGTGTAAGGATTAAAGGGTACAACATGGAAGAAAAGTTGCTGGTTCTTTGAAAGCAGTGATAAGAAAAAGGAAAGTGAGCATGGAAGTGAAAAAGTTACTACATGACAGTATTGTGATACCAGCTCTAATGTATGGAAGTGAAGCTTGGACCTTGTTGGAGGGACACAAGTCAAGAATGAGAGCAGTGAAAATGAGTTATCTGAAAGAAGCATGTGGAGTCACATGGAGAAACACACTGACAAATGAGGAAGTGAAGGAGAGTTGTGGTGTGGATGTGGATGTGATAGGATGTGTTAGGAGAAACACACTAAGGCACTTTGGCCATGTGGAAGGGATGGAGAGCGAGAGACTGACGAAGAGTGTGTATGTGAGTGAGGTGGAGGGGGGAGAGGGAGGGGGAGGCCAAGGATGAGATGGAGGGATGGAGTGGAGGGGTATGTGAGAGAGGGGGATGTGAGCTGGGAGCAGGTTAGTGAAGTGGCAGGGGACAGGGCAGCATGGAGGTGATTTGTTTGTGGCCACCCCTTACAGGATTAAGGCGTCTCGCAATAGACAGATAGATAGTGTTATACAGTACTGTAATATCAATACTCTGTTACAAGACAGATGATATAAAGTGTAGTGTAATGTAATAGGTTGCTGCAATATATGGTGGAGGTACAGGTATTGGAAACATGGGGAGTTTAGTTAACAAAAGGAAGTTAAGTCATTTATATGTGGTGCTGCACGAGATTCTTGCACACTGGTTCAGAGTTCTGCAGGTTTCTTTAAGACATGAGGTCTAAAGTGAATGTTGATAAGGGAGAGGTCTAGTGTAAATGATAATACATGTAAGGTCATTGCTGATGAAAAGGAGATTCACACTGTGATGTGCTGGTTAACAGACAGAGTTGAACTGATTGGTGATTTAAAGTACCGCAGTGCAGCGACTGAAAAGAGAAATATCATCATGTGCCCAAGTGAACTGGACCATGGAGTGGATTAAGGATGACCAGTCGCCATTGTTATTAGAAGCAGCCAGATGACTGCATGAAGGTGTGTTAGTGCCCACATTAAGTGTTATGAGTGTAAGACTTCAGTAAGGCATGAATTTGAAAAGCAAAAGATGAAACCAGTTTATATGGAACTGTTAAAGAATGTATGTTGTGTAGGTAGAATTAGAAAAGAAAAACTCATGAAAGATGTGAATGGGTGGAGTGTGATGGTTTGGGCATGTTGAGAGGATGGATGATGACAACTGGGTGTGCAAGATGGGACATGTGAATGTCGGGGGTACGGTTGTGAGAGACAAACCGAAAAAGACCTGGAGCGAGAACATACCGTGTGACCTCAGGGATAACAGACAGAACTGGAGGGCAGTCAGATACTGTGCAGTGTGGATAGCCACCATTAGATGATCAGGGTTCGTTTCGTTTTCGTTTCGTTTTTAAAGGCTCCAACATGCTTGCATGCGTCGGCCTTGGTCACCTAATGGCAGCTCTCCACGCTGCATGATCCATTGCAGCCTCCCTGTTCAGTCCCTTAATCCTGAGGTCACACTTAATGACCTCGTCCCATGTCTTTCTCGGTCTACCCCTCGTAACCCCACCCCCAATATTAACATGTCTCACCTTCCTCACCCAATTATCATCCCCCATCCTCTCCACATGTTCAAACAATCTCAATCTACCTCTCCTCATCACAACACCAATACACTCCAGTTCCATTCTACCTCTCAACTCTTCCATCGTGAACCCAGTCCCCCCAGACCTTGGACGCAGGGACGCACTACACATCCACCTAATCATTGTCATTTCTGTACGTCTGAGCCGGCGAATATCCTCCTCCTTCACTGCCCAGGTCTCACTACCATACAGCATTACACTCCTAACACATGCTCCATACACAGACCCCTTAGCACGTAGGGAGGGTCCTCTCATTGTCAGAAGAGGCAAGAGCTCCCTGAACTTCTTCCAACCACTTCTCACCCTAGCCACAGAGCTAGCTCCAGCCCCACCTCCAGCACACAACATGTCTCCCAAATAACAAAACTCTTCCACACACTCAAGAGATTCACCAGCAAGTTCAATTCTTTCATGTCCGACAATCTCCACCTGCTCTCCCCGACACGCCATACACATAAAATCAGCATTATCTCGCAGTCTACCTCCGATACCACTACATCTCTTATGCACCCATTTATCACAAACACCACACAAGATGGAATTACTTCCCATGCCCTTGTGGCAAAATGCACATGGCCACTCTCCCTCATCTTTGACAAGCACTAAAAATAAGAGTATGAGAGGGAAGGGTTGATGCATAAAAGTATGCTGGACCCTTTAAAAATGATATAAATGATAAAAAGGGACATGAGTGAGCTTAAATGGTATTTTCAAATAGAGAGAGTAGATGTGAACAGACAAGTGAAAAGTGTATCCTGCACAGTATGTGAATGAGTCTACGGGTAGGAGGTGTGTTAGATCAGACAAAATATGGCTGGATTTAGTTAATGAATGGGTGAGAAAGCAAGGTTTGGAAGAGGAAGAGGTAAATGAACTGATGAACAGAACTGCATGGATAATGTATGTGTGAGGATGTATAGCCATAAGCAAAAAACTGCCAATAATCCTTTGCCAGCATTGTGTCCTGCCTTCCACATTTCTTACTTCTCCTGAAACAACAGAGTACCCTTCCCTCTCATACTCTTATTTTTAGTGCTTAATACTGCTGCCTCATAAAAACAGTTACTGTAACACCTTCCATAGCCACAACTAGCAAAAAAGTTCTGTCAAGCTTTTGCCAACTGCTATACAGTTGTACCATATCATCGTATCAGTTATAAAGGCTCCAACATGCTTGCATGTGTTACACCACATCTTTAACTTACACTCAACAGAATGGCAGTATCCTGCATCATCATCATCACCACCCAATCCTGTGTTGCCCCATGAGCAATGTAAGAGCCCAGGACTAGGCAAGTTGGTCATGATTTTTAAGATGAGGGTAACCAGCCTCACTCATCCCTGAGTGGCATGACATGAGAAATAAACCCCAACCAACCCTTGGACATAAACCTATACAGGTTCAAACCAGCTGGAGCGCCTGAATTACTCACTAAATCACCAGGTACCATAATTTGGCTATGTGGTTACCATCCTGTGTAGTAAACTTTTCCTGGTGTACAGGAAACCATTTGGTTTGTCCCTCAGTGTAGAGTCACCCATATACAGAAGGAAGAGGAAAAACAGAAGAGGAAGGAAGGAAAGAAGGAAGAGAGGAAAGAGCAGTCACCCGAGAGCAGCTCTACAAGTGGGTGTATGGTAAGTGCCCCCATCTACCACTGTGGCCCCACCTACCACATCCTGCATGAGTCTGTAAACTGCATTTAAAAGAAAAATGAAAAAAATTCCCAATATATGGGTCAACAGCTATTTAAGGTATATTTCTTTTCACACTAGTGACCTTGACCTTTAACCCACAACTTTCATATTCAAACCTGACCCTGACCTAGATGTGGTTGACAGCTACTCACCTAAAAAAAAAAAAAAAAGTCAAGGCTTTCAAAAGCGAGAACCCCCCCCCCCAACACAGAAAGATGTGATAAAAAATATGGATTTACCTGCATCATGGGCAATAAAAGTGATGTGGATGGTTTGTCTATGAGGTAAGTCTAAGAATTCTAAAGGCTTGAATGATGTGCAAATGGGTATGTAGCCTGTATCACTGGGCACTCAGTTTATAGCTTTAATTTTGCACTGTCTTACTCCTAACAACCTCTTGTGTGAGTGAGATACATACAGTGGCATCCAAAGTACCATATTAGTCATTGGTGTCACATTCACATCACCACAGTGGCAGAATGGACATTGTCGCTGACTGGGAAGCTGCCTGCCCGTTAGCCCCAGGGTTCAAATCCTGGTGCATGCAGTCGGTAACACTTGACTCTGGTGTCCATCCACCTTTAATAGGCTGGTAGGTATAACGAGTACCTAGGGGAAGTAACTATGGTAACCTGGATGATGCAGTGGCTTTATATCTCTGGATATTGGATGAATAACCAGTTGCAAGCTCAATGGCCTAAGATAAACAGATAAGCAGTGTGGCTAAGCACCTCATGGCAGCTGCCCACACTTTACCTTTAACCACCTCACTTTATTAAAAGTCATTATATTTTCAGTGTAATAACTTTACTGCAATTTCATCTTACCATTACCAGACTACGCTTGTAAAGCTTTAGAAAGATCTCTTGTAATGAACAACTTCAATCTTGTGACATTTTTGTACTTTATTCTTGCTGCCACCCAATTATTTTAGCAACTTAGGACAGATATTTAGTAGTGAAAGAATGCACAAACTCTACACAAAGCTGAATAAAACAGTCTGGTAGTAGCAATGATAAAACAAAATACACCACTGTGCTGAAGGGTTTAACAGGATTAAAAAAAAAAAGCTGTATGTAATATTCCCAGTTCAACAGGTCTTGCTTAAACTAAATAAAATTATCTGGGGGTGGCATGAACAGAAAAAAGGCATTGCAGTGGTGAAATGGATTACTTCTTAACACTGATGTCTTTGGTACTTTAGTCTTGCTACCTAAAAACAGTTTTAAGAGTTAGAGGAGAATCTCTGGAACTGAAGAGGTTAGATACAAACTTTACAAACACAATCATCAGATCTCTCTTACGATTACCATAATGAAGTAGTCTGGCAGTAGTAAGAATAAAGTTTTAAAACTTTCTGTACTGAAGGGGTTAATGGAAAGCAATTATGATAATGACGATTATTGTAAAACAGGTAATGATGGTGCCTGAAAGAAGGCTTTCAACCACATGCAGGGAAAAGATAGAACATTTTACTGCAGGAAAGTTGAGCGACAGAGGAAAAAAAATATAGGGGGTACAGTATCTACAAAAGAATTAGGGGGGAAGAAATGGTAGCAAATACAAAAAATATATATATACAGTATAGGTAGCTACAATAAAACCTCTTACATATGGCTCTCTAACAACCGGAATTTTTCAAGAGGCTTATCGTATAAGAAAAAACAAAACAAAACAAAAAGTGTAAAAACAATTAACATAATAACTGCAAATTCAAATATTGTGCACGTATGTGTGCCGTCAGTCGGTACTCACCATCACTACCTACAGTACACTGTGCGGGAGGTTTCAGTCTTGGAGCGGGATTTGTGAACGGTGTGAGCAACTGTGAGAGTCTCTTGTGTGGACACTACACTCAGTGTTTTCCGTAATCATACCTAAAGTACCTGTTCTTAAGGCTAGGCCTAAATGAAAATGTGTAGTGTTGACTATCAAGGACAAATTAGACATTTGTAAAAGGCTCTGAAGCAATGAGAGAAGGCAAAATATCTTGGGCCAGTACAATACTGGCACATCAACTTTGTACGACATCAAGTTGAATTTTGCCCTGATGGGTATTGGATCTTAAGTGTAATATTTTGTGGCAATCCCAACTTCCGGGAGAGTTAGGTCTGGTTAGGATGGATTAGGTTAGATTTGGTTAGGTTAGGTTAGGTTTGGTTAGGTTAGGTTTGGTTTGGTTAGGTTAGGTTAGGTTAGGGTTGGTTAAAGGTACAACGAGCGCTCACATAACGCGGGAATATTGCACTCTGAAGCTCCCACTTCATGAGAATTCAACGTTATTGAGCCATATGCTTCCATGTTAAAGGGTTTCATGGTACCTAAACCAGCATCAAGTTCACCTTTTGGGGCCATAAATTTGAATCAAGCACATTGGAACACAGATGTGGTGGTGTACATGGCTCTCCCTGGTCCTCCCTCCATCCCGTCTCTTTCCCCTCCCCCCGTCCCTCCTCCATCCCCACTATGGCTGTATCTGCCTGGGCACAAAGAAAAAAATTTCCACTGACAAATTTGCCCTTGGAAACTGGTTATTACCGGTACAAATTGTATACCATCACCTTTGTTGGTGTTTATACTATCATATAAGCTAATAAAAACACACACAAAACTGATGAGTAAAAGTGTAGAAATGCAGTGAGAATAAAACTGTTCAAGGGTAAAAATGGCTTCAAGTAACTTCCCAACATCCTAGCACAAAACTTTACCTGCATCGAGCAAAGCATATGTCGAGATGCAGAATTTCACAAGGTTTGCTGTGGTTTTTTCAGAATTTCGATACAACCAATATTTATAAAAAAAAAAAAAAAATGCTGGGTATGGCAGGGGATGGAGGAGAGATAGGGGGCAGACCTGGGAATGGGGGGAGAAAAGGGGGGATGGAGACAATGTGTGTGTGTGTGTGTGTGTGTGTGTGTGTATTTACCTATTTGTATTTACCTATTTGTAGTATACAGGAATTGAGCAATGCTCGTGTTGTCCTGTCTCCATATCCACATTTATCAAGTCTACCTTTACACACATGAATGTTTTTCTCATGCACCACCTCTTTGTCTAAGTCGTTCCAAATATTTAAGAATATACCTAATTGTGATATACACGGAATGTACTAAGCTCGTGGGTTTCCGTCGCTGTTTCTCAATAAGTCGAATTTAACTTTAAACTCGTTTAAGTTTTTTGACTGGACGATCTCTTTGTCCAGGATATTCCATAAGTCTATACTTCTGTAAGGAAAGCTATATTTCTTGATATCCTTCAAGCAGCTTGACTTTTTCAATTTCATTCCATGTCCTCTTGTTGCTCTCTTATCCCATACAAAAAGATCTTCTTTGTCAATTTTATCTACTCCCACCATGGTCCTGAACACCGCAATCATGTCTCCCCTCTTTCTCCTTTCCTCTAACGAAGGCAAATCCAGTTTTTCCAGCCTCTCTCTGTATGACAGGTCTGTCAGACTGGGGACCATCTTGGTTGCTGTTCTTTGTATTCTCTCAATCTTGTTTATATCTTTCTTTTTGTGTGGGCACCACACTACTGCTGCATATTCTAACCTGGGGCGGATCATGGCCACTATCAATTTTTTCATCATTTCCTCATCCATATAATGAAATGCTACGCTTATGTTAGTCAAGAGCTTATAAGTCTCTCCAACTATCTTGTTAATGTGCTTTTCTGGTGACAAACTATCTTGGACCAGCACTCCCAAATCTTTCTCTTCTCTCCTTTTTGTGATTAATTCATTACCCAAAAAATAATTCAGTGATGGTCTCCTGGTACTTTTACCCATTTCCAATATTTTACATTTCTTTACATTAAATTTCATTTCCCACGTCCGGCTCCAATTGTGTATCCTATCCAAATCCTCCTGCAGTATTTTACAATCCTCCTCAACCTCTATCTTCCTCAAGATCTTTACATCATCAGCAAACAGACTCGCATAACTGTTCACTCCATCTACCATATCATTGACGTAAATCAGGAACATTACTGGCGCCAACACTGAGCCTTGAGGGACTCCACTTGTTACTTCCCTCCATCCAGACATCTTTTCCTTTATTACTGTCCTCATTTGTCTGTCTCTCAAAAAGTCTCTCATCCATTCCAGAAGTTTCCCCTTTAGTCCTCCTATATATTCTAGTTTCCACATTAGTCTCTTATGAGGTACCTTGTCAAAGGCCTTCTCTAAGTCTAAGTACACACAATCCACCCAACCATCTCTCTCCTGTACCACATCAATCGCTCTTGAGTAAAAGCTCAACAAGTTTGAAACACATGACCTTCCACTTCTGAATCCAAACTGACATTCAGCCAAAATATTCATCTCTTCCAGATATTCTATCCATCTGTCTTTCAGGATTCTCTCACACAATTTTGCGACCATGCTGGTTAGAGACACTGGTCTATAATTCAGGGGTTCTTCCCTGTTTCCTCCCTTGTAAATTGGTACCACATTTGCCCTCTTCCATTCTTTTGGCACTTTCCCCTCTTCCAGTGAGCATACAATTAAGCTGTGAATTTTATCCGCCAGTTGTTCTCTGCATTCCTTCAGTACCCAATTAGAAATTCCATCAGGTCCTGGGGCTTTCCTTACATCCTGAGTTTCCAGTAATTTATACACTTCCTGCACCTCCACTTTTATATCTTTCATCACCGGAACATTTCTAATCACTCCCTCCCCTTCCACAAGCTCCTTTTCTTTAGTGAAAACTGACTGGAAACGTTTGTTCATTATTTCTGCTTGCATTGCCGCATCCTTAAAGACCTCTCCATCTACTTTCAGCTTGGTGATTCCTTCCTTTTGTTTCAGTTTGTGTGTGTGTGTGTGTGTGTGTGTGTGTGTGTGTGTGTGTGTGTGTGTGTGTGTGTGTGTGTGTGTGTGTGTGTGTGTGTGTTTTTGTAGTATATCACCAAAACTTAAAAAAAAAAAATGCTGGGCATGGCAGGGGATGGAGGAGAGACAGGGGGCAGACTTGGGGATGGGGGGAGAAGAGGGGAGATGGAGGCAATGTGTGTGTGTGTGTGTGTGTGTGTGTGTGTTTTTGTAGTATATCACCAAAACTTAAAAAAAAAAAAAAAAAAAAAAAAAAAATGCTGGATGTGGCAAGTGATGGAGGAGGGACAGAGGGCAGACTTGGGGATGGGGGGAGAAGAGGGGGGGATGGAGGCAATGTGTGTGTGTGTGTGTGTGTGTGTGTGTGTGTGTGTGTGTGTGTGTGTGTGTGTGTGTGTGTGTGTGTGTGTGTGTGTGTGTGCGTGTGTGTATGTGATAGAGAGAGAGAGAGAGAGAGAAATGAGTGAGGAAGAGAATGAATAAGAGAATCAGTGAGTAAGTGAGTGAGATGGGGTGGGGGAGTATTAGTTCTTGTCTCTCTCCCTGTCCCCCTCATCCTCCCCCACCCCTGCTTGTCTCCCTCTCTTTCCCCCCACCCTCCATCACCCCCACTTGTCTCCCTCACCTTCCCCCACCCTTGCTTGTCTCCCTCTCTTTCCCCCCACCCTCCCTCACCCCCACTTGTCTCCCTCCCCTTCCCCCACCCTTGCTTGTCTCCCTCCCTGTCTCCCCACCCCCCCCTTATCTCACTGCCTGTGTGTTGTCAGTTGTCCCTAACCGCACCTCCCACTGCCTCATCTTACTGCATGTGATGCTTGCTGTCTCATTTTTTAACTAATGCAATCTGCACTCTGTCAGTCACCTGCCACGTCATGTGATTTCCAACCGCAATTCTATGCCTCGCGCTGTATTCTGTCTATCACTGGCCGCTCAGTAAGACTTTGAAACATAAATTGGGGCCTCCTGCCGCTTTATGTCCATCATCAACGCATAGGCAGGTCCTGTAAAAATTGAGCAGCTTCCTCCAATAGCGTTACATCTATTTGTTCTGCGTTGTGACTCCATTTGGACATCAAATTTTGCCTCCTGTGTTATGTGAGCTTCGCGCCATAGGATTGCGCATTATGTGCGCACTTGCTGTATCGGGGGGCAGGGGGGTGTCTGGCAGTTAACTTTGGCCAAGTTAAATTAGGTTAGGTTAGGTTTGGTTACATAGCTAAGTTTTCCGTAGCTTTGACACTGTTATTTGTGTTTGCATATTTAAGTACGTTTGATACACTGATGCATCCTGTCGAAGTGGTGGTTGGTAAACAACGCAGGCAGGCAGAGATGTTGTTGATAAACACATGACGTGGGTGACCTGGCCATTTCACTAAATACCAAGAAATAGGTATATTTTGTCTTTTCTCATTCACTTCCTACAGTCACAATTCTGCAGTTAATTATCTGTGTAGCATATGTACCAAAATTAGTTACTGTGAGATTATGAGTTTGTTACAATATAGGTGGAACTAGCAAACCCATTTGGTAAAGAATTACCAGATTTTCATTCAAAAATGGGTGTTGAAAAGGAGCATTCCTACAGTAATGGCTGGATGGAAAGGTTTAAGCTGCGTCACGGAATTCGCAAATTGGACATAGGTGGTGAAATAAAGTCAATGTTTGCTTGCCTAGGTATAAGGTCCATTATCCTCCATCATCTGGAAAACTCCTACTACCTGCTATGGTCAAACTTGGCTATAGCCAGATATGGAAGGTCTTATTGTAATTAGGCATGAAAGGTGTATGAATCTGTCGCTAAATTATTATCCTCAGCTGATGAGTTTTGAGAAGGGTGCAAGCTTGAGAGATAAATTACAAAGCAATATGTCCTATTTTAACCCTTATTTCTCAAGAAAACAATTATTTGTTTTTTCTTTTTGTAAGAAAGGAAGAAGAAACCAAAGACCAGGAGCCCGTAAACCATTCCTGCCAAGAAAAAAACAAAAACAATACAAAAGGGAGCCAAATTCAAGACCCGTTCATTTCAAGATGCCTGCATTTGAAAGGCTGGAGATCATAGGAAGTAGGAAATACGGACAGAGGGAGATAGTTCCAAAGCTGACCTGTTGCATAAATGAAGGACTGGGAGTAACGGTTAACTCTTGTATTAGAGAGTTGGACAGAAAAGTGTATTGTCATAAATATCACAGAGTAAGGCACTAACAAGTGGCTGTATCTTTAACAGGTTATGAAAACAGTATCAACAAGACCTTTCTCTCAAGCTGTTTACAAGCTTGTCCTTCGTTTGCTGACTCATGGAAGTCCACCAGTCTGTGCGGCCAATTAGTCTGAGATCACGAGTGTCTTTTAAAATGCCAAGGATCACTTCTGCACTTAAATCCTGCTGTTGGCCCAGCCTCAACTCCTTCAGTTGCAACAGACTGTTGCCCCTCAAGGCATACAGCAGCTGATGGGAGATAGACAAGAAAAATCAATATGGTACACACTGGCACTTTCAGCTTAACCTTTACACTATAACAAATCTTTCATAAGCTATGCAAATAAAACTGTCTGGAGTCAGCATTAATAAAATATACCTCTAAATGAATGAATGGCATTAATGGAAACTATTTCTATCCCCTCATTACCCAAGTCTCCCCTAAAACCCCAGAATTTGTGATGTCACTCCCCTAAGTTCCAGTCAATATCCTAATCAGTCGATGGAATGTGCTGGTACCCATCTCTCCCTCGGCTCCTCCCATTCCATGACCAGTCAGTCAATGGGCTTCACCAAAACTCCTCTCTAGGCTCCACCCAGTGAGTTGTGCTAGTATCAGTGACACATCCTTTTGCTCTTCCTGTTCTATGACCAGGTATTGAGAGGTGCTGAAACTTCCATAAGCTGGTAAGTTCATACTCAAAGGCAGAGCTACTTTATTAAAGCAGAGTTACCAGCTTGACCCAATTTATAGTACCACTTGTACGGAAAAACATCTGCAACATTTGAAACACATTGCTGTCTGACAATGAGGACTGTCCTATTCAGAGGAGAGTTTATATCTTCCAATGTCTGGCTGTTTTAATTTAAAAAAAATGATATGCACAGATAATGTGGACCATATTCTGTTCCCTCTATCCAGAAGGCTGTACACTGCTGTAAGTTCTTAACTATAATCAGTCCATGATACTGAATTATGTCTCAAAAACATTCAGATAAAAGGTAAGTTTATTCACATAGTGCCACTGTGCCTTTGCAGACTGTGACTTTTACAAACTGTAAGGTCATCCATAAATGTCATGGGACTGATCCCAGTCAGCACTTCCACACCTAATCCTCCTCACTCTCATGAGTTCATTACCCCAAAGCCCAATTTAGATTATTACCACTGAAATATTTCTCTCTCAAATTCTTCATATTGACTGTTTTACACCAAAAGGCTTTGAGGCAGACTGGGATCAGCAACACTACAACAAAACTGCACATTCTTGCTTGGCAGTGGCATCATAAAGTCCATTTCAATTGGAGTCTGTGACTTCATTTATACTGAACAATATATATTTTTTTTTTTTAAATAAAATTATACAGTTAATAACCTACTCTGATTGTCGGCAAAAACTGTAATACAGTACAGCACTATTTTTGTTGCTGCTTAACCTTGGTCTGTCTACCTGAGCAAAGCTGTTGACCACAGGTGAGCAACTGCCTCTGTACAGCCATCCTATAGCTACAGTAAAGTATGGTACAGGCACATACACTATCTAGAGAACCATCATCCCCTTGCAGTAAACAGTAGCTTGCCCAAGTTGTACCAGGGTGTTTCCTCACAGCAAGGTGCAGGGAATATGAGAAGTCTGGCTCATGAGTGGAGACTGCATTTGCTTTGCTCCACCCTGGGTGCACAGTGTCAACATGTGCAGGCTCCTAGTCAGTGCTTATACAATAATGTGCTGTATCTGACTGGAACTGTCAAAATGAAGAAAAATTTAAGTGAAATTCTTATGTAATGAGAAGAGCCCTCCCAGTTCCAGCATTCACTTCAATGACATTCTTCATTGTACTCAAGATATCACCAGACGACTTTGTTCAATGATGATGTTTAAATGTAGTACAGTGATAACAAAGTTAACTAAAAAGTGCTCAGAGAGCACATACCGCCAATAATGCCATTGCCATTAAACTGGATCCAGATCCAGATCCATGGATAAAGGATCCAGATCCGGAGCTGGAGCTACACCAAAATTCAATCAAGTCTTTCTTGGTCCATGATCCACCTTTCCACAATATTTCATTGAAATTCACTGAGAACTTTTAGAGATATTGTGCAGTACACTCCAGACTCGCATCCAGATCCGCCCCCAAATTTAATCATTTCTTTCTTGGTCCATGGCCCACCCTTCTACAATATTTCATCAAAATCCGTTCATAACTTTTTGAGTAATCCCGAAGCCAGATCCATGGATATGGGATCCGGATCTAGATCTGCATCTGCCCTAAAATTTAACCAATTCTTTCTTGGTCCACGGTGCACCTTTCCACAAAATTTCATTGGAATTCATTGAGAACTTTTGAAGATATTGTGCAGGATACTCTGGATCTGGATCTGGCCCAAAATTTAATCAATTCTTCCTTGGCCCATGGCCCACCATTTCATGAACTTTCATCAAAATCCGTTCATACCATTTTGAGTAATCCTGTTAACAGACAGACAGACAACACATATACCAACCAACATGGGGAAAAACATAACCTCCTTGGTGGAGGCAACTATGGTCATATTTAATCCATCCAGTTTGAAAAATCTCTAAGGTTGAATAAAACTGTCTAAGGGCTGCAAGAATATACTGTATAGCCTATATCAATAAAATATATTACTGGATGCAACAGGTTAAGAGTGTATTATGACTGGGTACTAACCATGCCTGGGTTGATGAATTCCGTATAGAAGGTTAAGCAGGTGAGGTCAATACTCCAATGCAGCAGCACATCCAGTATTGTCTGTAGTCCCTGCTGCCTCTGCAACACAACTCTACTCAGACATACTGTACTACCAGTACAAAAATCTACAGTATACTACCCTGTCAACTACAGACACACAAATGGCCAATCATAATTGTGTGGGATATGCTACAAACATCAGAATGTGCCAGTGAATGGGGAAATCCTGCAATTAACTGGTGCCCTTCTCCTTTCCTAAACAAATAAAAAAAAAATGCAGCACCCAAACATCATCAAACATGGGAATTTCCCAGCTCAAAGTGTACCTGAGATGAAATGAAAAAATACATTTAACACAAGAGTATTTTTTTATTACTGCACGAATAACAAACCATACAGAACATACTCATGAATGTGAAGGGCCGGCTGCACATTTTGGTATTATCTGTACATAAGGTCAAAACAATATCACTCAGGAGGGGTCCTATGATATTCCAAATGATCAGTATGGCTACTATCTATCTACTTATCTATTGCCAGATGCCATAATCCTGTAAGGAGTGGCCATTTGACTTTGAGTTACTGTATTGGTTTTACGGGGAGGGGCACTAACCCTCCACCAACCCACTTGTTGACACATAGGGAGCATGTATGAGTTGGTTATAAGGTTACCACCCAGCATTGTAAATGGTTTCTTGGCTTACAGGAAACCATTTGGCTTGTCACTCAATGTAAAGCCACCTGTAAAGGAAAGAAGAGCAATAAGAAGTGACAGGAAAGATGGAAGATACTGTATATGAAGAGAGGAGGGACGGCACAGAAAAAGAATGATAAAAGGCTAAGGAAGACGTAGGCAGCACTACATCAAGTGAGTGGATGATGGTCACCACCACCTACCACCAAGTATGGCTACTGATGTCCACAAATTATTAACTTATTTTCATGTGCATATGTATGTAGCAACAGTGAGATTTTTACTACAGATAAATTAGAAAATGTCACAAACAAAAGATCAGATTCATATCGAAATCGGATGAGTAACTATAAAAAATAAATATGGTACCTAGTACAGTATATGTTTGTTTCACCTAATGACTCTAAACTCTTTATTGTACCATATCTACTGTAATTAAAAAGATATGCAAATTCATCATCACTGTCTTTCACAAACTTTAAGGAATTTAGTGCTGAATTTGGCTGATACTTGCAAATCTAATTTTGTTTGGCTAACAACAAAAGAATACGTGCATTACTAATGTTGGTACAAGTACTTTATAGAATCATATACTGGATATTAATGTATTAAACAACATCAAAGTATCACAATAACTTTAACTTTTCTATTTGGATTTTCATTTTAAGGAAGCAATGAAGTGATTACTGTACTGTACTGCACCTTTATTTTGTAAAAGGTTATTAAGACACATTAATACTTAAAAGTAACATCTTTGCCACTGGCCAAATAACAACAAACATACCACAGAACACAAAACTCTTCCCTAAAAGCACGTAAGTCTCAATCATTTGACAAACAGTAAACACAACATTTTAACTTTTAAAAACTAAGCCAAATCTTGGCAGTTAACATCATCATCATCATCATCATCCAATCCTACATTGCCCCATGAGGAGCGTAGGGGCCTGGGGCTAGGCAAGTTGGTCCTGACATTTAAGATGACAGTGACCAGCCTCACTCATCCCTGAGTGGCATTATGTGAGCAATAACTCCAACCACCCCTTGGATATAAACCTTCACCGGCTCAATCCGATTGAAGTGCCACAATTACCCACTAAACCACCAGGTGCGATAATTTGGTTATATGGTTACCACCCAGGATAGTAAATGGTTTCCTGGTGTACAGGAAACCATTTGGCTTGTCACTCAGTGTGGAGTCACCCATAGGCAGAAGGAACTGGAAAGAATGAAGGAAAGACAGACAAAAGAGAAGTGTAAAGTCACCCATAAACAGAAGAAAGAGGAAAGAATGAAGTAAAAAGGAAAGAAAGGGAAAGAAGGAAGGAAGGAAAAATGGAAGGAGAGGAAAGGGCGGACACCTGAATGCAGCACTACATCGAGTGAGTGGATGGTGAGCGTCCCCACCTACCATACCGGCAGTTACCAATATTGTAGATACAGTGGGGCACCAACTTTCGCTACAGCAGGATTCGCGGAATCCACTTTCGCGGCATGCACCAAATATTCCCTAACTTCCACTTTTGCTTGAAAAAAATTGATTTTCGCGCACAAATTTTGGGTTTGGGACAATATTTTGAACTTTGAATTTCCTGCACCGCCCGCTCGCAACCCACCGCCATCTTGAATGACGTCATGTCAACACTCTGTCCACCCATTCCCGCCATTGTGTACGAGCTTGCTAGCTCCATTGTGTTGGATTCTCACGGTTCAATGGCCTCTACTATACCTGGTGGTGGGGGGGGAGAGCCTGGTGGTGTGGGGGGAGGGCCGGGAGGCAGTGGTGGTGATAAAAAGTGGCCGGGACATTCAAAGTCAGGAGGAAAGGCCAAGGCTAAAAGAGAGTATCGTGTTGGAGTGAAGAAACGGCAGTATAATAATGAAATGAAAAGGAAGATAGTTGAGTTTTTATTGTTTGTATCTCACAATGCAATGTACAATAGTGATTTGATGTACTGTATTGCAAGTGAAAATGAAAATCTGATGTTACTTTAGGATAACCGGGAACCAATTAGCCTTTTTGCCATAAAGACAATGCCCCAACTTTCGCTAATTACACTTTCGCGCATTATTTTTGGACCCAATTAGGCGCGAAAATTGGTGCCCCACTGTATATGATATGCATAGCATACGTAAACTTCTGGTCATTAACCAATAATGAAACACTGCATTTATGCTTAACAAGTATTTAAAGTCTTGGCTGGCTGGCCATTAGCCATAAAATGAAACAATTTTTACAATTAAAAGTTCATAACATCCTGATCATTAGCCAACTATAGGCCAAATCATCCCACAGAGTTAATGCATAGTGGTAAAAATACATCTATTTTAATCTCTGAGATTGGATTTAACTAACTAGTAGTCAAGGACTGGTGCGCTCCATATATATCATGACTAAAACTGTATCCCATGAAATAAAGCATTAGTAAGTACAGCCAGCTCTCCTACAATGCAAGATCCCAGAACATGGAAATTACAGAAAGCAGGAGGCACCTGTTTGTGTTTCAAAATCTTACCACACAGAAAAAGATGCATATAACATGGTGGGAGGCACCTGTTTATGTTTCAAAATCTTGCTATGAAGAAAAGATGCACATTACAAGGATCTCAAATGATGATGTACGGTATTGCAACGACATGTATGCATGGTGTGTTGTCACGGTCCTGTAGTGGCCACCACCAGCATCCACTACAACAGTCCCCCCTGGAACCACTTCCCTTGGCAGGTTCAGAGACAAAATATGCACACTCATGGTAACAATGGCACAGGGGACCCCCGATCACTGTGCCCTTTTTGCCCACAGGTGCATCTGGTCTGGCTTCCCCGGAATGCTTGTGGAGTCACCCACTCTACTCCTGCAGGTAAAAAGGGCACAGGGCCAGGGGTCCCCAGTCCCCTGTGCTGTTGTTGCCTGGAGTGCACGTATGTTGACTCCAAGCCAGCCAAGGGAATTGGTTGCAGGACAGACTGTCATAGTGGATGATGGTCATGGTCACTACAGTCAACTGAGAATTTCTTCTCCACTTGAGCCTGCCCCCTCCCCATGCTGTGACTGTACTTATGCTCTGTGTGACTCCCCCCCCCCCGCCACCTAACCCGCCCCCACCATGCCATCGAAGCATTCAAGATGAGTAATGTTGCAGTGTTTGTATGCTGGAAAGTCTTTATTAGGTAAGTAAATGTCCTGAAAAAATAATGAAAATGACCCAAAATGGTGAACATGAGGCTGGCTTGGGTCCCAAGAAACCTTTTAACATGTAAACACATGGATCCTATAATGCGCGATCCTATTGTGCAGTGCTTTCTGGGTACAATATTCTCGTGTTATAGAAGAGGGCATTGTACAGTGTATGCCAGCCCCATACCTGTACATATGGTAGGTAGTACATATATGGTGTACTGTTGTGGCTCATATTATGCACACTAAAAATGTCACGCAGTCTCAGATTTTAAAGGGTAACCTCTTCAGTCAAGTACATCTTTGTTCACCTTCGATAAGCTAAGCGCTGAAGCCTCTCTGGTTTAACTGAGCAACACTTTTTGGTCACATGTGCACACATGCACTAGTGGCCTACACACCATCACCCATTAACACACAACCATCAGAAGACATTCATGCTCTCTCTTCAATTTATCATCTTTATTTAAGATATGCAATGTTGCAAACTTTGTCTATCCATCTATCTATCTATTGCCAGATGCCTCAATCCTGTTTGGGGTGGCCACAAACAAATCACCTCCACGTCGTCCTGTCCCCCGCCATTTCACTGCCCTGCTCCCAACTCACACCCCCCTCTCTCATATACCTCTCCACTCCATCCCTCCATCTCATCCTTGGCCTCCCTCTTCCTCCCTCCACCTCACTCACATACACTCTCTTTGTCAGTCTTTCACCCTCCATCCTCTCCACATGGCCAAACCACCTCAGTGTGTTCCTCATAACTTTGTACAATGTTATTAATGAAGGAGCATAAGCAAGATACTGTACCTGTATATAGTATATACATGTAATGTTTTACCTCTGTTACAAAAAGAATTGTTTCACTGTAGAAGCTGAGCTGAAACAAAGTTGCAAAATGATGTTCATCCCCATATTACATGTTGTAAATCACTTCTTTAATTACATTGCAGTGAGAAGAGTTAATGTAAACATTACGAATAAATAAAAACTGTACAAACTAATGGCTGAGGGCAGTTTGCCCTTATGTCAACAACTTGTGTGTACACCCTTTACATACATAATTCCACAAGGCCACCACATTTACATAGTACACTAGTACAATGAGACCAGTATACCACACACTAAACTCACTGCTTTTGGCCTTGGGTTTTTATTTTTTCCCCCTTCCCACTCACCCATTCATTACTGTGAACATTAATAGTTTTCATTAAGACTGTTCTCTAGCAGGCTGCCAAACAGTGTCAAGGTAACAAAACTCTTTCACACAGAACTAGGCTAAGCAATGAACGAAATCTTGAATAAAAGGCATAACAGAATTTCTTCCATCAGTTTCCGATATTGATATCAAGAGTACAAATCGGTATCAGTTCTATATCAGAAAGAATGCAAAACTCAGTGATACTGCAGTTCAGTGAATTGTATCAGTTACAGCACTAAGCTACTCATACTGAGGGGGTTGAGCAACTACCACTATTCCACTTTGGCCACTCTGAAATGCCATGCAAATCAGTACCATATTACAACACAGCAATTACACATGTTTATCAGATTAATCATCATCCTGCTTCTTTCTCCAACAAGAAGGTAGTGATATAGGTGCCAAACCGTATGGTACTGTCATCCATCATTCTTGATGGGTGTTTGGGAAATAATAAAAATCTGCAAATAATGGGAGCCCTCAGAATGGCTCCCCACAGCCATAATTTAACTATTGGTATGTGATAGTCTAAAAAACTCTTTGTCTATCTCTAGACGGACACTGTAATCCCACAAGTGATGGCCATTTGTCTTTGAGTTAGTTGTTTTACAGGGAGGGGTACTAACTCTATGCCAAACCACTTGTTTACATGTACAGAACACATGTGGGTTGGTTATATAGTTACCACCCAGTGGTGTAAATGGTTTCCTGGCTTACAAGAAACCATTAGGCTTATCACTCAGTGTGAGGCCACCTGAAAAGGAAAGAGAGTAATAAAATGTGATAGGAAAGATGAGAGAAGTAGGAAGAGTGGAGGGTAGACACAGAAAAAAAGAAAAATGATAAAGCTGAAGGAACAGGTAAGCAGCACTACATCAAGTGAGTGGATGATGGTTGCCACCATCTACCACAAAAAAACCTTTGCAGTGCCCAAAAATATCATCACCCATTCAAATCAGCTTGCTTAAAATGTATTTTCATATGACTTACTGAGAAATTTTGTTCAGTCATCCCAATGAACAGATTAAACTAGTGTATTTTATCATAGTTTACTTATCCACAAAAAACAAAAGCTGGCAAAATTGTAATGATAAAAAAAAAAAAAAAAAATTATATGCCACTACGTAACCCTGACTGAGGATCATTTATTGAGGCTATGCTCCAATGCCATTACACTCTTGCTAGTGCTGTAGCTACTGCTGTAGAATCCAGAACATTCAAGTGAAGTGACACACTGCACATCAAAAGGAGTCTAACACAAAATGAACTCTGTGAAGTACTGTATTAAAGAAAACTAAAAAAAGTAAGATGAGATACATACCTGGAATCTGTGAGTAAGAGTGGTGAGGATGGGCCCCTGGTAGTAAAGATGTGTGAGGCGGGTAAAGACTGGGCCACAGTCCCACAACTCTCCAGGGCCACCATGGTGAGGCTGCTCTACTCGCAGGTGTGTTAGGTAGGGAAAACAGATGGACAGAGCCCCAAGATGATAGGCATCTACATAGGAGGGTTCCATAAGGCTGACCTCTGTTACATGGCAACTGATGGGCATAGGATCATCACTTAATGAAATGTGGTGGTGGAAGAGCAACCACTCCAACCCATGCAGACTGACCCGCCTCAGCCCTTGCAGTATTGCAAGTGTCAAGAATGTAGGTTTAACTTCTTGCACCAGTAGGTGGAGCAGAGTGATGTGCTCAAGCTGAGGACAGGCTGTACAGATGACTGTGAAGGCCGGTTCTTGGGCCACAATAGTGTAGGCTGTGCGGTGTAGGATTGGAGGGTCATCTTCAGGGCAGTCATCCACCAGGTCTCTTATCACAGCTGCCTGTACATCGTAACCTGCATCCATGATGGCCTCCAGACTCCTCAGTGGTAAGTTCTCCACAATATTCCTCACACCAGTATATGTTAACCATGTCTCACTCACATTAAGGTGTTGTAAACCCTTCATTCGCAGCAGAGCAGGAATACAGTCCACAAAATCTTCAACTGGCCCAAACTTTCTTAAGGAGTCTGAATCAAGTCCTGAGTCTGTGAGTGCCACATGTTTCAAGTCCATGTAAGTTAGGTGAGGGCTATTTGCTGCCAAACCCTCAAGAAGTTGATTTATCATTCTGCTGGGAAGTTTCACATACCGCAGTGTCAGGTGTCGCAACAATGGCATCTGTGTTAATGATTCTGCCAGCAAGATGAAGTTGTTTTTGTCTAACTTCCAAACACTGTCCATGGAACTGACCAGTCCTCGCAGGTTCCTGGCTGTACTAAGAGTTGTCAGGTACCTTGATGGATTCCGGGTTGGGTACTTGTACTTGTCCACATCCAGATGTGTGATGGAAGGGGAGAGAAGAATCAGGGCCAACTCATCAATGAAATCCAAAACAGAAGAATCTGAGCACTTGCTAGTGACACTATCAAACACTGGGGAGAGTTGATCCAGAAACTCTGCATGGTAGTTTGGTGGCACAGACTGCAGAAGCTCCCTCAAGTATGCTGCACATGGCTCACTGTGTCCAACTGCCACATACTGACACACTAGTTCCTTAAGCAATTTCACACAGGTTTTGACTGCCAGTGACAACAGTGTCTCTCGACCATCATCATTACCATTCATGATTCACTTTGCACTTATGTCCCACAACCTATGGTAAGTTTATCTCTAATGCATATGACACATATATTATTTTCTTACACTTTGCAGTTATTTCAAGTATGATGATATTGTGTTTTCTCATTAAATGCACTATGATTAATATCTAGTTTCTTAATCAATGGGGAAAAAAAAAAAAGGCACTTAAAAATTACAATACTTGTAGCTATCTACTGTAAGGGAACATTTAGGTTATAATGTTATGTTGGTAAACCATATTCTTACAGTACATTACATTAAGTTAATCAATAATAAAGCACAATTTCTTACAGGAAATATTCCCAAATCAGAAAATGTGTCTTACATGTAAACTGTATTTCCATGACAGATGAAACAAAAAAGCATTAATTCGTTACCAGTGTCCAGCCAGATGATACCATAAAATCATTACAGTACCATAAAATACAAGCACTAGCATGAAACATCTGTATAGTACATTACAATATTAAAAGCTCACCATGTTCTCAACCTTGCTACTTTCCCTGAAAATGTAAAATTATCACATCAAACAACTTAAGAGCAATATATTCACTATCTATCCAGAATCTAGCTTAGAGTTCTAATATAAAGTTCTTGCTATGCAACTGCCTTACAATGAAATGGAGAATAATACTGTACACAGTTTAAATTATCACATCTTACTATGGGTTTCACTACCAAACAAATACTGCAACTCCACCACAAAAAAATATAAAGATTTTTTTTTTTATGTACTGGTAATCCAACATGTTCACAGCAAAAGGTAATGTCTTCTGTTATTTATGCACTTAGCTGAGTTTTATCATAAATTCACAAAACTGCACTGTTCTGATGGGCTTGCATTATAAACACATATTGTGGTCAACTTCCTAGTTTCTCATCTATGACAGCTTTCAATACATCAACTACTCGCAGGTCCGTGAAGGCATCGATCATAAGTTTAAGCTGTTTAAATTCTGTGGCTTCATTAGGGCTGTGAAATTTTTCCACACGGGAGTTTTCAGTAACACCATAAACAATCCCTGTCTCTACCTCAGGACCATACACCTCATGCATATACTGTAAAAAGGGAACACAAGAGACTGGCTCCATGGAACGAGGTTTAACTGCCTGCATACAAGGAACTTCCTCTTCTACTGCCACTGTCTCTCCAGTCTGTTGGCAGTGAGCAGTCTTTTCACCATACAATACCTCTGCATGGATATTCAAGTCTTCATTTTGATCAACTTTAACATTTCCATCATGATGACTATCTCTGGATGCTGTGCAACCAAAAATAGAATCAAGTAAGAGATTGAGGTGCTGTGTTGGGGTCATAACAGCCAGATCAGTCATGTTGGGGTTGAACACAGAAGAAATGAGATTAAGAGAGTGAACACCTTGACAGAGACTTGCCACTTGATACCTCACAATAGATTCCTTCACTCGCTCCCCTCTGTCTGAAGGCAGCTCAAGCCAAGTGTTGATGCTGATAGAAAATTCTAAGTTCTCAACAGAGTGCCACCACTGCTTTGGTACAAAAAGAACATCACCTGGTTCAAGGGTTACCACATAAGGTGTTGAGTAGGACAGCCTCGGGTGGGTCTTGGTGCTAGGTCGGGGAAAACCAACCTCGCTATAGATGCTTGATTCTTCAAAAGGGACACGAGTGGGGGATAAGAGATGTGACTGAGATTTTGGAAACAGCACCCAACGTTTCCTACCAACAATCTGCGCTACAAGATTACATCCATATGTGTCTATATGGCATGGAGTGTTGGCTCCCATTGTGCCAATCCACAAAGTACTGTCTTTGACGCCTCTTTCTGGGAAACCAAAAGCTCCCCAGTCTACAGCATCAGCCAATTTATCAGCACATGACAAGTCCTTCATATACACATAATCAAAATAGGCCCAAGAGAGAGAACACGTCGCCTCAGCTTTACATTTTGTTAAACACGATCTCTTACCACTCATCCACTCAAGAAACTGTGAGTAAGTCATTTCTCCTATTTTGCATTCTGATTCCCACTGAGGGCTACCCAGAGAAGTACCTTCTGGTAAAAGTGAGCCTATTCTGAAGGATAACACTTCCTCTGAAAACAACCTGACCCAGTCCTTTTGCTTCCACTTGATGCACGGCCACTTGCAGCCTCCTCGAAACACTGTAGGTTCTGAGAGTTTATGGAGGATTGTTTCTCTCATCACCACATGTACAGGCTCAGACACACCTGGCCAATCTGGAACAATGTTTGTACACAGTCGCTTGTGAGCTGGTTCACCAACTTCGCTCAACTCACCATCTCTCTCAGAAGGATTCTTTGCTTCCCCCTGCCCTAACTCCATTATACCTGTAGCCAAAAAAAAAAAAGGTACAAAATTATCACCATTCCCCCACTACAGTAGGGAAACTAGGCTCCTAAATCTTTGGGAGATATGATTCTGAGGAGCAAAGAAGTCCTACATAAAATACTGGCCCATCCAACGATGCAGGTTTTAAGGCTATTGGTACTTGCAAAAACTGGGCAGTAGGACTGCCATATCCATACACCCCCAACTACCACTGTGGGTACTTCAACTGTGGCCTACCAGCCTGGGCTAAAGAGCCTGCTCCTAGTACAAGAACATACCAGTACTTACAGAAAATAGTGTGCATATTAAATGATAGATTTATGGTCCATAATAAAGTATCCCTTCACTCCTACAATGCAACTTTTGAAATACTGGCATGGCACAGTTTAATGTTTACCCAAATATTCAAATACAATGCAGTACTGCATTACAATTTTTTTAAATTATTATTATTATTAACCCTTTATTTCTCTTCACATCTCACCATAATACAGCCTACCTGCAAAATAGGTACTGCAATTATTCTACTTAAACTGACCTCTACAGACCTCCTGATTTCATTATCTCACAAGCTGATTAACCGGCAATATCTATCTAGCATGCATGCTGGCCTGCAATATATAAACATCAACCATTTTAATATAACATACTTTTAATTTTAGTGTGAGGTGGTGTGTGGGGTGAAGAGAAGGCGAAAGGGGGTGCAAGAAACAGCGAAGTGGAATGAAGAGGTGAGGCAGGCTGTGGCAGAAATGAAGAATGCACATAGTGAGTGGATGAGAAACAGGAGTGTGGAGGAAGATGAGAGACAAAAGAGACAGTTATATGTAAAGAGGAAGAGAGAGGTGAAAAGATTAATAAGAGAGAGAGTAAGAAGAAAGTGGATAAGGAATTTGGAAGGAATTTGAGTGTAAAGTGGAGGGAATATAAGAAACTGTTGTAGAAAGAGGTAAAAGAGGGTTAGACAGTGTGATAAAGAAATTAGTCAGGGAGTGAAAGATAAAAATGGTAGATTACTAGTGAAGGGAGAAAAAGTGAGCAGATGGAGAGAACACTTTAAGGAATTGTTGAACATAGAGAATGAAAGTAATGCCAGTATAAGTGGCTGGGGAATGGCTGGGAGAATGAAGGATGTGAGAAGAGTGGAAAAAAATCAGTAGGATGGAAGTTGTGGAAGCAATGAAGAAAGTTAAAATGGGGAAAGCCCCAAGAATTGATGAAGTGTGTGGTGAAATGCTGAAGCATGGGGTAGAGATAGTAGCAGCATGGATGTGGAAGATGTGCAGATTGGCATGGGAGGAAGGTAAAGTTCCAGAGGACTGGGAGGAAGGTAAAGTTCCAGAGGACTGGGAAGAAGGTAAAGTTCCAGAGGACTGGAAGTATGGTATAACTATTCTCTTGTACAAAGAAAAAGAGGAAAACGAAGTGTGTGGTAATCATAGGGGCATTTGTCTTCTTAGTGTAACACGAAGAGTAAATGGCAGGATACATACTGACAGAGTTAGGGGAATAACAAAGGAATTTGATGGAGAAGAACAGGGAGGCTTTAGGAAGGAAAGAGGTTATGCAGATCAGATATTCATTCTTAGGTCTTTAGGTCTTTAGTGGAAAAATTTCTAGAGAAGGGAAAGAAGCTGTATAAGGTCTTCATGTAGTGGAAAAATTTCTAGAGAAGGGAAAGAAGCTGTATAAGGTCTTCATGGATTTGTAGAAAGCATATGACTGGGTGGATAGAAAAGGATTGTGGAAGGTATTAAGAATATATGGGGTAAATGGGAAGTTGTTGATTGCTGTGAAGAGTATGTATGAGGGTGCTAAGGCCGCAGCGCATGTGGACAGTGAACTGAGTGAATTTTTCTATTTGAAGGTCGGGTTGAAACAGAGATGTGTCATGTCTCCATGGCTGTTCAATCTGTACATAGATGGGGTTATAACAGGGATACAAGGTAGGGCAGTGGATGTTGGGGCAGCCCTAATGAGAGAGGCAGTGTGTGGAAACTCCCTGTACTGTTGTTTGCTGATGATTCTGAGTTGTTAAGTGAAGACAAAGGGGAGCTGCAAGACTTGGTGAATGAGACTGGGAGAGTGTGTATGAAACGGAATCTGAAGGTGAATGTAAGGAAGAGTAAATTTATGGTCTCCAAGAGAAATTAAGTCGCTGAATGTACAGTGAGGTTGGATGAGGAGGAATCGGAAAATGTGAGTGCGTTTAAGTACAGTACTTGGGTAGTGTGATGAATAAGGATGGATGTTTAGAGGGTGAAGTGCTTGAAAGGATACAACAAGGAAGAAGGGTTGCTGGTTCTTTGAAAGCAGTGATAAGAAACAGGAAAGTTAGCATGCAGGTGAAAAAGTTACTGCATGACAGTACTGTGATACCAACTCTAACATATGGAAGTGAAGCTTGGACCTTGTTGGAGGGACAGAAGTCAAGAGTGAGGGCAGTCGAAATGTGTCATTTGAGAGGAGTATGTGGAGTCAAATGATGAGACAGACTGAAAAATGAGGAAGTGAAGAAGCATTGTGGTGTGGAAATGGATGTGACAGAAGTGTTAAGAGAAACACACTGAGATGGTTTGGCCACATGGAGAGGATGGAGCGCGAGACTGACAAGGAGAGTGTATGTGAGTGAGATGGAGGGGGGGAGAGGGAGGGAGAGGCCAAGGATGAGATGGAGTGGAGAGGTATACGAGTGAGGGTGTGAGATGGGAGCAGGGCAGTGAAATGTTGGGGGACAGGGCAACATGGAGTCGATATGTTTGTGGCCTCACCTTACAGGATTAAGGCATCTGGCAATTGACAGATGATAGATAGTGATTAAAATTAGATATACCGGGTATCAATTCCTGTCATTGCAAAGTTGTCCTGACCCAATCTAAAGTATCACACACAAGCACAGTACACATGTGCAATGCTTTTGGAGTGTAGGATAAGAAACTGTTTGTGGAAATTTTGTATTAAATTAACTATGTTTCTGAATGACAGTCACAATGAAACTTAAACAGGGTGAGAACATATGAGTATATATGCAAGGTTAATCAACTTCTAAAACTTCTTAAATGTCCACCCCAGGTAGGATCCAACCTCATCTGGACTGGCACATGCACATGATACAGAATCCACTTCCAGTGGCTCGCTTCCCTTTGACATAAAAACATCTAACAAAGAATATTTTTCATTGAAAAAAGTTAGATAAGTAGTAGCTCAGACCCAGCCAAGTACCAGTCATTTGGTTGTAACAGTCTATATTAGCTGGGTAAAGTAACAGTTTACTTTAAGCAGCAGAAATACCTTACCAACTTACTTCCTCTTCTCTCTGGTTGTTTTCTTTTTTTTCTAATACTGTAATATTTACAGTGGTGCTGTAAATTACTGTTTTCTGTTGATTTTGTTCTCTTGATTACCCATATATCCAAATTTTTATTTTCCAACATATGTTTACTTCTCAAGCACAAGGGCAATGATTTACTAAAACCTAAGCATATGAGCTGAAATTTATAGTGGTTATAGTGGCTAAGTAACTACAACCTAATTTTACCTAACATAAATGAACCCAAGGTGAGCTCATGGAACCCAACTAAACATTAACCTAACCTAATAAAACAATGCATCCTAACCTAACTAAACTAAACCTACTCTTACCTAACAAGCTAACCTAACCAAACAAAACAATGCATCCTAACCTAACTAAACTAAACCTACTCTTATCTAACAAGCAAACCTAACCTAACATGACCACCTACCCCCCAAATTGCAAAAGTAGCTAAATGAATTTCAGAAGATTAAAGCAGATCTTCGCAGGTGTCCAACTGTCCATCATTATGCCAGAGAAACAACACAAATCAGGAAAGCAAATAATGGACAAAAACAACAGGGAAATAAAATTATCATTAAGCAACTGCAGTATTGATAGAAACTGACATTTTGGACAGCTGTGGATTTTAATTATAACATGTTTTTCCTTTGTTGTGAATCACTCAGATCTAACTTTCCAACCTGTCAAAAATTAACTGTCTCTGAGTTATCAGCCCCTTAAAACCTGACACAAATTACCCATTTCTGAGTTATCAACCTCCCCCTTCAAACCTGCCACTAATTAACTATTTCTGAGTTATCAGCCCCCTCCCTTCAAACCTGTTACAAATTAATCATATCTGAGTTATCAGTCCCATCTCCCCTTCAAATCTGTCACAAATTAACAGTTTCTGATTATTAGGTCCCCCCTCCCTTTTCTGATGATAACTGGGGATTGGTGGGGAATCAGGGGTTTTGGATGAAGGAGCACAGCTTACAATGTTAATTTCCAAAAGAAATAAAGAGAGAAATATTGGTAGTTCGAATCACAACCAAAAAACTGCAGAGTAAGAAACATCGTTCTTCTAACAGAAGGGCTGTGCCCCCAGACCCCCTTGTCAATATTAACTGCCTCGTCACATCCACACCTGACCTTCAAAATCCAGAAATCATATCTTACTGGCGGTTTTGCAATAGACAAGAAGGGAGAAATAGATTGAATCAACACAAAGAACATCAGAAAAAAACAGTATCCTACCTGGGTGGGCTGCACCTCCTCCCGACAACATTAACCACCACAATGCATTGAAATCTAACCTTCAAAATGCACAAATCATACTTTCTTAAACGCTGTCAAGTATTACCATAAATGCCTGTTTTTTTCTGTAATTTCATGATAGTTTACCGTTGGGAACGTCAATTGTTCAGTGATTTCTTAATAAGTCATTAGCTGCATCATCTTCTTGGAAACAGGGACGTGAGCATGGAAGTGAAAAAGTTACTACATGACAGTATTGTGATACCAACTCTAACATACGGAAGTGAAGCTTGGACATTGTTGGATGGACACAAGTCAAGAGTGAGAGCAGTGGAAATGAGTTATTTAAGAGGAGCCTGTGGAGTCATGTGGAGAGACAGGCTGACGAATGAGGATATAAAGGAGCGTTGTGGTGTGGATGTGGATGTGATAGGAAGCGTTATGAGGAACACACTGAGGTGGTTTGGCCATGTGGAGAGGATGGAGGGTGAAAGACTGACGAAGAGAGTGTATGTGAGCGAGGTGGAGGGGGGAAGAGGGAGGGGGAGGCCAAGGATGAGATGGAGGGATGGGGTGGAGAGGTATATGAGAGAGGGGGGTGTGAGTTGGGAGCAGGGCAGTGAAATGGCGGGGGACAGGGCGACTTGGAGGCGATTTGTTTGTGGCCACCCCAAACGGGATTGAGGCGTCTGGCAATAGATAGATAGATAGATAGATCTTCTTGGAAAAATTTCAACACAAATGCCCAATAATTGTAAAAACAGCCAGCACATCCACCAGTCATTTTCTCTGCTTCAATCTGATTGGTCGGTGCACCTGCCTTACGTGACCACCACTGCCTCTCCATCTGTCCCCCCTCCACTGGTGAGGGTTGTTATAGAGTTACTACAGTTATTGTTCACTTATGACAACTACTTAACATTGGAAAAAGGTCAGTAGAAGGTGAGATCTATAAACTGTCAAAACGAAGGTCCTAATCTCACAGCTGTCTAAAACTGCAAATTGTCCATTTGCTAAATGAGATTGTC
Source organism: Coenobita brevimanus (assembly GCF_032717465.1). NCBI lineage: Eukaryota > Metazoa > Arthropoda > Malacostraca > Decapoda > Coenobitidae > Coenobita > Coenobita brevimanus. The sequence continues at coordinate 61,287,236 of NC_136954.1, read as the reverse complement.
TGAAATGGCAAATTGTTCCATCTATTTACCCCCCTGAAAATAATCACAAAAATATAGAAAACAAAATGAAAATAAGATGTGAGCAGGTAAGGACTTTCTGCTGCATAAACTAACCCATTAATTTACCTGTGAGTATTAACCCGCCCCATACCCAAGACGTACGATGCACATCGCAACTTTTTTCGCGCACCGCCACCACGACGTGCATCGTACGTTTTGCAATTGAAAGGCCTGTCGTTTACGCATTTTTCAAGTTTTGCCGATTTTTGGTAGGCATATGTGGGAGACCTTCCTCTACCCCCAGCCAGGCGGCAACACTGCATGACCCTCCGTAACCCCCCTTCCTCCCTGCACGCCATTTTCTCGGCAACTCACCTGTTAGCAGTGACCTGGCCAGTAAGGAAACGTAGCACCACGGTCTCTCCAATGATGAAATTCAAGGCGAAAGTGATTCCCAATGTGGAGGACAGAGATTACGAGGCACCAGAGTTAGTAGCAAGCAGAAGTGATGAGGAGGTAACGTCGCCAAGGTAGGTGCGGTATCGGTATGTTGATGTGTTTGGTGAGTGAACAACGTTTATATTGCCCATATTACGGTGTGAAAACCAACCTACTCTTGTACTACATATAAATTCGTACCAAATAAATAAATATCTGCCTATTCTGAGTGGTTTTGGCTAAGTTTCCCTTCCATAGAAAGTGTCTTTTATGGAGCACAACTTCACAGAAAACAGTACCAGGTGAGGGATATCGCACCTGTTTAGGGCATTTTTAACTTTAGGTGAGCACTTTCTGAACTTTCGATGTTTCTCATAAAAAGTGGAGGTTTGAGCAAAAAAAAAAAAAAAAAAAAAAAAGGTGAAAATCTGTCTGTCGGGTTTCGGGGGTGGGTTTTGTAATAAATTAGTCGGTATGGGGCAGGTTAAGTCAGATCAGCTTACCATTAGCTTTGGGTATGACCAGCTTGATAGGTTAGATGTTGTTAGGTTAAGTTAGAGTTTCCTAAGATCTGACAAATTAGACTAGCACCACAGTAGGTTGGCTTAATACTGTTCACAAACCATGTCAAATCAAGCATCCTTGTTCAGCAGTCAACAGATATTCCATGTATCAACTGAACATGTGATGTATGTAGGCAAGCATGGAAACTCCTGACGAATATAGAAACTGATGGAAACTCCTGACAAATATAAACTGAAGGCATGGAATGATAATGTCTGTGAAAAAAAAAAATAAAAAGGAAAAGTGATGTCCTTTTTATCAACTGTTAACTGCAAAAATGTGGCAATACCTTTTTCAACGTGTATCGCCTTAATTTTCATTTAGTGAATGACTAACAGAGCAGGGGATATAGAACAAACTTGAGATGTTAAACTAGGAGATACGGCAGCACAAGAATGTCATCTCTTCCATGAAGTAAAAGAACAAAAGGAACACAAAAAGGTAAACTGACACCTCGATTGTATGAGACTATCTGTTCACTGTTTAAAGATTCAATAAATATTTCATCTGTGTATCAGTAAGTTCAAAGTGCTCACTTCTTGAGCGATAATGAACTGTCAATGTTAACTTCACCTTCAAGCCTTCAACCCGCTCCTGGGAATGAGAAATTTTGTTTATCCACGGTTGGGAAATTCGCTACTATGACACTTCGGTCATATGCCTCCCCATTTGTCATACACAATAAATTTAGAACCCCATTCAAAAAGCAGTATAATTTAGACAAACTGCAGGAGAGCTCTCAACAAATGATGATAATTTTATGACAGGGATTATCTTTCATAATTGTATATTCATTTGACACCCAAATTCTGCAGAAATATCATGTTACTAGAGATTGTATAATTCATTAATGACACCCAAATTCTATCAAAATAACATGCTACCCAAGAGCTCGAAGTTGTGAACGAATGCCGACGGAGGTGTATGTGATCATATGCAAACGTTCGCGAATGCTTTTTTGGCAATGTCTGGTCACGTTCGTTCAAGTGTAAGTCAACCTCATCATGTACGAAAATGAAGTTGCAGCACATAAGGAAAATGTGTAAAATAACTGTAACTTTCAGTCTCGGTAATACTGAAAGCAATTACATAAAAACTATCGATTTCAAGAATAAAATTTATTTTTGAAATCGATCGTTTTCAAGTCATTGTGCAGTACATAATATTTAATAATGTTATAATGCTATATAGGTGTTTTAGGTCCGGTTTCCCGTCCCGTAAACGCCTAGCGTATAGCGGAGCTCTCTTTCTTGACCGGGGCTTAGCCTTAGACAAATAAGAGAGAAGTAGGACACAAAAACTCAAGGCAACAACCTTACACGTGTATTACTTGGATGGACAGGGGAACGAGTAGATGTCACTGATACAAATACACTGGGCAATTACAAGCTCTTATGTCTAGATATGGGTTATCAGTATCACGCGGGATACTGCTCGGGTCACAGTGAATAGCACTTGAGGCAGTGTCATTAATTATGGGAAGTCCGGGTTTTCTATATTCGTGGAGTTACTAATGTTCTTCCTTGCTGGTGAGTGTTTCATTGGCACTGGGGTCTGATTATGGTCTTAGTATCAGGAGGTATTTTCTTGTGGTGGCGTATTCGCTCTGAAGACTCGACACTGTCACTGTTGCTCACTCCAACACTTTGGTATTATCACTGACCTCCATTAGAGGGTTAGTTCACTGTTCTGCGTTTATATCACTAGGTCACAGACACTGTATTCACTCCACCGCTGTAGTATTATCTCTGACTTCCATTAAAGGGTTAGTTCACTGTTCTGCCTAGGTCACAAGCACTGTACTATCACTGTCTCTCCTGTCGGGTCCGGGCGTCGTGGCGGTCAGGTGCAAGGGTGGAGAGGTGTCACAGCTCCGCTACTGACGGGGCTGGGTACCCCCGGGGGCCTCTATATCCAGAGGCCACGGGATCACGCGCAGGGGCGTCCGTTCTCGTCCAGGGCTGTGGGTGGTGAAGGGTCCCGCGCTTTCAGGGCTGGAGACGGGAGTGTGGCCCTCAGGCCTGGGGCCGAATAACTGCCTAAACCTTTCGTTCAGGCTCCTGACGGAGGACGAAGATCTCCGATGTCGAGGTGTGGGGAGTTCCTGCCCAGGAGTCCTGGGGACGGTCTGGGGTCCCCGATCGAGGGCTGCGGTCCCCGGGGCTTGGCGGCGCTGTCAGGAAGGGGCTGCGGCACCGGTCTGCGTCGGGGTCCGTCAGGTGGGTCTCCTCCAGATCCAGTTGTAGGGAGCAGAGGCCGGGGGAGACCAAGGGGCCTCTCCAGTACTCCTCTAGGCCCGAGACTCCCTCTGGGTCGTGGGTCGGGGAATAGGCGTCAGCTTCAGACGGAGTGGTGGCTACAGGCCGTCTCCTGCCGTGGGGCCCGGCTACTGGCCATGGCTTCCTGGGGGCGCGGCTACTGGCCATGGCCTGGGGGAGTGAGCAGCTACCAGCAGACCCAAGGGCACCTTCCAGGCGGCTACAGGCCGTCTCCTTCAGAAGGGTTGAGCAGCTACAGGCCGTCTCAGGGAAGACACCTTCGGAGCGGCTACAGGCCGTCTCCTGACGAAAGCAGGAGTGGCTACAGGCCGTCTCCTGATGAAGGCGGGAGTGGCTACAGTCCGTCTCCTTATTACCTTCAGAGCGGCTACAGGCCGTCTCCTTCAGGAGGGGTGAGCAGCTACAGGCCGTCTCCTTCAGGAGGGGTGAGCGGCTACATGCCGTCTCCTTATTACCCTCAGAGCAGCTACAGGCTGTCTCCTTCAGGAGGGTTGAGTGGCTACAGGCCGTCTCGGGGAAGGCACCTTCAGAGCGGCTACAGGCCATCTCCTGACAAAGGCAGGAGTGGCTACAGGCTGTCTCCTTACTACCCTCAGAGCGGCTACAGGCCATCTCCTTCAGGAGGGGTGAGCGGCTACAGGCCGTCTCAGGGAAGACACCTTCGGAGCTGCTACAGGCCTTCTCCTGACGAAGGCAGGAGTGGCTACAGGCCATCTCCTTATTATCCTCAGAGTGGCTACAGGCCATCTCCTTATTACCCTCAGAGCGGCTACAGGCCATCTCCTTATTACCCTCAGAGCAGCTACAGGCCATCTCCTTCAGGAGGGGTGAGCAGCTACAGGCCATCTCAGGGAAGGTGCCTTTGGAGTGACTACAGGCCGTCTCCTTTAGGAGGATTGAGCAGCTACAGGCCATCTCAGGAAGGACACCTTTGGAGCGGCTACAGGCCATCTCCTGACGAAGGCGGAAGCTGCTACAGGCCGTCTCCTTATTACCCTTAGAGCGGCTACAGGCCATCTCCTTAGCGAGGGGTGAGCGGCTACAGGCCGTCTCAGGGGTGCTTGCAGGAGCTGGATAGACAGCTCCACCCCGAAGCTGGTTGGGGAAGGTTCGTCCGGAAGGAGTCTAATATTCCTGTTATGGTGGAGGCGGGGGAGTTCCGGGTCATAGGGGCGCGCTGCCCGGGCGGACTTATGCCGTTGTCGCTCCGAGTCCTGGCGCGCTGTCGGTGCTCCTCTGTGGGCTCCTTGTGAGGGTGTCTGGGCGCTTTCGGGGGCATTATACTGCATTTTAAATGTAATGTACAATATATCTGTTTCTCCTTGCCCTCGCTTATAAAAATACTGCTCGATGAGCTAACTCATACGGTTTGATTCTATAACAGAACAAAGAGATGGGAAGAGTGTTCGGGATGGCTCAGAGCATGTGACGCAAGGTCGGGAGTTTCCGACCAGCCCGAGTAGTTACCTTTGCCGGGAGGGGTTGCACTTTCCTGGAAGTTCTGTAACCCTAGCAGGGCTATTTGATCTATCCAGGTCTAGCTCCGGAGAATAATCCCTTTCTTTGTCAGAAAAAAAAAAAAAATGAAGACGATTTTTATAAAATTAACATCATTGTATCGGATTTTCGCGATACGAGATACCCTAGCTCCTCTGCCTTATAAGTTAATTTCTGCACAAGGTAGTACTATAGTCTCTGTAGACCGAGGTTCATCTGCTGGGTGAACCCGGTGAACTGCAGGCTGAACTTGCCATTCTGCAACCCACCATTCTTCATTCGGGGGGTATGGAAGGAGATGAGGGACATTTGCATAACCGGCCACTGGAATCACCCAGTTACATCGGTGCCACCTACTATTGAGCTCAGTGGTGCTACTACATGAAGGCGTCTCTCT